>NW_005371832.1:262907-291931 GCF_000412655.1 Myotis brandtii | reverse complement strand
CACAGTATGCACAATGATCTGTTGTTTCTGTCGACAATCCCATACATCTCGGTCCATATGTCTTGAAAGGGTAGGCTACTGCTACTTCCACTTCCTTTATCATTCAATCTTGCTTTTTTAATTTTTTTGATTCTCCATCACAAGGCTGCAAAAATAAATAAAAATAAATCACGGCGTTTTTTATAAAAGGTTGATAGGTTTCTTACCTATGAACATTTTGCACTGACTCCTGGTGCAAAACAATTCAAAGATAGCATGTATAACCAACAAATATATGGTGCTGTAATCAATTATCCGACATGCAGAATGTCTCGTGCACCACTATTGCACTGTATATCTTTTTCTTCTAACCCTCCCACTCCTGTCTCCCAACGAACATGGCGATCAAGTGCGTCCGTTCGAATGCACCCCGAACGCATGGGAAGCTTACCCGAGGCACATGTTGACAATAACCAGGCCGTTTCCAGAATTGGGAGTAAAAATAAAATGTCATGAGTAAAGATTAATCTCTTTATAGTGCAATTCTTAACCTTTTTATATTAATGTCAATATTGGAAATGTATCTTGGATGTTTTCACTATGTATCTTTGCTACGCAACACCGATGTACATGTTTACATCCGGTTTTAGAATTGCATTATTGATCATGAGTAACATGAGTAATAATATTACTCGAGTGATGCCCAACTCTGGCCGTTGCGAGAGACAAATATTTGAATTATGCAATTTTTTGCTGTTGTTGATGCATGTCACCCAAAATGAGTTGGCATGTCACCTCTGACACGTGTGTCATAGGTTCGCCATCACTGCCCTAAGGGGCAGATGGCGATCATAGGTTCGCCATCACTGCCCTAAGGGGTCCCAGATGGCGAGAGGGCGCAGGCTGGGCTGAGGGATGCCCCCCCCCACACACACACACACTGTGCAGGAATTTCGTGCACCGAGCCTCTAGTATGCTACAAATAAAAAGGAGTACAATAAGCATATTAGAGTGGTTTGCTTATGAGGATATAAGAACCAAGGATAAGGGAAACTTAAAGATTTTTCATCATTCCCCATCTCATTTCATGGCATTAGAGAGATTCTCTTATTTAAGATTAGAGGCCTGGTGCACGAAATTCGGGTCACTAGACCTGGCTGGCGATCGGCCTATCAAGGGCCCTCCTTCTGGCTGCCAGCCGGGGCCTCCCTTCCCCAGCTGACAACTGCCGGCCAGGGCCTTCCTTCGTTCCATGCTGCCCCCTGGTGGTCAGCTCATGTCATAACAAGCTGTCGAACTCCTGAGGGGACAGTTTGCATATTAGGCTTTTATATAGAGAGAAAATATGATCTGTAGATATATCAAACTGGCAGTATGATGAAAGCAAATGAAATGACTGAGGACACCACTGTCACAACCCATCCACCTTGTGGAATTCTTTTTTTGTTGTTGTTGCTGTTAATCCTCACCTAAGGATTTTTTTTTCCCATTGATTTTTTAGAGAGAGTGGAAGAGAGAGGGAAAGACCAAGAGAAACATCAATGTGAGAGAAACACATTGATTGGTTGCCTCCTGCCTGAGGCCTGACCAGGGCCCGGGCTGGGGAGGAGCCTGTAACCAAGGTACATGCCCTTGATGAATCAAACCTGGGACCCTTCAGTCTGCAGGCCGATGCTCTGTCCACTGAGCCAGACCGGGTAAGGCAGCCTTGTGGAATTCTTATTCTCCCGTAAGGATATCTTAGAAACCATATGTGTTGTGTGACCATCAGACATAATGACCAAGTGAGGAGACCCATGTCAGTCTGTACTTAATCATTTAGAATGTTTAATTTCCCTTTTAAATTAGTTAAAATTTAAATAGAAATACAAGTTCTAATATTTTCTTGTCTTTCTGGGGGTGTACACATACCACTTTGAAGACCATTGATTTGAAACACCTGTTTGAAGGAAGTTACTTGAAATTGCAAGATAAAGTTTAAAATCGATTCCATAACATCTGTGTGTTTTAATATAAAATGTGATTTCCCTGAATCTTTGGGGGAAATTACCATTCTAGTAATATGTGCCTTCAGAAACTCACTAGTACATATCCAGTATGAGAAACAGGTTCTTAAGCTGACATCATTGATCAAAGATCTGAGAGATCTTTGGGAATAATATTTCCTTTCTTTTAACATCAAGACAGTTCACTATTATTGCTCTTCTAGAATGGAATCCAATATGAAGTATTAGTTTGTGAAATATGCAGTAATTTTATGACACTGATTTTTATTTTTTTCTTTAACTTTACAGAGACTGTGCAGTTGATCCAACTTGTGTTTTATGCATGGAGTGCTTTTTGGGAAGTATTCACAGAGACCATCGATACAGGGTTAGTAATGTCCAGATAATAACCATACCTAGTATCAAATTTTATACTACCTACCTTTTCTGCTTTTTTAAAATTCCAAGGTTTAACACTAAAATAGGAGAGAGTGGTTTAAGAAATGTGTTATTTAAACACCATTAAACATAAAATGGCAGTGTAGATATGAATTATGAATCCAGACTTCTTGGAACATGTGGTTTAAGAAAGACAACACAGATATCAGCTCCTCCATATTGGTTTTCAGTTAGTTTATCTTGATGTTTTTCTATGTTTATTATCTTCAGAACTCTAGGTTTATGAAAGGGGTTATCAAAAATCAGAGGCTAAAGTTGAGTTAAAAGTGTGAGAGGGAGGTTCCTAAAGGGGTTTGTGTGAGACAAGGAAAAGTGATAGGATTATACATTTAAGAAATGTTCTATTTATTGGTCATCTTCCACAGAAGGTTTGTCATTCCTTAATATTAAAGAGGCAGCTACTACAGTGTAGAAGGGGGCTCAACTCCAAAACATAAGACCCACTAATTTTATTTTTATTTTTTTCTCTGCTATAATGCAATCAGTACTTTTACAAAAATCAGGTTTGTTTGCTTTTAAGTCAAGGATATGACAAAGGCAGATTATTATTAAGCCTGTCTTGGTTTCTCTACTAAAAGTTCAAAACAGATCCATGAACATTCAGAAATTAGGGAACTGTTAGTAGCTGGAGCTTTTTCCACCCTAATCTCAAATAAAATGGTAGAGAATATTGCAGTCTTATTATTTCAGGAGCCCTGTTGGTTCAGGACTTTTCCTCCTATTTGTTTTTATTCATAGTACCCAAATATTGATAATAACGAACTAAAAACAGCTATAAAATTGAACTCCTTGTATGTTTGTGTTCTCTTTATTTTCATAAATCAGTAAGAGAATCCCGGTTTTCTTTAAGCCAGTGGTTCTCAACCTGTGGGTCGCGACCCCTTTCGGGGTCGAATGACCCTTTCACAGGGGACGCCTAAGACCATTGGAAAACACATATATAATTACATATTGTTTTTGTGATTAATCACTGTGCTTTAATTATGTTCAATTTGTAACAATGAAATTGGGGGTCACCACAACATGAGGAACTGTATTAAAGGGTCGCGGCATTAGGAAGGTTGAGAACCACTGCTTTAAGCTGTTCTACCTATCTTCGGTAAGAGAATGTGCATGAAAACTATAGGGTGGAGTTAGCATTTTTCAAATGCCTGCCTGCCCATGTTTCTTGACATATATCTTGTCTTTTGTGGGTTTACATTAATTATTTGTGATATATAACACACAGATAGTTTGGGCAAAGTATATTAAGGCTGATCTAAAATTTGCACTTAACCATTTCTAAACTCTCGGAATTTTTTAAAGAGCAGAATTTCCAGTCTACCAATGATTAACTAATAGATTCTGTCTTGCCAGATTTCTTGAATCATTTCCATATCTTAAAAGAATAAATAGCTTCTTTTGCTCCTCCCCCTTCCTTATGTGGAAATGCAAAGACAGATAATCTGAGCACAAAGCAAGATGGTGGCCATCTACAAGGCAAGAGAAGAGCCCTCAGGATGAAACCTTCTGGCTGGCACCTTTCTTTTGGACTTCCCAACTTCCAGAATGGCTCCTAATTTCCCTGACCAGAAGCTACTAAAGCTACCCCAGACATACTGCCTAGTCATTTTTTGCAAATGGTCTTTCAGCTCAGCCATAACTAGTCCTGCTCACGCCTGCAGGATTGTCCACCCAGTCCCCCTGTTTCTCCTGGCTGAGGGGATGTCAGCAGCAGCAGGATTCCTCTCCTCTCTGGGCTGAGCTCCATCATGAGCTCCCAGCTTCTGGGCTGTCTCCCTGGTTTGTATCAGCCCCACCCCCTTTTTGCCCTCCTCCCTTGCTCCATCTACCCACCTTTAGATGTTTCAATGCACGGATCTCTTAGGTATATTTGTGCATTGAACAGGGAATATTTTGTTGTGATATGGCTGTTCAAATTCTTGAAATTTCAGGGGGAGAGATCAGGGGAATCTCTCAGGATGCCACTACTCTGATATCACTTACATTTAAGTCCTTTATCCATTTTGAGTTTATTTTTGTGTATGGTATAAGAAGGTGGTCTAGTTTCATTTTTGTGCATGTACATGTCCAATTTTCCCAGCACCATTTATTGAATAAACTGTCTTTACTCAAAAAAAAGAAGAAAAAGAAGTATAAATAATTCTTGAACCCTGCAAGTGGTGCAAAGGTTTTTTGTGACCAGGCAGTCTACTTTTGTATTTCCTGAGCTTCCTTCTCAAAGAAGGATATTTAGGGAGTGTAAGAAAAGAAAAATAAACGGTCTTTCTAGTTTTTTATTGCTTACTTCCTCTAATGCAGATGCAGCACTCTTATTGCACTATTCTAGTTCTTATAACTCTTGAATCTGGCATATTACATTATAGCACTGTAACCTGCTAGCATAAAGGCCAGCATTATACCAATTTAGCCAAAATCCAGCCCCCAAACCCTCATGATTTCCCTAATTAAGAAACTTACATATGTGAGCATATTTTATCTCTTTAAAATATCTATTGTTTACTAGTTCACTACAAGGTAGCTTATTTTATTTTGAATCACTTCTATTAGCTTATAGGCATATTTAAAATAAGCTTTAAAATATTGAGAGGTTTGCCATTTTTTAAAATTTCATCCCTCCAAAGAAATTTAAATACTCTAGCAATGTTATTTCCTTAACTTGCTTTTCTTATAATCTGAGAGCCCTCAGCAAACACTTACTGACAAGATGCTTTATGATTTTTTTTTAAGATGACAACGTCAGGAGGTGGAGGTTTCTGTGACTGTGGTGATACTGAAGCTTGGAAAGAGGGTCCTTACTGTGAAAAACACAAACTTAACACCTCTGAAATTGAGGAGGAAGAGGTAAAAACAATTTCCAAAGTTTTGTGTGTGTTTTTTAAGGAAATACTATTTAACCATGAGTTTAAAATACTTTGAGACATGGGAATAAGGTTATAATATGAGCAATGGATAAGAAAAATAGTCCTGTCACTAATAGTGACCAGGTATACTTTAAAAGTTGTTTGCATTTAATGATGCCATACCATTGCTAATAGTACACACTTGAAATTCTGGAAATTTAGTTTAATTCAGCTTTTTTTAAGTTCTCATTTATTATTGAAGGGATTACTTTTCCTATATGTGTAGACCACTTAGTTGGTTTTTGTATATTTGTGTTGTAACTATCTTTAGTCTTTTCTATAGCCATACCTGGCAGCCAGTTCTAATTGTCATCTGGTAAATCAGTGACATTGGATATGTTATTCGACCAAGTGTAGAGATGATAGCTCAGTACAAATCATACTCACTCCATCTGTAAATATGTGCTCTAATAAATTGTAGATCCTGTATTATATTTCCTTGATATTTATAAGGATATATTTATAACTACTGGTAAATAAGTACTTGACTCTCTGCTGTTGCTTGTGACAATTTGATGTTTGAGTCAAGATCCTTATTTCAGCCCTGGCTAGTGTTGTTCAGTCATTAGAGCGGCAGCCTGAGCACTGAGGGGTCATGGGTTTGATTACCAGTTAAGGGCACATACCTGGGTTGCAGGTTCGATCCCTGCCCTGGTGGGTACATGCAGGAGGCAGCCAATCAGTGTGTCTTTCACATCAATGGTGGTTGTGGTTTTTTTTTCTCTCTGTGTCTTTCTCTCTCTCCCCCTCCTTCCTTCCTCCCTTCCACTCTTTCTAAAAATCAATGGAAAAAATATCCTCAGTCCACTTTTGTATTTCCTGAGCTTCCTTTCTTTTCAAAGAAGGCTATTTAGGGAGTGTGAGAAAAGATGAGAATTAACAAAAACAACAACAACAAAAAAGATCCTTATTTCAGATTTTATTTTTAAATGGCAGAGAGATGGGTACGTTCAAAGTACTTATGTGTTATTAGTAGGTATAATACAGATTTGAGGCGTAAATAATCCTTCCTGGTGCTCATACCTCATAGGTCTCAAATATTTTAACAGAACAACCAAGACTTTATGGTGTAGGACAATGTCTTTTAGACTGTGTTCCACTGTGTTTTGGACAGATAAAATTGTGCACAATTATTCAATGGTATAGAAAACATATATATTGTGTTTTATGTGCTTTGTCCAAGCATTCTAGAATTTGCTACAGGGAGACACCAAGTGGCCAGGGTTTTGGATTTCTTCACTCCTTTTAGAGCAGCTTCATTTTTATCATATTAGAGGCCCGGTGCATGAAAATTCTTGCACTGGACGGGGTCCCCAGCCTGGCCTTCCCCCTTTCACAATCCGGAAGCCCTCAGGGTATGTCCTGCTGACAGCTTGCAGGGGTGGGCAAACTTTTTGACTCGAGGGCCACAATGGGTTCTTAAACTGGACCGGAGGGCCGGAACAAAAGCATGGATGGAGTGTTTGTGTGAACTAATATAAATTCAAAGTAAACATCATTACATAAAAGGGTACGGTCTTTTTTTTTTTTTTAGTTTTATTCATTTCAAACGGGCCGGATCCGGCCCACGGGCCGTAGTTTGCCCACGGCTGGCTTAGGGGGAGCGGGCCTAAGCCGAAATCGGGCCTCCCTCTGTGGGAGGCGACTAGGCCGATCATGGGAAGGCGCTGCCCCCATCAACCCACTCCTGCTGCCCTCGCTTCTTTGTGCTGGCCCCAGCGAGGGGAGGGGCGGTGGGAGGTTGAGGCACAGCAGGTCACACCCCATCTAGCCTCTGTGGAGGTGTGGCGCCAGGAGCAGAGGCAGAGGGTCCCGTTCCTGCTCCTGCCCCGCCTCCGCTCCCACTCCCACTCCCGGGGAGGTGTCGCCTCCTTTCCCGTGCCGCCGCTGGCCGTAGGCCCTCACAGCCGCTGTGGCTTTGTTCACATGGACGTCTGCTCTAAGTAACATATTATCCTTTTCTTAATATAGATACCAGATTGGAGTTCTGTGTGTAAAATTATAAACAAGACAAATGAATATATATTTGAAAAAAAAGGGTTTTGCTTTAAAAAGAAATGAAAACCAGTATAAAACATTAGGACTATGGGAGAAAATATTTGCAAATCATATATCTGATAAGGGTCTAGTATCCAAAATATGTATCTTACAGCAATAAAAAGACAACCTAATTAAAAATGGTCAAATGATGCCCAGCCAGTGTGGGTCAGTGTTTGAGCGCCACCCTGTGAACCAGGAGGTTATGGTTCAATTCCCAGTCAGGGCACATGCCTAGGTTATGGGTTCGATCCCCAGTGGGGGGCGAGCAGGAGGCAGCCGATCAATGATTCTCTCTCATTGTTGATGTTCCTTTCTCTCTCTCAAATCAATAAAAACATTTTTTTAATGGTCAAAGGACTTGAATAGACATTTGTCTGAAGAAGATACAATACAAATGATCAGTAGACACATGAAAACATGCTCAACATCATTAGTCAAGGAAATGTAAATCAAAAGCACAATGAGTTATCCTAGATGGCTGTAATAAAAATTTAGAAAAGGAAAAGTGTCGGTGAGGATGTAGAAAAATTGTAATCCATTGTACATTGCCAGTGGGAATGCAAAATTATTTCAATGCTGTGGAAAACAGTTTGGCTTTTCTTAAAATGTTAAGCATAGAATTTCCATATGAGCCTGTCCTCAAAATTTTAAACATAGAATTGCCATATGAAACTAATTTCACTCCTAGGTATATATCCAAAAGAATCGAAAACAAGTATTCAAATAAGTACATGAACATGAATGTTTGTGGCAGCATTATTCACCATTGCCAAAAGGTGGAAATAGTTGAAATATTTAGCATTAAATGGATAAATAAATTGTGGCATATACATACAATGTAATGTGACTCAGCCATAAAAATGAATAAAATACCAATACATCCTAAAACATGAGTGAACCTCCATAACATTATGCTAAGTAAAATAAACCAGATACAAAGTCACATATTGTATAGTTCTATTTATATGAAATATCCAGAATAGATAATATTGTAAAGACGGTGGTTGCCAGGAACAGGAAAGGGAAGAATGGGGGAAAACTCTTAATGGGTAAAGGGTTTTATTTTGAAGAAATAAAAATGTTTTGGAACTAGCCCTGGCTGGTTTGGCTCAGTGGATAGAGCATCAGCCTGTGGACTGACGGGTCTAGGGTTTTCCCGTCAACAAGGTCATGTATCTCAGTTGCTAGCTCCTCCCTGGGCCCTGGTCAGGATGCCTGCAGGAGGCAACCAATCAATGTGTTTCTCTAGGTCTTTTCCTCTCTCTTTCCACTCTCTCTTAAAATCAATGGTAAAATATCCTCAGGTGAGGATTTAAAAAAAAAATGTTTTGGAACTAAATAGAGGTGTTAGTGGCACAAATTATGTCTATACAAAATACCACCGAATTGTTCACTTTAAAATGGTTAATTTTATGTTCTATAAATTTCATCTCAACAGATTATTTAAAAAGAAAAATTTTAAGACTTCTGTTACCTTTTTATCTGTTTTAAAGTAGGCTTAAAAGAGTTTTCTAAGAAAAATTATGAATCTGCCTGCAGTTACTCTGTTGGCTTTATCCTCATATTTTAGTAGGGTAGCTATCAAAAAGTGCAGACTTTGGGTAATTTCTTGAATATAACAGCAAGGTCACTTGCCTGGCTGAAGCTACATGGTCCTGCCTAGAGAATATATACTCCACAGAAACTTGACAGAGAATAAAACCTCTGGACTCTACCACTTAATTCCTATTTAAGAATTCAGTTAAGAGAAATGAGGTCTTCAGGGATAAGATTATAAGGTAAGATAAAAAGACTAGCGGCCCGGTGCACTGGGCCTCTAGTAGTTTTTCTATTTTTAAATAGTTGAAAAAATCAATAGGATAGTATTTTGTGGCATGTGAAAATTTTATGAAATTCAAATTTCAGTGTCCATAAATGAAATTTTATTAGCACACAGTGACACTTAATTGTTGATGTATGATCTATAGCTGCTTTTTTTCTACAGTAGCAAAATTGAGTAGCTAAGACAGAGAACTCTGTAGCCTGCAACAACTAAAGTACTTACTGACTCTTCACAGAAAAGGTTTTCTGACACCAGGTATACACTAGTAGAAGCGTTTTGTTTATTATACCTGATTCCCACTCACTAAATGCCATCTCCCATGCTTGGGTGTGGAGGGTAAGTCAGGAGGCTGGTGGCATAGTACCTTTTCTAGTTGAGACCTACCACATACTATATAACCTACTATGTAGTGTCTCCTTTGTTGATCTTCATAAGACTCATACCAAATTTCTCTTAGATCTCTGCATTAGGAAATGTTATGTTTCTCTTGGTTTGAACCTGATAATTGATTATGTTTCCTTTTGTTGAGGCATCTGGAAAACAGAGCCAAAATGTTTGGAAATAGAGCCTGTCTTTAGTAGCTATATGAAAACTTATGATCTCAGTTGATAAATAGGTATTATCTTGACTTCAGTTTATTTTCCTACCTTTATTTTTCACTTTACCTGCTTTGTATATCTATTTTTCAGTTCTATTATACTGCTTATATTCTTCAGTTGCTGTAAATACTTTTTGGAACAAAATTTAATTCAATAACAAATATTAACTGAATGAGCAACCTCAGCAAATACTTTTCAATCTAAAATTTTCACTTTGCTGCTCTCATCTCATTAGAATGCAGATTAGTGATCTTTTGTTGTTTGCTTTGTTTTTGTTTTTTGTTAATATCCTCACCCAAGGATATTTTTCCCATTGATTTTAGAGATACATTGATTGGTTGCCTCCTGCATGTGCCTGACCAAGCCGGATTGAACCTGCAACCCAATATGTTGGGTTGACCAGGAATCCAACCCAAAACCCTTTGGTGCACTGGCCAATGCTCTAACCACTGATCCACACCAGCCAGAGCAAATGCAGATTAGTAATTATTAATAGCTAAATATTATGCTAAGTACTATACTTGGTTTACCTCATTTAGTTCTGAGAACAGCCATATAAGGTAAATATTGCTGGTACCAATATTCTATATCTGCAGAAGCTTGAGTTTTAAGAGAGATTAAGAAACTTGATCCAAGTGTCCCACACAGTAAGTGCTGGAGCAGTGCTTTAAACTTAGGTAGTATAGGCTCCAGTAATGGAACTTTTTTGACAGTACCTTATACTGGTTTTTTAAAACATTTTTAGCAGTGGAATTGCTATTTTAAATAAGATTCTAATTTTTAAAATTACAAAAATAAGACAGATAAAAGTGGTATTATTAATGAATTTATTTTTTATAAGTTGAAATGTATATTTACTTGTTAAGAAAGATTATTCAGGCCCTAGCCGATTTGGCTCAGTGGATAGAGTGACAGCCTGTGGACCAAAGGGTTGATTCTGGTAAAGGGTACATACGTTGGTTGCAGGCTCCTCCCTGACCTGAGCCCTGGTCAGGGCTCGTGCAGGAGGCAACCAATCGATGTGATTCTCTCATATCAATGTTTCTTTCTGTCTTTCCCTCTCTCTTCCATTCTCCCTAAAAATCAATGGAAAAATATCCTCGGATGAGGATTAACAAAAAAAAGAAAAGAAAGATCATTCAGTCCTGGCCGGTGTGGCTCAGTTGGTTGGGGGTCATCCCATGCACTGAAAAGTTGCTGGTTCAATTCTGGGTCAGGGCACATGTCCAGGTTGCGGGCTTGCTCCCCGGTGGGGGTCATGCGGGAGGCAACTGGTGTATATTCTGCTCTCACATCGATGTGTCTCTCTTCCTTCCTCTTTCTCTAAAAATCAAGTTAAAAAAACAAACAAACAAAATTTTAAAAACTAGTCTGTAAAAAAAAAAAAGAAAGATAATTCTAGTTTGTTTCTAGTTTTAGTTGGGTGGTATGGAGAAAATCTTCATTCATGCCTTATTTACATATGAAAATAGTTAAACTATTATAATACATGTTTACATTTTAAAAATTTAAACATTATAGAAGTGTATTACATAAAAGATGAAAATTTTCCGTAATTTCCACTACCCTCAGAAATAACCACAGATAGCATTTTTGATGGTAGAGGTATGCCTCTCGCATTCTTTTAATTTGAAAGAAGAGTAAATCAAAGTTGATTCATAAAGGTTTGCATTCTCTAACATAAATATAATCAAAGAACTGTAATTATTAATGATAGTTGATAATACAACATAGGATAAGATGGTCATTTATTTACTCATTCTAGCTGATTAATGTTACGATACGAGCACTTTGAGCAGAAATCTTTCCTAACCTTTAGTTTACCATTGTACATATGAGTAGATTTACACAGCCTAGCATCTCTTCACTGCAAAAATAATTCTTACTCAGTGACCATTTTACAAGAAGATAACATATGCATACAAAGATAGCACAGGAATCTATATTCTTTGGCCTGCCTCAAACGGGGTTAATGTAGCAACAAAATTACCAGTTGGTGATTCCTAATATGTAATATAACACTTTTAAAAATATATATATGTTTATTGATTTCAGAGAGGAAGGGAGTGGGAGAGAGAGAGATAGAAACATCAATGAAGAGAGAGAATCATTGATCGGCTGCCTCCTGCATGCCCCCTACTTGGGGATGGAGCCTGCAACCTGGGCATGTGCCCTTGACTGGAATTGAACCCAGGACCCTTCAGTCCTCAGACCAACGCTCTGTCCACTGAGCCACACCAGCTAGGGCAATTGATGTGTAATTTAAATAGGAAACAGCTCTACCAGGCCCTGGGATTTTGCAGAACAGAGTTTGGGTCCTACTGGCTTGGATTCTCAAGAATTGGCAGTTGTTTCTTTCCCAGGATCATTTAATTTTTATGAATCCTGTTTATTATAATTCTTCAATCTTCTAAATGTTATGGGACAGAGTTGTAAGAAAAGGAGTGACTATATAGTAAGATACTATTTTTAAGGTTCTATTTTCTATTTTGATGTAGTTCAAGGCTCATATTTTTACTAATATCCACTCTTTTATGAATCTGCAGGAGGTACCAGTTCTAGTTCCTTTTTGTACAGGTGGTTGCAATATGTTAACAGTTTCTAAAGTCTTTATAAGAAATAGTAGTAACCCTTGCCAGTAGGATAAAAAAAGATTTTTTTTTTGGAGACATAAAAAGCAGCCTGTTGAGCCCTAGCCCATTTGGCTTAGTGGGTAGAGTGTAGGCCTGCGGGCTGAAGGGTCCCAGATTCGATTCCAGTCAAAGGGCATGTACCTCAGTTGCAGTCTCTCCCCCTCCCTTCCACCCTCTCTAAAAATCATTGGAAAAATATCCTCAGGTGAGGATTAACAAAAATAAAAATAAAATAAAAAGCAGCCTGTTGAGAAGAAATAGAGGTAAAAAGTAAGACCTCAAAAAATATTTTTTCTTTTTGAAAGAGGGAGAGAGAAATATTGATTGGTTGCGTACTGCACCTGCCCCAATCCTGGATCAAATCCACAACCTGGGTAATGTGTCCTGCCCGGGATTCGAACCCACGGCATTTTGATGTACTGACAACACTCCAACCAACAGATGCAAGTTGGCCAGGACTTTCCTTACTTTTTTTTTTACTTTTTCTTACATTCTTCAAGTCCTAGGAATCTTTGTCCTTTTTGTCCTTTTCCCTCCATTCTTTTTATCTCCCATCTCCATCTGTTTCATATCAGTTCCGCTAGGCTTATCTTTGTGTAGCCTTATGTGTATTTGCAAGAATGTGCTGATTCTCATTCCGTGATGTTAGAACATACTAATCTTTTATTTGAGACATGAATATAACACTATTTAGCCATTAAGCTAAATAATGTGTTTAGATTTAAGATAAAACATTAAGATTAAAAACATTTTGCCAACCATGACTGAAAGATACCATGATAAACTTAGTACATATATGTTTATAGAAATATTTTTCTACATTAACCTAGAAATTTAGTAACTTACTGTTAAATCTAAAGAAGGAAGTAACCTGTTACATGCATACACAACCTGTGAGTGATTTTTATAACATCAAAGCAATTTTCTAACCTTGTTGACTTCTCATCTTCGTAATCCTCAAAATCAGGTTCTTCTTTATCCTGTAAAACTAAGTTTGTTTTCTGTCCTTGGATAAATTCCTTTGTTTATTCTGGAAATTAGGGATTAGGAAGCTATAAAGATGGTTTGGTGTTAGGTTTTAAAGATCCTGGAATGTCATTCTAAAGTTTTTAGATTTATTCATTAGACATTGGAGTGCCATTGAATATTCTGGTTCAATTGATTTCAGAATTGGGATTATAATTTAATAAAACATTTTAGGAAGCTTGATTTGGTAGAATGTAATATATACGATCAAATTGAAGAGAAGCTTAAGCTGAAAAATCAGTCAGCTTTTTACAGTAATATTTTGAGAGGTGGAGGCAGAATGGGAAAGAGGAAAATTAATGTGCATTTAACAAAATTGCATTTTCTTTTTCTGTTCTTTTTTCAGGATCCTCTCATTCATTTACCAGAAGATGTGATAACAAGAACTTACAACATTTTTGCTACTATGTTTCATTATGCAGTAGAGATATTAACCTGGGAAAAAGAAAGCGAATTACCAGCAGATTTAGAGATGGTGTAAGTACAACCATTTATTTTTTTGTATTTGTATTTCCTCACACTCAGTTTTAACCATTTTTCTTCTAATTCCTCATGTTAACTTTTAATATAGCTAGGATAGAACATAATCTTTTCTTTTGCAATAATTAATTTTCAGCAGAACAGTAATCTTGATTTTATACTTTTAAAATATGTGTGATCCTCTTAATTGGTAGCAGTTTCTCCCTGTTGGTTGGTTGGTTTAGTTGGTTTATAGCCATATTTAAGCTATGTCAAAGCTCGGGCATAAGCAATTTTCTCTTCTTTGTGTGGTAAAACTGGTAAGTTAATTCTACAATTCCTTTTATTTTGTCTGTCAGGTAAGATTAGGAAATGAGCTCTTTGATGTGAGTTTTCTGGTTTGACTAAATGCTCAAACTCATTTTTATTCTAAAATTTTATAAAATATATTCCACACTTTGAGCTTCTTTAGTGTACATCTAACATATTTACCATTTGTACTTAGATTATTGAGGAGGTCACAGACTTGTGACTGGAAACTGTATTCTGCCATAGCTCTATTACGGCTAAAGGCTTGCTTTTTCTGTGAGTGTGCTTGCCTTAGGCAGTCTTCTCTTCTACTTTTAACTCTAACCAGGCTGTCAGAATTGTTTTCATAGTTAAAGTTGAATACAAGTTGGATGGAATGAGAGTCTGAAGGACATTGGTGTTCTTTTTTGTTTTCTCAACAGTGATTCAGATAATTAGTTGCGGGTTAAGTGTTTTAATAAAATGTTGAAAATGAATTAGTACCTCATGACTTTATCTTCATGTACTTCAAGTTGGGAACCATTCATTGATCTAAGACAGGGGTCCTCAAACTTTTTAAACAGGGGGCCAGTTCACTGTCCCTCAGACCGTTGGAGGGCCGGACTATAGTTTAAAAAAAAAACTATGAACAAATTCCTATGCACACTGCACATATCTTATTTTGAAGTAAAAAAACAAAATGGGAACAAATACAATATTTGTATTTGCATGTGACCCGCGGGCTGTAGTTTGAGGATCCCTGATCTAAGAGAATAGAAGAGGTGTTTTTTTTTGGGGGGGGGGGGGTTCATTTTTAAGTTCAGGATACCAGCATAGAAGAGAAAAGAATCTTGCTTCTTTGTACTGTTTTCGCTTCTTAGTAAATGCCATTCCTTCTATCAAAATTTTCTACTCTTCATCTCCATTACTACTATCATAGTCTAAATTACATTAATTTCATTTTTGGACAATATGGCCTTCCTAACTGGATTGCCATATCCACTCTTGTCCCTCACGGTTCATTTTCCACACTGTAAGGCAAACTGACCATATCTCCTATTCAAATTCTTGATTGCCCTTAGGACGGCATAATCAAATTAATTAGAAAGTTTTTTAGATTTCTGCCTCTTTCCAGATTAATCTCCCCCTTCTTCTCTGTGCTCCAGATCCTGATATTTACCTTCACCACTTCGTGGCCTTTGCTTACACCTTCCTCTAGCCCAGGGTTTCTCAATCATAGCACTGCTGGCAGCTGAAGTCAGATTAATTCTTTATTATGGGGACTGTCCAGTGGATTGTAGAATAATTAGCAGCATCTCTGGCCCTACCCATCAGTGATTCTCAACCTTCCTAGTGCCGCGACCCTTTAATATAGTTCCTCATGTTGTGGTGACCCCCAACCATAAAATTATTTTCGTTGCTAACTTCGTAACTGTAATTTTGCTACTGTTATGAATCGTAATGTAAATATCTGATATGCAGGATGTATTTTCATTTTCGTGACCCACAGGTTGAGAACCGCTGCGACTAGATGCTAGTGGCACTCCCGTCCTAATCATGATAACCAGAATTGTTTACAGACATTGTCAAATGGTCGACTGTTGGGGGTGGAGGAGAATTATTCCCTTTTAAGAGCCACTGATAGCCAATTGTGACTTCAGGTCTCAGATTACTTCTCTGGCAGTTCCTCTTTGAGCTCCCAGACCTGTTTTACCCTGCTCTAGCATCCTAACTTCAATAAAAGCAGTTCACATAGAATTATATGTCCAATATCTACCTCACCAGATAGTAGTGTCATAGAGCATGGGGACCATGGATGACTGGTGTAGTTAGTACCTAGCACATTCCCTAGAACAAAGTATGCTCTTTGTAAATTAGCCTAGAGCAAGGAATATGCAAATAAATAATGTATCATCAATATTTGATCCCACAGAGAGAAGACTGACACCTACTATTGCATGCTGTTTAATGATGAGGTTCATACCTACGAACAAGTTATTTATACTCTTCAGAAAGCTGTTAACTGTACACAAAAAGAAGCCATTGGCTTTGCAACTACAGTAGATCGAGATGTAAGTAATTTTTTTATTAAATTGATGTCACATAATAAAATAGAACTTTTACACAGATAAGTTGTATAGAATTAGGTATATAAGTGTCAGCTATTTTTTAAACTTCATTTAAATATTGGCCCAAATTTATATTGGGTATAACTATAAATTATTGTTAGATAAGAAGTTTAGGATAAAATATACGTAGATACAGTTATCCTCATTCTACCCAGTGATTCAAAATCTTCAGTTATGAAAATAAAAATTCTAGAAGCCCAAGCACTATTCTGTATCTCCAGAGAGAAACACTAACAATATTTGCCTCCATGATCCTAAATAAACTGTTTTTTTTAAAGCTGGTTAAAAAAAGAAATTACAGCAGCCTAAAAGAATAAATGTTGCTTTATTCAAGAAAATATATTTATTAATGCCTTGAAAATGTTGGGATACAGGGGTTAGAGATCAACCAAAGGACTTGTATGCATACATATTAGCATAACCAATGGACACAGACACTGGGGCGGTGGGGGCTTGCCCTCAGGGGTAGGAGTTGGGGGGGGAGGTCAATCGGGTAAAAAGGAGACATGTAATACTTTAAACAAAAAAAAAATGTTGGGATAGCTTTGAAGGAAAGTATTTTCATTTACTTTTTATCAATGAATAGAATGAATGTTATAAATATTAAAAATTGACCAGAGTTGTTGTATGCTCAAATATGTTTATTTGTTTCCTGATTCAAAAGTTATTAATACTGAATATAATATTTTCACAAGTTAATTGTAAATATCTTTGCTTATAGGGACGTAGGTCTGTTCGATATGGAGACTTCGCGTATTGTGAGCAAGCAAAATCAGTAATTGTGGTAAGTAATTTTAAGACATGTCTGCTAGTTTCATATTTTGGCATTTACAAAAACATTTTTCTGCCTTCATTAATGTAAAGCCAACATCAGCCAAAAATTACATTTGAAGATAAGTTTCTTGAGCATTGCATTATTGCTTTATCTAATTTTTTAAAGCTGCGTAAGATTAATATAGAAAATGAATGTTTAGATGATACATATTTTCTGCCTTCTTATTTCATCAGAGACATCGACATCTCTAGAAAGTTTTTTGCTTTTTGTCTTGTTTTGTTTTTGATAGGGTTTCACGTTACTTTTTAAGAATTAAACTGGCCTTTAGCACCAAGATTAGAATTCAAGGGAAGTTGTTTCTTGGTACCTTATAGCAAGGTATGCTGTATATCTTAATAGCATTTATTACATGTATTATTTCTCTAAAAGAAAGCATCCCCACATTTAAATTTATTTTAAAAGTTAGCATTTATTGTTTTTAACTATTCCATGTAACTCCATTTTATGCAAAACTCCTTTTTAAAAATAACTTTATATATTGTGAAATGTTTTTAATGTACAGATACAAATAAAGATAATATGATGAACACCTGTGTGTCCACATTATATACATTTTTTATACTTATTTTAAATAAATAAAATAGTGTAGTGGCCCCTGTCTTATCCCTTAATCCCATTCCCCTTACTTTTTCCCTGGATATAATTATTTCTATGAATTTATTTTCTCATGCATACCTTTATACTTTATCTTCTAAGTATTTTCTTTTTTAAAAATATTAGTGCTTGTAATCTCTGGTGGTGTTTGCATAGATACATTCATAATATAAAATAGAAAGTCCAGAAATAGATACTAATATGAGGAAAATCTAGAAAACCCCAGGTACATTTTAAGGGAGAAGGAGAGCTTCTTCTTTTCTTTTTCTTTTTTTTATTTTATTTTTACTGATTTCAGAGAGGAAGGGAGAGGGAGAGAGAGAGACTCATCAATGATGAGAGAGAACAATTGTTCGGCTGCCTCCTGCTCGCCCCCTACTGGGGATGGAGCCCGCAACCCGGGCTTGTGCCCTTGAGCAGAATTGAGCCCGGGACCCTTCAGTCTGTAGGCCAATCCTCCATCCAATAAGCCAAACTAGCTAGGGCGAAAGATATTCTTAACTAAGACTAGAACCCAATGGAGTTAGAAAAGAAACATTTTATTTTTACTACATAAAAAAATTGCAGCTCTGGCCGGTTTGGCTCAGTGGATAGAGCATCGGCCTGCGGACTGAAGGATCCTGGGTTCGATTCCGTCAAGAGCACATGCCCGGGTTGCAGGCTCGATTCCCAGTAGGGGCATGCAGGAGGCAGCCAATCAATGATTCTCTCATCATTGATGTTTCCATCTCTCCCTCTCCCTTCCTCTCTGAAATCAATAAAAAAATATTTTTAAAAAATTGCATTGCAAGAGAGAGAGAAACATGGATGTGAGAGAGACACATCAATTGGTTGCCTCTGGCACATGCCCCGACCAGGGCCAGGGATGGAGCCTGCAGCCAAGGTATGTGCCCTTGACTGGAATTGAACCCAGGATCCTTCAGTCCAAGGGCCGATGCTCTATCCACTGAGCGAAACCGGCTAGGGCTGCAGCTTATTTTTAACAACTTTATTTCACTCATGCTAACCTAAATCTTGGATTCTGGGGGTGGAAATGAAAAGAATCAAGAAACTGGATCACTGATGACCCATAAGTCTGTCCAAAGTGCATAAATTTGAATATGTTACTATTAGACATCAAGTAGTTATCTGACATCATTCTTTGTCCAACTGCCAACTAACTATATAAGGAATGATAAAAACTTTTTTAAAAAAAACCCTCTTACCCTATCAAATCAAGGAAAACTTTGAAATAAACAAAAAAAATATTAAAAAAAAAAAAAATTGCATTGCAAAATATTCCATTAAACAAAATCAGTAGACAAATAGTAGATTTAGAAAAATTATTTCTAAAATAGGGTAGATATTTAATGTTTATGATAAACAGCACTCATAGATTATCAAGTAGGGAACAAATAAGGTAGAAAAACGCTCATAAGATAGAAAAAAGTAATCACAACAGAGAAAATGTAGGTGGTCTACATATATGAAACAAGACTCAAATGCAGCAGTAATCAGTGAAATGACAGGGAAATTTCATACCCAACAGAATGGAGAAATTAGAGTGATAAAATATCTTGCTGGCAGAGAATAGGAATACTTGTATAAAAAGAAATTGCAACAGCATTTTTGGAAAACAGTGTAGCATCTATTAAAGTTTTACTTCTAGCAATTTATCCCATAGAATATAAATACCAGTAAGTGTGTGTACAAAGATCCTTAGTACTGCTTTTTTTGTAGTCACGGAAGACTAAAAACACATGGAATATGATTGCCTTTGTCTAGAGGATGTTTGAATAAATCCACACCACAGAATATTGAGTCATTAACCAAAAATATCAGTTAACACAAAGATGCACAAGAGTATATATAGTATCCCAGTTTTATAAATCAAAAATCTTTTTTAATGTATACATATGTAATATGTGTAGATGGAGAAACTTTGCAAAGATCTACTGTATTGATGTAGGTTATGGAGATGGGACTAAATGGGAGGCAAGAAATGGTTTAAACAGAAGTAAAGGGGGACATGTTAAATAAAAAGTTGTGATGGCCTAAAGAAAAGAGACATTTCTACAAAAAAAAAATACAAATTGCCAATAAGCACATGAAAACATGCTCAACATTACTAATCCTTAGGGAAATGCAAATAAAAACCACAATGAGATACCACTTCATACCCATTAGGATGGTTAATATAAACAAAATAAAATAAGAGTTTGTCGTTATATGAAATAAAAATATTAACTTTTTTCCTATAAAATAGCCTTTTTAAGTTTGTTTTTTCATCCTGCCATTTCTTTTTAAGAGGAATACCAGTAGACAGACAAAGCCACTTAAAGTTCAAGTTATGCATTCGTCTATTGTTGCGCATCAGAATTTTGGTTTGAAACTTTTGTCTTGGCTGGGAAGCGTTATTGGATATTCAGGTAGGTTCATAAAAACTGGTGCTACTTGACTGAAAAATGAGCTCATGTGTGCCCTTGCAAAACTGTTTTGAAAAAAAATACCAAGTGAAAGAATTTTTTTGCTTTAATTTCACATTTTAAAATACCATCTCAGAATATCTTTATGCACAGAAAAACCTTTGTTTCCCAAATTTTGATCCACAGGATTCTTTTTATATGCATACAAAGGATTTTGTGTTTAAATTAATGCAGGACACATGTGTTTTAACAATTATAAATGACTTTAATATGCTTATGAAATCTCAATCTCACAACTTGATAAAGAACCTTTTTTTAAAAAAAAGGAGAATTGAATAAAACTTAAAGTTGCCCCCTGTCACTTAGCAAGCTGGAAAATGCTACTGTGAATAAAACCTAAATGGTTAGCAGTTTAAAGGATAATACACCAATCTTGATATCTTTGTTTTAACTCCTGCAACTTTTGGTTACCAGTAATTTGCAACTGTGAAAATTTGCAAATTTGAAGTTACTAATTTAGTTTTTTGTTTTTCCACAGTATACAAATTAGATAATCTTTTTGATGTAATGGTAACAGAATTAGAGCCCTCTGTTCAATGCCAAAAATACAAGTTTGGTGTATAACATTAAAGAGTAAAACAGGAATAGATGGGAGCTATCTACATACTGTTCTTCAGGCAAGAGAGGAGGTTTGGATAAGTGACATTCTGATATGTATTACTATAAAGAAAATTTCTGAAACATGTATTGAAATGCTGTTTAAAAGAGCATTGCCACACTGAACTGACAGGTGAAAAAACAAGGTGTGGATATTTAAGAGAACATGTTTGCTTGACTTATAAATATCTTTCCAATTATTTTTCTTAATCTCATTTTTTTTAATCCTCACCTGAGGATATGTTTATTGATTTATTTTTTTATACTTTTATTGATTTCAGAGAGGAAGGGGGGGCGAGAGAGAGAGAGAGAGAGAGAGAGAGAGAGAAAGAAACATCAATGATGAGAGAGAATCATTGATTGGCTGCCTCCTACAAGCCCCCACTGGGGATTGTGCCCACAACCTGTGCTTGTGCCCTGACTGGAATTGAACCGTGACCTCCTGGTTCATACGTCGATGCTTAATGACTGAGCCATGCCAGCTGGGCTATGTTTATTGATTTTAGAAGGGAGAGATAAAGAGGAACATAGATGTGAGAGGGAAACATCCATCAGTTGCCTCCTGTACGTGCCCTGACTGGGAATCGAACCCTCAACCTTTTAGAGCACGGGATGATGCTCCAATCAACTGAGCTACCTGGCCGGAGCTCTTACCCTCATTTCTTAAGTTTTGATGTTTTGCATTGGATACCTTTATGCCAAGTAGGTGCTTTAGTAAAAATTCTATTTTTTCTAATTATTTGCATGCTTGTAGAATTCTGAAAATAGTAATTTTAATTATAAAATATGAAACAAAAAGGTATTAAAGTTTTGGTTATGTTAATGCTTATATCAATATTTGAGCAACTTTTTTTTAAGTTTAGTATTTAGAGGATGTAGGAATTTTTTTTCCAGGGCCTGTCACATAGTAGGTCCACATAGATAGGTACACAGACACAGTGAATTTTTGTTTAATGATGAACATTTCGCATGGCATTAATAAAAAGAACTGGTATATGTTACAGCACTGAAGTCATACCTTCTTTTAATTGGTAGTACAATTTTGCTATAATATGATTTAATTAACATTGGTGTTTAAAGAACTATGATTATTTCAGTGGGTTTTTTTTTTTGTATTCTTTGCTCTTTAAATTCTTTAGTTGTTGTTAATCCTCACCTGAAGATATTTTTTCCATTGATTTTTAGAGAGAGTGGAAAGGAGGGAAGGAGGGGATTTGGAGAGAAAGAGAAACATTGATGTAAGAGAGATACATCAATTGGTTGCCTCCTGCATGCGTCCTGGGGCCAGGGATGGAACCTGCAACCCAAGTACATGCCCTTGACTGGGAATCAAACCTGAGACCCTTCAGTGCACAGGATGACGTTCCAACCACTGAGCAACCCCAGCTGGGCTGCTCTTTAAATTCTTTACAGCATAAGAGGTCATTGCCTTTCTGATAGGCATATATTTTGATGTTCCTGAATAAGAGTCTGTATAATGCAAGATTTGGAATTTTTCTCCTTTTTATGAAAATGTTAATAGAATTGTTAGTATGTTTACTTTTTCTGATTTAGTTTAACCTTTAATAAGAACATGTAAAACTTCATAGATTTATTTGAACATTTTTACTAAAATTTTAGTTTAATATTGGAAGTTACTATTTCATGACTACTTTTCTTCCTGTTTAAGATGGCCTTCGCCGAATTTTATGTCAAGTTGGTTTACAAGAAGGGCCAGATGGTGAAAATTCTTCTCTCGTGGATAGATTGATGCTCAATGATTCTAAATTGTGGAAAGGTGAGTCTCTTAACTACTTTTAAGGTATAGAGGAACCTATATAGGTAACTGGGATGTTAAGTTCTCTTCTTTTTTATTTTTTTCATTTGGGAAAGTATTTAAATAAGTATGGTTTTTCAAATTAGCATATGCAGTCTTATTCTTTGGGAAAAAACAAACAGATTCTGAGGTCCATGACCCAAATTAAATAGCCTTTATATTTTGTTAGAAACTATATTTAGAAAAGCCTATTTTTTTTTTTTTAAAGAAGCAGGTTATAAATATTTTACAGTAAGGAACACGTAGTTTTGCTCTTGAGATTTAAAATACAGTTGTCCATATAAAACTTGGGGAATGTAATTTTTGGCTTGTTTTATATATCCTTCTCTTATATCTGCTCCCTTTGTAAAAGGTGCTAGGAGTGTGTATCATCAGTTGTTCATGAGCAGTCTACTTATGGATTTGAAATACAAGAAACTGTTTGCTGTTCGATTTGCAAAGGTAAGTCATTTCTCAGACTTGAAGATTAACAAAATCATCAGGTTGTATACAGAGTAACTATTGCCCATGATTATATCTAGCCTTTGTAAAATTGGCAGCTAAAGTCAGTGTGTTGCTTTTAAATTCTAAGAAACTTCATAAATGATCTTTTTATCTTTTATCAATAGAATAAAATTCAGTGAGGCTTTTCTTGTTCATTGTCTGCCATGGTAATGTGAATATCCATCTATACTGTATGTATGATATGAAACGATAAATGAAAATTTAAACCTATCCTATTGTGAATTATGGTATTATTTCTATTAAATTTTATACAAGGAAGATCTCATCTTAGTTGAAACCATGTGTATATATGGATGTAATTTAAAAATCATGAACTCTAGATTATTGATATTGTTGAATTCTGTTCTTCTTTTTAACAGCATGTGATTAAGCTAACGGCTATTTCTTTTTATTATTTATCTAAATTAGGTGTTCTTAACCAAGGAAGTGTGTAAGAATCATTGGGAAGTTTTTTCAAAATATATGTGTTTGTGTTCTATTCTCAAATCTGCTAAAGCAGATTCACCAAGAATGGGGCCCAAGCACTTTTACTTTGAAAGAGCCATCAGGTGATTCTGATATACATCCAGAAGTAATACAGTCTGGTTTTATCAGTGATGGTGCTAAGCGCTATGGTGTAGCCCCACTATATCCCAGGATATTACTCCTGTTTCAGCTCATAAACTGCCATTTGTGTTTGAACGGATTGTCCAGTGAGTCAATATTTATACACACTTTATTTAGTAGAAATTATTCCAGTTATCATTCTTACGTGTCAGTGAGTGTTATCTTATTGACACCTCCAGCACTGAATTTTCATTATTATCCTTAACCATTTGGTCAATGTGGATTAGAGGTGAATCTCCCCCTTGTTGTTTAGAATTACCAGCAGTTGCAGAGAGATTTTATGGAGGATGATCACGAGCGAGCAGTGTCCGTGACTGCTCTGTCTGTCCAGTTCTTCACCGCACCTACTCTGGTGAGTAGTGCTTGCCTTTTCTTTGTAACTGATAGCTGGCACTCCTTGCCTTTTTTTGCCTTCTTAATAGAACTATGAGCGTTTGCAGAGTGATTATGTGACAGATGACCACGACAGAGAGTTTTCAGTCGCAGACCTCTCGGTTCAGATATTCACAGTTCCTTCACTCGTAAGTACTGAAAGACTAAGAAGAATTTTTTTGTTTTCCATTACAAAAGTAAAGCCTTAAAATAATAGAGAACTAAGATCTGTATGTTCCTCAATAGAATAATATTTTATTAATGGGTGATGAGACTTCAGATACCTTCAACCATACTAGAACATATCCTCAAATATGTAATCTGGAGAGAAAAAGTAATTTACCTTAATCTGTACTATCTCATAGTACTTCCCTGAGGTTTTGAACTGAGGAGTTAAAATTAAGCTGATTAGTCCATTAGAAACAGACAGCTTGTGTATATAATCTTACATTTTGAGAAGTCCCTTCCCCTTATTAAGATAAGGCAATAGAATCAATGATGACAAAAAAGAAGAAGAAAGAAAGTAGGAAAGGGGAAATAATGAGCAGAAATTAATAAAACAAAGTAAATGTTCAAAAGAGAAAAATCAAAACAACCAAAAGTTGGTACTTTGAAAAGACCAGAAAAGAGGAATAGATCTCTATTAAGACTAATAAGAAAAACAGAAAATTTTAAATTTAAACAAAACTAGATCTTACAGATATTGAATCCTATATAATAAAGAGCTAATATGCAAATGGTCCTCACGCCTTCACGCCGTAACGGCTCAGACACTCAACACTGGGGAAAGAGGAATGGGGACTAGCCAGGCACAAAATGAGCTCACGAGAGGAATGGGGACCAGCCAGGCACAAATGAGCTCACAAGAGAAGAATGGGGACCAGCCAGGCTGTGGCCCGGGAAAGGGACAAGCCACCTGCCCCGAAGTCCCGGGCGCCAGTGGCTACACCTGTGCCTGGCCCGGGAGAGGGACAAGCTGCCCGCCCCGCAGTCCTGGGCACCTGCGGCTGCGGCCCGGGCGAAGCCGGCCCAGGTCCTGGGTGCCTGCAACCAGCCAGAGGAGGGAATCCTAGGTCCCAGGTGCAGGGCGAGGCAGAGGCGGTTAGGGGCGATCAGGCCGGTAGGGGAGCAATTAGGGGCGAGCAGGCAGGCAGGCGAGTGGTTAGGAGCCAGCGGCCTCAGATTGCAAGAGGCAGTTGGACATCCCCCGAGGGGTCCCAGATTGGAAAGTGTGCAGGCCGAGCTGAGGGAACCCCCCCCCCCCCCCCGCATGAATTTTCTACTGGGCCTCTAGTAGAAAATAAAATGAGGACCAACTTAATAAAATTAGAAATTTAGATGAAATGAGATGAAATTCCCAAGAAAAAACACAAGTTATGAAAAGAAAAAACAAATTGAAATTTTTAATTAGTATAAAAATCTCATAAAGAAATCCCTAGGCTAAAATGGCTGCACTGGGGAATTCTTCTAAATATTTAAGAAAGAAATAACATCTATCTTACATAAGTTTTTCTGAAGACAGAGAAAGAGAATGTACTTGCCAATTTAATTGAGTCCTCTGTAATCTTTATACCAAAACCCAACAAGGCAATTATAAGAAAAGAAAATTACCACAAATGAGGTCACACAAATTGAATCAAGTAACATTTTTTAAAAAAGGTAATACATCACAACCAGAAGTAGTATAACATTTGAAAAAAATCAATTGAAATAATTCACCTTATTTAACAAACAAAAAGGAGGGGAAAAATCATATCAAATGCTTTTCCTGAATTCATGAAAATTAAACACTTATTCATGAATTAAGACAAATAAAAATACCTCATAGCAAACTAGGAGCGAAAGGGAAAGTCTTTAATCTGATAAAGGATCTAAAGCCAAAACAAAAAGTAAAAACCCAAAGCAAACATTTTACGTAATGGTGAAATATTAAAAGCTTTCCCTTGAGATCAGGAATGTGAAAACATTTTGCTTTTCAGGGTGACTAACATTCTTTTTGTTATTTCTTGAGATATTTAAATTATTGACTTTCAGCCTTTCTTTTCTGATAAGCACTTAGGGCTTAAGTTTCCATCTAAACAATGTTTTGAGCTGCATCCCAAAATTTTATGTCATATTTTTATTATTTAGTTCATAAAACCAAGTTCCTTTGTGATTTCTTCTTTAACCTATTTTTTTCTTCTTTGTGATTATTCTTTTTAGAAGTATATTGCTAAATTTTGAAACATTTGGGCATTTTCCAATAATTTTGTTATGAATTTCTAACTTAATTTCACTGTGGTTAGAGAACATACTCTGATTCTTGTCCTTTGGAATTTGTTGAGACTTGACTTTATGGCCCAGAATGTTGTCAGCTTTGGTAAATATTCAATGTGGACTTGAAAGCAAAGAATATTCTCTTATTATTGGGCATAGTATTTATATATGTCACTTAGGTCAAGTTTGTTCATTTTCATTGTGTAAGTCTTTTATATACTCACTTTTTTTATCTACTTGTTCTGTGAACTATCAAAGCATGTTAATAATCTCCTACAATGATTGTTGATTTCTCGCCTTTTACTTCTTGTTGCTTTGTATATCTTACAGCAGTGTGATTGATTGAATATATACAAATTTGGAATTATACTTTCCAAATTGAGCCTTTTATGTATGAACTAGAGGCCCGGTGCATGAAATTTGTGCACAGTTAGGGTACCTAGGCCTGGCCAGCAATCAGGGCCAATTGGGGTCTTCCAGCTGCCAGCCGGGGCCTCCCTTCCCCGGCTGCTGGCTGTCGGCTGCCAGCTGGGGCCTTCCTTCATTCTGCACCGCCCTCTGGTGGTCAGCACACATCATAGCGAGTGATCGAACTCCCGAGGGGACACTTTGCATATTAGCCTTTTATATATATAGATTATATCTTTTCATCTCAAACCATAGTTCTGGCCTTGAAGTCTAATGTATCTGATCTTATAGCATCAACTGGTTTCTTTTGGGTAGTGTTTGCATAGTGTATATTTTCCATTGCTATATTTCTTACATTTCTATACCCTTATATTTAAGTTGAATTGCTTATAAAAAGCATGTATTTGGGTTTTGTTGTTTATCTAATCTGACACTCTTAATATTTTAGTTTTCTGCACACTTAATATAATTACCCATATATTTGGATTTATATTTACCACCTTATGATTTTTTTTGTTTAACCCACCTATCTTGTTTCTTTTTCTCTCCTTTTTTACCTTCTTTTGGATTAAATATTTATTTTTTAATTTTCCTTTTATTAATTTGTTACTTGTACATTCATTTAATACTTTTAAGGGTCTCTCTAGAGCAGTTTTATTCAAAGTGTCAGTTATGAAAAGATAAACAATTTGTACCAGAACGTGAAACACACATTACTGCTTTCAGCAGAAATCTTGCTATGGCCCTAGCCCAGCCGTGGGCAAACTACGGCCCACGGGCCAGATCCGGCCCGTTTGAAATGAATAAAACTAAAAAAAAAAAAGACCGTGCCCTTTTATGTAATGATGTTTACTTTGAATTTATATTAGTTCACACAAACACTCCATCCATGCTTTTGTTCCGGCCCTCCAGTCCAGTTTAAGAACCCATTGTGGCCCTCGAGTCAAAAAGTTTGCCCACCCCTGCCCTAGCCGGTATTGCTCAGTGGTCAGCCCGAACACCAAAGGGTCTCAGGTTCAATTCCAGATCAAGGGCACATACCTGGGTTTCAGGTTAGATCCCCAGAAAACTGGAATGCATGCAGGAGGCAACCAATCAATATATTCCCCCCCCCCCCCAACCCCGGCTATCTTCCTTTCTCTCCTTAAAATATTTTTTTTTAAGAAAAATCTTGATATGAAAAGTAATGTCAACTGAACAGTTATAAGTAGTTGATTTTATCTTGTTGCCATCTTCTCATCACAACTGGCAACAAGCAGTTTTTGTGTTGCTGGTCTGTGGACCATATTTTGAGTAGCATTGCCCTGGAGGTTATGACATGCATCCTAATTGTAGTCAAGCACCACATTTCTGCCTCTTAAGAGTAGAAGTCTAGATTCTCCACTCAGCTTTTGCGGGTGTCAATGGAATAGAGCCTCAATTTATTTCTGTGGTGGTTGACTAGAGTGGAGGGGTTATTATCTGAAAGTTTTGTTTTGTTAAGTTATTCCTTTCCTGTGGCTAGAGAGAGCAGGCTTTTATCAGGGCATTTTTAAAAAGAAATTTTTTAAGTCTGTTTCCATTAGTATTTGCAGATTGTCAGCTTCTTCAGCTCTGGGATATATGAAGTGAAAACAAAGAACTCTACTATGTCATTCCTTGGATTCTGAGGTCCCTAGCCAGTATACCTTCTCTCTGCTTTTCAGAGTCTTTGGTGTTACTTTTGAATATAATGTCCAGAGTTTTTAGTTGTACTTAGTGGGAAGACTAGAGAAAAGTACATCTATTCCATCTTCCCTGAACCCTAAAGTGAAAGTTGTTGTTTTTTTAAAAATGCATTCCAAAACAAAACAAAAACTATATCTATATCTATATATATCTATACACACACACACACACACACACAGTGGCCAGATTATTATGACCACCTGACGTTTGTAGGCAAATGAGCTATAATTTCGCGCTGAAGTTGCTAGAGGGCCAGACCATTATAAATAGGGAAGCGGTTGTTTACCACAACAGTAGAAGTGATTTTTTTCTGAAGATATGGATAAACAACGTGATTTAACAGCCTTTGAACATGGGATATATATATAGTATATCTATATGTATAAAGAGCCAGGGGCCATCACATCTGAAACAACCGAACGGACGACCAAATAGGCTGAGTAGGATGACAAGGCTGGCAGGGGGGTTAGTGAGGGATGACCAAGCCGGCAGGGGGTGGCAGTTGGGGGCGACCAGGCCGGCAGGGGGGTTAGTGAGGGATG
>NW_005371832.1:256126-262669 GCF_000412655.1 Myotis brandtii | reverse complement strand
TGGTGGGGGGAGGCAGTTAGGGGCGGCCAGGCCGGCAAGGGGGGGGGGCAGTTAGGGGCAATCAGGTCGGCAGGCAGAGGTGGTTAGGGGTGATCAGGCTGGCATGGGGGCCAGTTAGGGGTGATCAGGCAGGCAGGCAGGTGAGCAGTTAGGAGCCAGCAGTCCTATATTGTGAGAGGGATGTCTGACTGCCGGTTTAGGCCCGATTCTAAGGGGACCCAGATAGGAGAGGGTGCAGGTTGGGCTGAGAGGGCCCCCCCCGCACGAATTTCGTGTACCGGGCCTCTAGTATATATATATAAAAGCCTAAGTGACCATTCAACTGGTAGCTATGACACACACTGACCACCAGGGAGCAGATGCTCCGACTGGTAGGTTAGCTTGCTGCTGGGGTCTGGCTGATCAGGACTGAGCAAAACAGGCCGGACATGCCCTGGAGCCCTCCCGCAGTCCCTCCCCGGCCCTGATCGTGCACCAGTGTGAGGGACCCCACTAGTGCACGAATCCATGCACCGGGCCTCTAGTAAATAAATAAAATAAATTAATAAAAAATGCATTTCAGCCCTAGCTGGTTTGGCTCAGTGGATAGAGCATCGACCTGCGGACTGAAGGGTCCCAGGTTTGATTCCAGCTGAGGGCATATGCCTGGGTTGCAGGCTCAATCCCCAGTATGGGGGTATTCAGGAGGACCAGGAGGTCAGGGTTCAATTCCTGGAAGGAAACATGCCCCGTTTGCGGGCTTGATCCCCAGTGTGGGATGTGCAGGAGGCAGCCAATCAATTATTCTCTCTAATCATTGATGTTTCTGTCTCTCTCTTCCTCTCCCTTCCTCTCTGAAATCAGTAAAAATATATATATATATTTTTTAAAATGCATTCCAGTTTTCTGGTGAAACTCTTTATCTTTTCCTAAGTTTCCTGAATATGTAAATTATAGCTATTTTCAAATCGTTGTCTGAGAATACCATTATATGATTATCTATAGTTTTGTTCCTATTGCTTGATTTTTTTTATTAATATTTACCCCTTTTTATTTTTAGTCATTTGGAATGCCTAAAAACGCTTTACTGACACTTATCTTAGATCTCAGCAGTTTTACTGTGATTTACCTAGATATGGTTTTCTTTATATTTGTAAATATTGTAATTTTTAGATATTAAATCTCTAGTCTGGTGCCTTTCCACTTTTCAAAATTTTGGAGCCATTCTCTCTTCAAATATGATTTCTGCCCCATTCTCTCTTTCTTGTTGCCTTTTTTATATGTTTTTGTTGATTTTAGAGAAAGTGGAAGGGAGAGGGAGAAAGAGAGAGAGTAAAACAGCAATTTGCTTCCTCCTGCACCCCGCCTTACTGGGGATCAAGCCCACAACTCGGGCATGTGCCAGGAATCGAACCGGCAGCCTTTTGGTGCATGTGACAACACTCAGCCAACTGAGCCACACCAGCCAGGGCTCTCATTGCCTTTTTTTTTTTTCTCATTGCCTTTTGACTAAACATTGTTTATTTAAAAATTATACACACAGCATGATATCTTTCTCTCAAGAATGTTCCCCTTAATGTTGTTAGGCAGAGTGAGGCTGATCACCTTAGTTCAATAAGGAATTAACATGACTCAAGATTGTTTTGGCAACACTCTTATTTCTGATTTATTCTCACCCTTGGAACATAACCCTTAAGGGTCCCCAGTTTAGAGCCTGGAGTGTTCATTAGAGTTCCTCCCTTCTATAAGGTCCTGAACTCTAGTCCTGTTTAATCAGCATAGTAAGACTGCCATATCTGGGAATGTAGACTAGTGCAGCCACTATGGAAAACAGTATGGAGGTTCCTCAAAAAAATTAAAAAGAACTGCCTTTTGACCCAACAATCCCACTTCTGGGAATATATCCTAAGAATCCCAAAACACCAATTAGAATGAATGTATGCATCCCTATATTTATAGCAGCATTATTTATAATAGAACTAACCCAAGTGCCCATCAGCAGATCCTATATAATAAAAAGCTAATATGCTAATTAGACTGGATGGTGGAACAACCTTCCAGACGACCTTCCAGAACCACCAGTGGGCGGGGGGTGGGGGAATGTGAGGCAACTGGGGCTGCGAGGATCTACTCTTGCACAAATTTTGTGCATCGGGCCTCTAGTGAGTGGATAACAAAGCTATGGTACATTTAAACAATGGAATACTGCATGGCTGAAAAAAAAAAAAAAAGAGGAACTCTTACCTTTTGCAACAGTGTGGACGGACTTGGAGAGCGAAATAAGCCAGTCAGAGAAAGACAAATACCATATGATCTCACTAATATGTGGTATCTACTGAACAAAATAAACTGACGAACAACATGAAACCAGATACATGGAACAGACTGGCCAGTGCCTGAGGGGAGGAGGCTGGATAAAGAAGGTGAAGGGATTAGCTTAAGAACATATATGCATACTTCATGGATACCGAAAATAGTTTTGTGAAGCAAAGGTGGGAAGAGGTGGGCAAAGGGGCAGGGAGAGAGGGACACCTCTAATAATATCAACATTAAACTTTTTTTATAAGCCTGGCAGGTGTGGCTTAGTGGTTGAGTGTTGACCTATGAACCAGGAGATCATGGTTCAATTTCCTGTCAGGGCACATGCCTGGGTTGTGGGCTCGATCCCCAGTAGGGGCCATGCAGGAGGCAGCCAATTAGTGATTCTCTCTCATCATTGATGTTTCTATCTCTCTCCCTTCCTCTCTTAAATCAATAAAAATATTTTTTTAAAAGAAAATGGATGTAATTTATTAAAAAGATTTTTAATAAACAATTTTTTTAAAAGACTGCCACATCACTGCTTTGCTCTACTAGGCTTTCTGCTCACTCTTCTTAGATTTCTAGCCTGCTTAACTTCAGAATTTTGCACGTCATAAGAGGAAAACTGGAAGAAAGTTGGACTTGGTTCCCACCTTTCTGTTCTTTTTGAACTCTTAACAGGTTTCCCCCCCCCTGTTATTAGCAGCTCTGTCACACTCCTGGGATCTTCAATCCCATCTTGCTCCACTCCCAGAGGAGTCAAATGTTAAGGGAAAAGTAGTTGCAGAATTGTTGCCTCACTTCCCTCTGCCATCACCCTTCTCCATAATTTTATCTACTGCAATCCTTGTCGGCTCAGCAGCTCTCTAGTAATTTTAAACTTCTTTTTTTAAAGAATGTTGTAAGAACATCCCTTTAGTTTTGTTTTTGTTTTTTAAAATATGTTTTATTGATTTTTAGAGAGAAAGGCAGGGAGAGGGATAGAAAGAAATATCAATAAGAAAGAAACATCATCGATTGTCTGCCTCATGCACACCCCCTACTGGGGATAAAGCCTAAAACCCCTGGCATGTGTCCTGACCGGGAATTGAACCAGTGACCTCTAGGTTCATGGGTCAATGCTCAACCATTGAGCCACACTGGCTGGACTCCAAACTCTTCTTTTCATTGACCTTTTCTAGTTCTTGGTAGAAATGGTGGTCAGCTTCAACCCACTTCATCATGCCTAGAAGCTGAAGAGTACAGGTATCATTTCTTGAAAAAAGCAATGTTAGTAATTCTTATGCATACCTGGTTAAAGACCTCTGGCCCTATATATTAGTAAGATGTTTTATAGCAGTGATAGAATCCCATTTATTGGTATCTTTTGTCTCAGAATTACCTTATAGGTAGCACAGTCTTCATTTTTAAATAGTTTGGTCAAGAACTGGTACTAATACTCTAAGTGATTAGAGTATCTTTCTTATTTTAATTTATTTTATTAAATGTGCCCTCATTAGTCAGCATTATCCCTGTGTACTCTGTCATGTTTAGTTGAACTAAAACTGTGTGCACAGACCATTATTAGAGTCTTTGGGAGGAATTTGGCCCATGTTGAATATGCTATTAAATATGTAATGAGCCTTGCAATACAAAGCTGAATATAAATTACATAATATGAATAAAACTGTAATTAAGGTAAACCACAGTAATGTGTGTTTTTAATTCAAAGTGAAATTATCAGCATAAAAATCAAGTATGTTTTAGGGTGTGTGATAAGAAGTATTAGAACTATATAATGTTAGATATTTAATGTTGAAAATCACCTTGAAAAATTAGCAACAATCTAGGCATGAGGTGATACAGACAAGCACTTAAAGTTTTTCTTTTCTGTTGTATCCTTGGGAAATACATGCTTTCTTTAGTTATCTTTTTTAGAAGTAGAAATGCTGAATAAATTCCCTACTTTAATGGGGTGGTCCCTTAGTAGAGACAGTAAAGAAGTTAGAATCCAATCCAAAACTATGTAGTGGATGAGCCATCTCTTTTAACATTCATATGAAACTGAAATTGCTAGTAAGTGCCTCAGTTGGTGAGATTTACGTTACACCAATATTAAGTTGTCACTCCACCACACTTCCTTTTACTGCCTGTTATAAGTCTTGTAAGCAGGCTCTACAGTGTTTTCCCTTAGATTAGCGAAATTGCATTATACTCACTTAACTTTTTCATCAAAATCAACTAATATAGCATGCGAAAAAAAGGAAAATCCTTTTACTTAATCTGTCAACACCTCCCCTCCTTCAAACTTGACCTTAGCCTTCAACAGTTAATCCCTGTTGATTTATATATATTTTCTCCTTATCTGATAACCTTAGAATTTAATCTCTACATTAGAATACAACTTCACTATAGACTTAGACATTTTTCTTTTGCATTTTTGGTCCTACTTTTTTTTTTTTTTTAGATTTTTTTAATTGATTTTTAGAGACGGAGGAAAGGAGAGAGAAACATCAATGTGAGAGCAAACATTGATTGGCTGCCTTTTGCACACCCCTCCTGGGGATCTAGCCCACAATCTCGTCATGTGCTCTGACCAGAAATGGAACTGGCAACCTTTCGGTGCATGGGACGACACCCAGCCAACTGAGCCACACTGGCCAGGGCTGGTCCTACATTTTTTTTCTTGGTCCTACTTTCTGATGTAGCTTTCTATATTGCTAATAAAACTGATATTGGCTAATGTAAGATCTAGTTAAATAGTCACCTAGCACCAATAACAGCTTGGAACATAGTTAAACTATACAAGTGCAGAGAAATCCATGATCTTTTATATCAGAGTAATATGTGGCATTCAAAGTAATATTAGAATTTTGTAACTTGCTAAGGAGCAAGAAAGGAAATGCAAATTGTTAAAAAAAATAATTTTTAACCTTATTCATAGTAAGATATGTAAATTAAAACCATTGGAATGGTAGACATCAAAGTGTTTGAAATTACATTGCGTTATTGAGGGCAAGAGGGGAAAGCACACCTTGTAGATGGACATATAAATTGGTAAGCTTCTTTGAGGGGATAGTTTGGTGATATCAGTCAAAAGTTATAATGTACATACACTTTAACCCAGTAATTCCACTTTTAGGAAATTATAAATATTCTTTCAACTATAGAGTAGATATTTGTTGTAGTATCTTTTGTAATAAATAAGACTGGGGAAAAACAAATGTCTCACCAATAAGGGCCTGGCTAAATAAAGTATGATACCAAATAATACTTACTGGTAGTTAAAAAGAATGAAGGAATTTATATGAATTGATATGGGACAATCACTAAAATATATTAAGTGAAATAACAAAGTGTAGAACAGTGTTTATAATATGCTCTTCTTGTTGGGGGTGGGGAATGGATATAATTATACATATCCATACTTTTATTTACTTAATAACACTTAATCCAGCTATTATAAATGTATATATGTGCATATATATGTATATGAATATTTATTATTATATACACACTAGAGGCCTGGTGCATGAAATTCGTACACAGGTGGGGTTCCTAGGCCTGGCTGGCAATCAGGGCCAATTGGGGCCCAAGGCCCCGGCGGGGTCAGGAGAGGAGGCAACAGTCATCGGGCTGGGCAAGGAAGGAACAGACACCAGACACCGATGCCACCATTGTCGGTGCCCCGCCACCACGCGGTGCCCCACCTCTCCCCTCCTCCTTCCCTCTCCACCACGCCGCCACTGCAGTGGGCAAGCAGTGGGCCGATCAGGGCCTGCCAACCAGGGGCAAGGACTGGGCACGGGAGGTTGGCCACCGACCCCCCTGGGAAAGGGGTCGTGTCTGCTGCCACCCACCCCCGATTCACCGTCTCAGTCCAGGGCCTGGCTCTGATCAGGCGATCAGGGCCTGCTGGCTTGGGGCAGGGACTGCAGGAGGTTGGCCGGCGGGGGAGGTTGGCTGTGGGAGCACACTGACCACCAGGGAGCAGCTCCTGCATTGTGTATTTGCCCCCTGGTGGCCAATGTGCGTCATAGCGACCGGTTCTAATAGTTCAGTCGTAACAGTCGCGTAGGCTTTTATATATATACTAGTGGCCCGGTGCACGAAATTCGTGCACAGGGGAGGGTGTGTTCCTCAGCCTGGCTTGCACCCTCTCCAATTTGGGACCCCTCGAAAAATGTCCTGCCAGTTTACAGGGATCGGGCCTAAATCAGCAGTCGGACATCCCTCTCATAATCCAGGACTGTTGGCTCCTAACCGCTCACCTGCCTGCCTGCC
>NW_005371832.1:251339-253654 GCF_000412655.1 Myotis brandtii | reverse complement strand
CCTGGGCTCCGGCTCGCCCCCATAGCTGTGGGGATCACGCAGCCAGCCTGTGCCTGGGAACCGCTTGCCCCGATCACCCCGGGGATCACACGGCCAGCCTGCGCCCGGGCTCCCGCTCACCCCAATTGCCACGGGGATCACGCCGGGCTCCCGCAGCCGGCCTGCACCTGGGCTCCGGCTCGCCCCGATTGCCGCGGGGATCACACAGCAAGCCTGTGCCCGGGCTCCGCTCACCCTGATTGCCTCAGGGATCACACGGCCAGCCTGCGCCCGGGCTCCCGCTGGCCCTATTGCTGTGGGGATCATGGGGCCTGCGCCCGGGCTCCCGCTCACCCCAATCGCTGAGGGAATCATGAGGCCACAGGCCAGCCCGGCTTTCTGATTGCCACCTTTGCCCGCCCCCATCTCTTGCCTGCCGCCTGGGTTTCTGATCACCATTTTTCCATTCTTCCCCTTTCGCCTCCCATCATTGCAGGATATGCAAATTAGCCGCCATCTTGGATGGCAGTTAATTTGCATATCGCCATGATTAGCCAATGGGAAGGGTAGCGGTCGTACGCTAATTACCATGTTTCTCTTTTATTAGATAGGATAGGTACTAAGTTCTACAGAATCTGTGATACTAAACCTCTGGATTCTAGCGTAATTATACCATACCATTATAGATGTCTAAATATCTCAGTTAAGGAAAATTTGCAGCCTGGTTCAGACCCCCCACCCTGAATTGTCTTTGAATAACGAGCCTTGGATGTGTCTCCTAACATTCTGGCATCTTTCTCCGTGATATAATTGTTGCTTCATACAAGTGCCAATTGGAGTAAGTAATTGTTATTTAGAAATACACAGTAATGCATTATTTATTTTATTATACTCTAGTTGTGTTGAAAAGCTTTAAACTGAAAATTCTAACCAATGTTGGTGACTTTTTCTTAGCTTCCTAGTAAATAGGTTTTGATTACCATGTGCTCTGTTACACTTTTTTCTAGGCTCGGATGCTTATCACAGAAGAAAACCTACTGACCATTATCATTAAGACTTTTATGGATCATTTGAGACATCGAGATGCCCAGGGTAGATTTCAGTTTGAACGATATACTGCTTTACAAGCCTTCAAATTTAGAAGAGTTCAGAGCCTTATTTTAGACCTCAAGTAAGTTTTTGTTTAATTATCAAACCAGTTGCAACTTGTAAAATGTCAGCGTTTATCTACATATTCATGGATATTTTTCTCTTTTTTAGGTATGTGTTGATTAGCAAACCAACTGAATGGTCAGATGATCTCAGGCAGAAGTTCCTAGAAGGATTTGATGCCTTTTTGGAATTACTCAAATGTATGCAGGTGTGTATAAACTGATACATTTTAAAAGGAAACACTCTCCTTTTTCTTTTCTTTCTTCCTTTTTTTTTTGCTTTTTGTTTTGTTTTGTTGTTGTTCATTGAAGTGAACACCTTTCTGTGTATGCTTTTATTTCCTTTTGGGCACATCTCCAAAAGAATGATTTGTATGGCTGCAATTTGGACCAAGAAGTGCCTCTTTAATTGACTACTCTTGGAAAGGTGTAGAATGAATGAAATCCTAGCAAAGGTTCTGGTATCTACTGTTTCTTTTCTTTTCTTTTTTTTTTTTAATACTTACCCCAGTACAGGTTTATTGTGTTTGTTTGTTAGTTTGTTTGTTTTGAGAGAAAGAGAAACATCGATAACATTGATGTGAGAGAGAAACATCAATCAGCTGCCTCCCCTACACGCCGCAACCAGGGATTGAACCCCCAACCTAGGTATGTGCGCTGACTGGGAATCAAACTCGAAACTTCCTGGTGCATGGGATGATGCTCCAACCAACTGAGCCATCCAACCAGGGCTCTCATGTTCTTTTGTATTAGGTATTTCTTTTGGTCACCATTAACATTCTTTCTTTGGAGGTTGCAAGTTTTTTTAATATGCTTATATGGAAGTGTTGTCAGATATTTAAGAAACTATAATGTTTGGATTTTTTTAATGTTTCCATATTTCTTTTTCCTTTAGATATTTATATAATACTAGAGGCCCGGTGCACAAAAATTTGTGCACTCGGGGTGGGGGGGTTGGAGGGGGGTCCCCCAGCCCAGCCTGTGCCCTCTCGCAGTCTGGGACCCCTCGGGAGATAACGACCTGCTGGCTTAGGCCTGCTCCCGGGTGGCAGAGGGCAGGCCCAATCCCTAAGTGCAGCCCCTGGTCAGGCTCAGAGCAGGGCCGATTGGGGAGTTGGGGCGCCGCCCCGTCATGCACAGAGCAGGGCGGATAAGGAGGTTGTGATGCCACCCTCAGTCACGCTC
>NW_005371832.1:246766-250303 GCF_000412655.1 Myotis brandtii | reverse complement strand
TGGCTGCCGGCCGCCATCTTGGCTGACAGTTAATTTGCATAAGGATACGCTGATTAGCCAATGGGAAGGGTAGCGGTCGTACGCTAATTACCATGTTTCTCTTTTATTAGTGTAGATAGTATAGAACTCTTTCCCCTCTGTTTAATGATCTCCTTTGGAAACACCTCATATACAAAATAGAATCTAGAAGCAGAAACAAACTGGCATATATAACTAGTTTTAACTTCGAGAAGATGGATAACATCTCAATAAATCTAAGCAGTGTTATCATGATTCTTTTAGTAACTGTCTGGCTTTTCTTAAGAAAGGAATACACAGAGGTGACCTACTGTTTTTAGAAAATACTCGAGTTCCATGTTGGGTAGTGATTTCTGGATGTTTAATTTTTTTTTTTTTATTGTTCACACTATTACAGATATCCCCCATTTCCTCCTCTTTGTCCACCTCCCCCCAACCCCTGACTCTTCTCCTCCCCTAGCCTTCATCACACTATTGTCTGTGATCATAGGTTATACATATATGTTCTTTGGCTAATCCCATCACGTTTTTAAAAAATGTATTTTTATTAATTTCAGAGAGGAAGCGAGAGGGAGAGAGAGATAGAAACATCAGTGATGAGGGAAAATCACTGATCAGCTGCCTCCTGCATGCCCCACACTGGTGATGGAGCCCGCAACCGGGGCAGGTGCCCTGACTGGGAATCAAACTGTGACCTCCTGGTTCATAGGTTGACACTCAACCACTGAGCCACACCTGCCGGGCATCTTTGCTTTCTTTTATCCAGTCCCTCCCACCACCCTTCCCTCTGACACCCCTCAGTCTGTTTCAGTGCTCCATGCCTCTGGTTCTGTTTTGTTCATAAGTTTATTTTGCTCATTAGATTCCAGATGTAAGTGAGATCATATGGTATTTGTCTTTCTCTGACTAACTTATTTCACTTAGCATAATAATCTCCAGGTCCATCCATGCTCTTGCAAAGGGTAAGAATTGTTTCTTTTTCACAGCCACATAGTATTCCATTGTGTAAATGTACCATAACTTTGTTTTAAAATATTTTTGTTTTGTTTGTTTGTTTTTAATCCTTACCTAAGTACATGCTTAGAGAGATGGAGGGAGGGAGAGAGGGATAGAAAGAGAGGAGGAGAGAGAGAAACATCAATCAGCTGCCTCCTGCATGCTCCCTACTAGGGTTTGAGTCCGCAACCTGGGCGTGTGTCATGACTGAGAATTGAACCAGCAATCTTTCAGTGCATGTATGACGCCCAACCAACCCACTGAACTACATTGGCCAGGGCAACTACAGCTTTTTTATCCACTCAATTACTGGTACTGACGAGGAGTTGGTATTGTAAATAATGCTGCTATAAGCATAGGGATGCATATATTCTTAGTGATTGGTGTTTTGAGATTCTTAGGATATAGTCACAGAAGTGGGATCACTGGGTCTAAAGGCAGTTCCATTTTTAATTTTTTGAGGAACCTGCATTCTGTTTTTCACAGTGGCTGCACCAGTCTGCCTTCCCACCAACAGTGCACTAGGGTTCCCTTTCTCCTTATCCTTGCCAGCACTTGTTGTTTGTTGGTTTATTGATGGTAGCCATTCTGACAGGTGTGAGGTGATATCTCATTGTGGTCTTAATTTGCATCTCTCTGATGATTAGTGACGTTGAGCATTTTTTTATATGTCTCTTGGTCAACCTGTATGTCCTCTTTGGAGAAGCGTCTATTCAGGTCTTTTGCCTATTTTTTAATTGGGTTGTTTATCTTTCTGGTGTTGCGTTGTATAAGTTCTTTATATATTTCAGAAATTAACCCCTTATCAGATATATCATTGGCAGATATTTTCTTCCATACAGTGGGTTCTCTTTTCATTTTGTTGTTTTCTTTTGCTGTGCCGAAGCTTTTTAGTTTGATATAGTCCCATTTGTTTATTTTTCCTTTATTTCCCTTGTCCTAGGAGACATATTGTCAAAAATATTGCTATAAGGGATGTCTGAGATTTTACTGCCTGTTTTCTTCTAGGATTTTTATGGTTTTGCGACTTACACTTAAGTCTTGTTTCCATTTTGAGTTTATTCTTGTGTATGATGTAAGTTGGTGGTCTAGTTCCTTTTCTTTCTTTTTTTCCTTTTTTTTTTTTTTTTTTTGCATGTATCTGTCCAATTTTTCCAACACCAGTTATTAAAGAGAGTGTCTTGCCCTAGCCGGTTTGGTTCAGTGGATAAAGCGTCAACCTGCAGACTGAAGGGTCCCGGGTTCGATTCTGGTCAAAGGCACATGCCTTGGTTGTGGGCTCAATCCCCAGTGTGGGGTTTGCAGAAGGCAGCCGATCAATGATTCTCTCTCTCTCTCCCTTTCCCTTCCTCTCTGAAATCAATAAAAATATGTAAAAAAAAAATATTTTTAATAAAAATAAATAAATAAGGATACTGTCTTGACTCCATTGTATGCTCTTGCCTCCTTTGTCAGATATTAATTGGCCATAAAGGCATGGGTTGATTTCTGGGCTCTGTTCTGTTCCATTGATCTATAACATCTGTTTTTGTGCCAGTACCAGGCTGTTTTGATTATAGTGACTTTGTACTAGAGTTTGATACCTGGTATTGTGTTCCCTCCAATTTTGTTCTTTTATCTCAAAAGATTGCTGAGGCTATTCAGGGTCTTTTTTGGTTCCATATAAATTTTTGGAATATTTGTTCTAAATCTGTGAAATAACGCCATTGGTACTTTCATGGGAATTGCACAGAATGTATACATTGCTTTGGGTAGTATGGACACTTCAATGATGTTAATTCTTCCAATCCATGAACACAGTATATGCTTCCACTTGTTTGTGTCTTCCTCTATTTCTTTTTTCAATATCCTATCATTTTATGAGTACAGGTCTTTTATCTCTTTTGTTAAATTTATTCCTAGGAACATTATTTTCTTGTTACAATAATAAGTGGGATTGTTTTCTTAGTTTCTCTTTCTGATCTTTATTGGTTTATAAAAATGCCCCACTGAGCCCTAACCGGTTTGTCTCAGTGGATAGAGCGTCGGCCTGTAGACTGGAAGGTCCCAGGTTCGATTCTGGTCAAGGGCATGTACCTTGGTTGCGGGCACATCCCCAGTAGGGGGTGTGCAGGAGGCAGCTGATCGATGTTTCTCTCTCATTGATGTTTCTAACTCTCTATCCCTCTCCTTTCCTCTGTAAAAAATCAATAGAATATATTTTTAAAAAATAAATAAATAAAAATGCCCCACTGATTTCTTAATATTAATTTTATATTCTGCCGCTCTACTGAATTCATTTATTATATCTAACTAGAGGCCCGGTGCACAAAAATTTGTGCACTCAGGGGGAGGGGGGTCCCTCAGCCTGGCCTGTGCCCTCTCGCAGTCTGGGACCCCTTGGGAGATAATGACCTGCTGGCTTAGGCTTGCTCCCGGGTGGCAGAGGGCAGGCCCAATCCCTAGGTGCAGCCCCTGGTCAGGCTCAGAGCAGGGCTGATTGGGGAGTTGGGGCGCTGCCCCCTGTCATGCACAGAGCAGGGC
>NW_005371832.1:239435-245802 GCF_000412655.1 Myotis brandtii | reverse complement strand
TTTTGGGCCAGCTTTAGCTCTGAGGCTTGGCTCCAGCTCTTAGGCCTCGGCTGCTGAAAGCAGGTATCTGGTTTGTTTGGGTTCTATAATCGAAACACTGTTTCAACTCCAGCTCTGAGATCCCGGCTGGCTGAAAGCAGGTTTCTGGGGTTTTGTTTAGCTTCTATATTTGTAACAATGTTTCAAACTGCAAGCTCAGAGGCCGGCAGCGGCAGGCAGGGAACGTTGGCTTCCTCCGTCACTGAAGCAAACAAGCCCCCTGTTCGCTTCAAGCTGCCTGGCTGCCGGCCACAATCTTGGTTGGCAGTTAATTTGCATATCACCCTGATTAGCCAATGGGAAGGGTAGCGGAGGTATGGCTAATTACCATGTTTCTCTATTATTAGATAGGATAGCTTTTTGGTGGAGTCTTTAGGGTTTTCTATATACAATATCATATCATCTACGTATAGTTTTACTTCCGCCTTTCCAATTTGAATGCCTTTTATTTCTTCTTGTGTGATTGCTGTGGCGAGGACTTGGTCCAGTACTATGTTGAATAAGAGTAGTGAAAGTGGACATGCTTGTATTGTTCTTTATTTTAAAGGAAACACTTTTAGATTTTGCCCATTGAGTATGATGTTGGCTGTAGGTTTTTCATAAATAGCCTTTATTATGTTGATGTATGATCCCTCTATTCCTACTTTGTTTGCTGAGAGTTTTTATGATAAATGGGTGCTGGATTTTATCAAATGCTTTTTCTGCATCTATGATATGATTATGTGATTTTTATCTTTCATCTTGTTTATGTGATATATCACAGTTATTGATTTGCTAATGTTTTGTTGAGGATTTTAGTATCTATGTTTATCAGAGATACTGGCGTATAATTTTTTTTCTTTGTAGTGTCTTTATCTGTTTGTTTTTGTTAGAATAATGCTGTCCTCATACAAAGAGCTTGAAAGTCTTCCCTCCTCTTGAAGTTTTGGAATAATTTGAGGAGGATAGGTGTTAGATTTTCTTTGAATATTTGGTAAAATTTGCCTGTGAAACCATCTGGTCCAAAATTTTTTGCTGGGTTTTTTTTAAATTATTCCCTCAATATCATTAGTTGTTATTGGTCTGTTCTGGATTTTTTATTCTTCCTAATTCAGATTTGGAAGATTTAATGTTCCTAAGAATTTGTCTGTTTTGCCCAGGTTGTTCAATTTGTGGTATATAGTTATTCATAGTATTTTCTTACAGTCTCTATGTCATTTATTTTTGCTCTGATCTTTGTAATTTCCTTTCTTCTACTTACTCTGGGCTTTTCTTGTTGTTTATCTAGTTCTTTTAGGTGTAGGGTTAGATTGTTTATTTAAAATTTTTCTCTGGTGTTTAAATTTATAATAATACTTCTATGTTTTGTGGTGTTCGGGGTATCTATAGAAACAATATCTATTTTGGTCATTTTGAATAAAATACATTTATAAACTCAGTAACATTTTATCAGATTTCTTCTAATAATTTTCCTATAGATAACAGACCTAAAACAGAATTTGAAGGATTGTTGCAGTAAAGTATTCTTTTTATTGTTTAAAACATATAGAAGATTGCCTCTAAAATAATTTGCTATGTACTTTACTGGGATTTTTAATTTATATTTTAGAGAATGTTAAATAAACATATAATTTAAGAAGTTGAACTTTCTCATACTACTCGAAACTTCTTATTTAGCCTTTTACTTTATATGTTTTTGTAATCAGTATATATTTCCTCTACATTATTTTTAAGTTTCCATGTAAGAGAACAAATATAATTTTAATTCATTTAAAATCTTTTCACTTTCTTTAAGGGAATGGATCCAGTTACACGTCAAGTAGGACAGCATATTGAAATGGAACCAGAATGGGAAGCAGCCTTCACATTGCAAATGAAATTAACACATGTTATTTCAATGATGCAGGACTGGTGTGCTTTAGATGTGAGTTTCTTCTAGCTGTAGGAGATAGGAGAAAGATGGTGGAGGGGGGAATAAATAGATTTTTAAGTAAATTTTGAGGAGCTTTGGGGAGGATAGTGGTGATACTTAGATCATAAAACAGCATATTTTCCTCTTCTACCTATTAATTCAGTAAAAGTTAAAATTTTAAAGTCTTTTAAAAAAACTTGGAAAATATATAGAGGAGGAAATAATCCATACTCTCTTTCTCTTATGTTACTGTCTTTGTTTCTTCCATTATTCCATCTAGATTTTGAGCATATAAAAAGAATAATTTCTAAATTTATCAAAAAATAAAGTTTTACTATTGGTACATTTGTCCTATCTTAAAACTATTTTGTTCTTGTTTTGATTATAAAGTCTAGATGAGAGCTTGTTTAAGTTGGGAGGTCATAGAAGGCTTCCATTAGATCTGAGCTATGTGTCAGAGTTAACTGATCAAACAGTAAAGAATATTCCTGACTGAGGGATAGTTGAATCATGCTCTGTTATGAGGAATATAATTGTTTGGGGAGCTGTGAGAAGTCTCTGGTTGGAGCGTAGAGGTTAAAGGTAGAGAAGTGGACAGATTTTTAAGTAAATTTTGCAGGGCCTTGGAGGCCATGGAAGGAAGTTTGGATTTTATTCTAATTGAAGTGGGAACCCATTAGAGACTACCAAGGAGAAAGGTGACATGGTCCAATTTATACATTTTTTAAAATTGTTTATATGGAGAGTGGATGGAGGGTAGCAAGAATAGAAGTAGGGAATTTATAATAGAGTTGGCTTTCCTTTGAGTTACTGGAGATAATCAGTGGCCAGGTTTGAGAGAAATTTAGAAGATGAAATTGATAGCTTGGTGATAGATTGGACAATGGGGAATGAGGGAAAGGAGGGTATTGGAATAACTTCTAGATTTCCACAGCTGTACAGAGATGTCATTCACTGAGACAGGGCACTGGAAGAGGGACCAGGCTGGGAAGGGATGATTGGGCTTGATTTTGCCTGTATTAATATTTGAGGTACTTACTCATTGTTGAATTTGATGGGCATATTCAGTGTTATAAAAACTTAACTTTGGAGTAACTTACAAAATACCCTTTTTTTTTTTTTTTAAGGAAAAAGTGTTAATTGAAGCTTACAAGAAATGCCTTGCTGTATTGATGCAGTGTCATGGTGGTTTTACTGATGGTGAACAGCCAGTCACATTAAGCATTTGTGGACATTCAGTGGAAACTATCAGATACTGTGTTTCTCAAGAAAAAGTTAGCATTCACCTCCCCATTTCTCGCTTACTTGCAGGTAAAGCATTTCTCCCCCATGAAAACCCTGAAAATATATTTTAAATTTTTTTGTGTGGTTAATGTTTGTTGAATATCTACCTCACATTAGTCTGAGAGTTTTATGTGTGTCAACTTATTTAATCATCACATCAGTCTATGAGGTAGATATTATAATTAAGTTTGCTTAAGTGATTATTGACAAATTGAAACCACCCTAGATTTTATCTCATATAAGCTGTTTCTTAATCATTTATTGATAACCTTTTTAAGCAGCAGGTCAAGAGTGAGCCCCAAGTTGGGGTGATGGTTTTTTTCATTGTAAATAGTTGATTTACAAGCCATTTATTCTTGGTAGAATATTTGAAGCTGCCACCTTGCAGCAGCCAAAAACTTTGAAATGTACTTGTCCATCTCTGCAGACTCATTTCAGTATACTTCCTTTCATATTTCTCGATTGCAGGAATGCTTGTCCTACTCACATAATATTTATTATTTCCTTTAGTTCCAGATTAGAAAAGAGAAGATCTGAAGCTAGCTATTTTTACTCATTGCAGAATTTGTGATTTATCTTAAGTGTGTAGCTAGCTCAGTAATAATATGATGTGAAAGTGGTTGTGTGTATAAAAGATTGTGGCGAATTGGTATTCTTTCTTTCTTCCTTCCTTTCTTTATTTCAGAGAGGAAGGGAGAGGGAGAAATCAAAACATCAATGATGAGAGAGAATCATTGATCGGCTGCCTCCTGCATGCCCCCTACTGGGGATCAAGCCTGCAACCCGGGTATGTGTCCTTGACTGGAATCGAACCCGGGACCTTTCAGTCCACAGGCCGATACTCTATCCACTGAGCCAAACCAGCTAGGGCTTCTTTAAATACATGGTAAAATTCACCAGTGAAACCATATGGATGTGATACTTCCCTTTTTGGAAGGATTTTAATTATTGAATCAATTTCTTTAATAGATACAGGCTGGTTCTGGTTATCCATTTCTGCTTGTGTGAGTTTGGTAGTTTTACTTTTTCAAGCAATTGGTCATTTTCATCTGAAGTATCAAACTTGTGGGCATAGAGTTGTTCATAGTACTCCTTTTTTATCCTTTCAATGTCCATGGGATCGATAGTAATAATCCGATTCCTCTTTCATTTCTGAAGGCTTTTGGATTGTTATTGCAATCATGGTGATATAAGATAACTTAGACATCTGAATATCAGTAGTACAACAAATAAGTACCTAGACTGAAGTTGAGAATGTAAGAAGAAATCTCTTAATTCCTGTAACTTATTCAGGCCTGGTTTTGTTTTTTGAAAGTGCTTTGAGCATACTGAACTTGATTCTCAACATGGGCAAGTATCACCATAGTGTTGTGAAAAAGTATTCAACTGGAATGCAGGAAAGTGAGTCCTAGCTCAGACTTAGCTGCTGATTTTTCTGCCTTTAAAAATCTGGTTGTATGGGTGGTAACTGATGCTGATAGTTATCCACAGAGAAAATAGTCAATACTCTGAAATGTACCATTTTCTGCCTACCTCATTAACCTCCCTCAGCTCTCTCAGTGAACTTTTTTTTTTTATCCTTATCTGAGGATATTTTTTTTCATTGATTTCTAAAAAAGTGGAAGGGAGGGAGGAGCAGGGGAGAGAAAGAGAAACTTCGATGTGAGAGAGACACATCGATTGGTTACCTCCTGCACACGCCCCTACCAGTGCTGGGAAACCTGAAACAGAGGTATGTGCCCTTGACTGGGAATTAAACCCGCGGCCCTCTAACCACTGAGCAAAACTGACCAGGGCTGTCATTGAACATTTTTGAGCATTCTATCTCACTGTGTTTGACAAGCCTTGGCCTGAATGCTTATAATCTAACTAGAGGCCCGGTGCACAAAAATTTGTGCACTCGGCGGGGAGAGGGGGTCCCTCAGCCCATCCGGTGCCCTCTTGCAGTCTGGGACCCCTCGGGAGATAACGACCTGCTGGCTTAGGCCTGCTCCCGGGTGGCAGAGGGCAGGCCCAATCCCTAGGTGCAGCCCCTGGTCGGGCTCAGAGCAGGGCCGATTGGGGAGTTGGGGCGCCGCCCCCTGTCATGCACAGAGCAGGGCCCATTATGGGGGTTGGGGCTGCGTACCCTGTCACACACGGAGCAGGGCCGATCAGGGGGTTGTGGAGCTCCCCGCTGTCACTCACAGAGCAGGGCGATCAGGGAGTTGAGGAGCTCCCCCCTGTCACGCACAGAGCAGGGCCAATCAGGGGGTTGGGGCACTGCCCCCTGTCATGCACAGAGCAGGGCCCATTATGGGGGTTGGGGCTGCGTACCCTGTCACACACGGAGCAGGGCCGATCAGGGGGTTGTGGAGCTCCCCGCTGTCACTCACAGAGCAGGGCGATCAGGGAGTTGAGGAGCTCCCCCCTGTCACGCACAGAGCAGGGCCAATCAGGGGGTTGAGGAGCTCCCCCCTGTCACACACAGAGCAGGGCGGATCAGGGGGTTGGGCGCCGCCCTCTATCACCTGCAGAGCAGGGCCGATCAGGGGGTTGAGGAGCTCCCCCCTGTCACTCACAGAGTAGGGCCGATAGGGGAGTTGGGGCACCGCCCCCTGTCACACACAGAGCAGGGCGGATCAGGGGGTTGGGGCGCTGCACCCTGTCACACTCAGGGCAGGGCCAATGGGGAGGTTATGGCTCTACCCTGTCACACACAGAGCAAGGCCCGTGGAGGGGGGTTGGGGCGCCACCCTCTATCACCCACAGAGCAGGGCCGATCAGGGGGTTGAGGAGCTCCCCCCTGTCACTCACAGAGTAGGGCCAATAGGGGAGTTGGGGCACCGCCCCCTGTCACACACACAGCAGGGCGGATCAGGGGGTTGGGGCACCGCCACTGTCACACTCAGGGCAGGGCCGATGGAGAGGTTATGGCTCTACCATGTCACACACAGAGCAGGGCCGATCAGGGGGTTGAGGAGCTCCCCCCTGTCACGCACAGAGCAGGGCCAATCAGGGGGTTGGGGCGCTGCCCCCTGTCACACACAGAGCCACAGGGCAGTCAGGAGATTGGGGAGCTCCCCCCTATCAGGCACAGAGCAGGGCAGATAGTGAGGTTGTGGCCCTGCCCCCTGTCACACACAGAGCTGCAGGGCGATCAGGGGGTTTGGG
>NW_005371832.1:226326-239380 GCF_000412655.1 Myotis brandtii | reverse complement strand
TTCTGGGCCAGCTTTAGCTCTGAGGCCTCGGCTGCTGAAAGCAGGTTTCTGGCCTTTGTTTACCTTCTGTATTTGAAACAATGTTGCAGTCCGGCTGGCTGAAGCCCGGCTGACTAACGCAGGTTTCTGGGGTTTTGTTTAGCTTCTATATTTGCAACATAGTTGCTTAGAGAGCAGCTGAGAGGCCGGCAAGTCAGGCAGGGAACGTTGGAGTCCGTAGTCACTGGAGCAAGCAAGCCTCCCTGTTCACTTCAGTGCATGGCTGCCAGCCGCCATCTTGTCTGGCAGTTAATTTGCATATCGCCCTGATGAGCCAATGGGAAGGGTAGCGGATATACGGCTAATTACCATGTTTCTCTTTTATTAGATAGGATTGGAGAGCTAAGTAAGCATACCCAAAACAGTTCAAGAACAACTTGGAGTGTGTGCTAATGGAGCTTGAGTGGCAAATGCTGAGAGTACTGTATATGTTATTACAATGAGATTCATAGTGCAAGTCTTCTTGGATGAGGAAAGCCTCAAACCAGGCTTGACCAAGTGGCCAATATCTATAATAATAAAAGCGTAATATGCTAATTAGACCAGATGTCCTTCTGGACGTCCTTCCTTCCAGACAAAGCCATGGTAGGCGGGGGCTGAGCAGCAGAGGCCCATGGCTGCCGCAGGGGCTGAGGCAGAGGTGGCTGCGGCGGTGGCGGGCGGGGGCGAGACGGGGGTAAGGCTCTTGCACGAATTTCGTGCATCCGGCCTCTATTGATAAAATTGTAAAAAGCATTCTCTGTTTATACAACATAAACAGGACAATTAATTCTTAGATAACAGAATTATCTAAGGTTGAGCTATAAATGAGCCCTTTGCATTTAGGAAATAAAGAGCTTTGATCCTAAACTGGAAATTCTGGAGAACTTAATTCTGAGGTTAGCATCAATACAGTGAATCCAAGGGCCAGTTTCTCTGTTCAGTTTCTAGAAGGATCTTGCACTACAATACTTTAAATGGGAAGAAACTCCATTACCAAGTGAAATATGACTGTTAACGTTGGCAAACATATATACGTTACTTTGATAGTTATATGTCTGCTCTTGCTATGTTTCTATGCCTAACATTTACTTAGAAAATGTCATCATTGTATGTTGGTACATGTAATAAAGGCTAGTTCCAAGTGTGCCTTTGATGCAGACGTTCGTGAGAGTAAGGCTTTATTTATTAGTGTAATTCATTCTATATCATAATTTGTAGCATGATAGGTTCTCAAAGAGAAAAGATGTTATCTAAAGGGAGTGATTATTTAGGGGTTTTTTTCTCCTAAAGAGTTTCATTTAAAAAAATACATTTTTGTTTGTTCTTCCATGTAGGTTTGCATGTGTTATTAAGCAAAAGTGAAGTGGCATATAAATTTCCAGAGCTCCTACCTCTAGTAAGTAGTACTAACTTTAAAAGTAAATGCCTATTTATTATGCTTCGTGTATTTGAAATCATTTTGAAACAAAGTTTATTAGTCAAGGTTCTCCAGAGAAACAGAATCAATAAAGAGAGAAAAAGAAGAGTGTGTGTATGCGTGCTCACGTGTTTATGTATGGAGAGAGGAAGAGACAGAGAATGATTTATTGTAAGGAATTGGCTCATGCAGTTATGAGGTCTGGCAAGTCTGAAATATGGCTGCAGGGCAGTTTGACAGGCCAGGCCAGATTCCCAACTTTGATATTGCAGTCTGAGGCCCAAAGGCAGTCTGGAAGCAGAATTTCTTCATGTTTAGGGGGACCTCAGTCTTTTCTCTTAAAACCCCAGCTAATTGGATGAGGTCCACCCCCTGTTATGAAGAATAATCTGCTTTATTCAAAGACTACTGACTTAAATATTAATCACATCTACAAAATAGCTTCAGATAAACATCTAGACTGGTCTTAAAAAACTGGGTACCATGGCCTAGCCAAGCTGACATAAAATTAACCATCACACAAACATACTTTGAAAGAATTTTAACTTGTGTTTTATTTAAAACTTCAATCTCTATCAAACAGTATTCTTCAGCGTTGAGACCTTTGTGTTATTGTTTCTGTATATACAGAGTGAACTTAGCCCACCCATGTTGATAGAACACCCTCTTAGATGTCTTGTTTTATGTGCCCAAGTACATGCAGGAATGTGGAGAAGAAATGGGTTCTCTCTAGTAAACCAGGTAAGTGTCTTAATTCTTTTTTTTTTTTTAATATATTTTCATTGATTCTTTACAGAGAGGAAGGGAGAGGGATAGAGAGTTAGAAACATCGATGAGAGAGAAACATCGATCAGCTGCCTCCTGCACACTCCCCACTGGGGATGTGCCTGCAACCAAGGTATATGCCCTTGACTGGAATTGAACCTGGGACCCTTGAATCCGCAGGCCTACGCTCTATCCACTGAGCCAAACCAGTCAGGGCAAGGGTCTTAATTCTATGGAGATTTTTCAATTCATTCCTTGGCTTCTGTGAAGGATGTAATTTTCAGTGTACTTAGTCATTAAAAGTTGTACCTATATTAAAATTATTTGAGAAGATAAATATGTTAAACCAAAAAAGTTTTTAAAACTTTTATCTATACTTTGTCAAGAAACACTATTAAGGTAGGAATGCACTTTTCTTGATTCTTTACTTGCAATCATTTTTAGGACAAAATTAGATATTTAAAAAAATAAAAATTCAGATTTTATCTACTTAAATTAAATTAGGTTTAAAGATAAAATTTCTGTTAGTATAACTCCAAAATTGAGATTTTAATTTTTAAACCTCACCAAGGCTTGATATAGGTTGCCCCCCCCCCCCATTTTTCTTAGCTATGAACCTTATAGAAATAACTTTGTTGAGAAATTCAGAAAGTTGGATCCAAAATGTGAACCATGGAGTGACCACTGTAATATGGAAATTTTTAATTCATTAATCTTTATTAAGAGTATTGTTGCAGAAACCACATTGTGTGCGCATGCACACTTGCCCAAAACCCATTTGCTCTTTCGGAATGTGGGGAGTGGATGGAGCTGCACAAACGAAAACCTATTTACCCAATATAATCAATTTTTTTTTTTTAGATTTATTACTACCATAATGTGAAATGCAGACGTGAAATGTTTGACAAGGATATAATAATGCTTCAGGTAATGAATTAAAAGCATTACACTTAAAGGTATGAGGAGTATTTTTTTTCTTGTTAATTCCATAGAACCCAAACACTTATAATCACTCCCAGATCTATAACTCTAGCCTAGCCCCACCTACTAAACTCCAAACTTATATGACTAATGGGCTATAGAACATTTCCATCGAGATTTTTGGACACATTTCTGATTTAACATGAACATATTCAAAATATAACTCTTACTTCCTCCATACCTTCTTCATCTCTTGGGTTTTCTACCTTGGTGAAATGTTCAACTATCATATAATTGTTAAAGTAAGAAACCTGAAAGCTATCCTTTCTTCGTTTTTCTCTGGCTAAAAACCCAACCCCTTAAATTGATTTCCAAGAACTGTGATACTTAACTATGTTAAAACTCCCTGAATTTGCCATGAGGGAACCCTGAAATAAAACTTTAGAATTGAATCCAGAGGGATACAATTAATTCAAAGCATTAAGAGAAAAGAGAACATAAAATCCACATTATTCTGATGTATGGATTTAGGGGTTTGTTTTGTTTTGTTTTGTTTTACTAGCTTAGATTCCTGTCCACACTTAAAGCTACCACAAGTAGGGAATGGGGTTAAATGGGTTTCCATCTTTTATTGGGATTGGTGAACAAGTAAGCAGCTTTCTCTTGTACAAACCAAAATATTTTTTACTAATTGTTTAATAGGGCTTTTGACCTTCCTCTTTTTCTTCATCTAAAAAAAAAAAAAGACAGGTGTCTCCATGATGGATCCAAATCATTTCCTGATGATAATGCTCAGTCGCTTTGAACTTTATCAGATTTTCAGTACTCCAGACTATGGAAAAAGACTTAGTTCTGAAATTACCCATAAGGTAAGAGTATGTTTCATGAGACCACAACACATCATTAAAGAAACAGCTTTCGTGTGTTTTTTTATGTTAATCATTGAAATAATACAGTATCTTTATTCTTATCTCTGAACTTCATTCCCCCACCACTTGTTACAGGATGTAGTCCAGCAAAACAATACTCTAATAGAAGAAATGCTGTACCTCATTATAATGCTGGTTGGTAAGTTTGAATTGTTTTGAGACATTTGTAAATGATATTGGCTATTGTGGTAGCATATAGTTCAGAGTTTCTAAACCATGTTTCCTTTGTTTGAGTGGTTACTCAGTTTTAGGGGAAGGAGATTTTTCTCCCCTCTGATTACTGTAATGGTGAGAGTAACAACACTGTTGCTTCAGGAAAAACAGAGTACAACTGCTGAAGCAGAATGCAGTGAAAGACGCTTAGTGTTGGGGAGGGGGAAGCAGGAGAATTTAGCTAGCAAGAATAGGATACTTAGGAGCTATTTACTGTTACTTTATATCTTAGCTATATTTCCCTCCATGGTTTGTGGTGCAAAAGTGACATATTGACTTCAGACATAACAGTTCCGAGTTAACAGGGACCTATAGCTAGTCGATGCAGATATCTTATTGCCTATATTTTCAGTCCTGTTGCCTCCATCTTTGTTTTTCTTTTATTCTTTACCTTCTTCTACCTCCCCTGCTATTTCAGACTCTATACAGTCTATATCGCAGAGACTCCTGGCAACTGTCAGGAGGAGATACCAGTGAAGGAGGTATTAGAAGATGATATCTCATTTGCCACTAGATAGGACACAGAGGAAGGCTCTCCTTCCCTGCTACCATGTGGCAGGTGGCATGAAAGCAGTTCCATAGACTACTGGTACAACTATTGCTGTACCAAGTCTTTACTATATTTAATCCCATCCTACCTTCTGATTCTATTCTTTCAAAATTGCAACCAACGTTCTCGCCACTGTCTAAAACCTGCACTCACCAGTTGTTCCTGAGACTCAGAAGTACAGTTGGGAGCTCCTCTCCCCTAGCTCGTTGCTAGGCCAGTCATTGCTTTTCCATTGTACAGAAAGAAAAATATATTGTGTTGTGTGAATTATAAGTATATGTCACATAAGTATAGTATTTATGTTAAATGTGTGTGTATGAGTATACTTTTTCATTGTTAACAGGAGAGAGATTTAGTCCTGGAGTTGGACAGGTAAACGCTACAGATGAAATTAAGCGAGAGATTATCCATCAGTTGAGCATCAAACCTATGGCTCATAGTGAATTGGTAAAGTCTTTACCTGAAGATGTAAGTACCTACATTTTTAAAAAGAAAATTATAACAGTCTTTTCCTATATATCAGTCTTAGTATTTATAGATTTACTTGTATATACCTTTTCCACAATTCGAGGACATGTATAACTCGAGTCACTCTTACTAGAAATAATCAGAAAAAGAGAATACTAGGGACTGGGAGTGGAAAGCAGCATAGGAATAGAATATTTTACAGTGAAGCTTTGAAAGAGGTAAGTAGCTGAATAAAAGTAAATCTAGTCCTTGGAAATGAATTTTTGTATATTATACAAAAATGATATCCATTAGAGGGAGGTTATTATAGGATCTTTAGTACAAAGTTGACACGGATAGAGTATTTTGAAGAAGGGAGTGAGAAAAACCTACTCAGCTGTGTTGAGTAAACTAACATTTTCCAGAACCTTTTCCTTCTGAAGATTCCTTAGTGAACCATTTCTCTTTTTAGTGAACGTAAAATGGTGATTCACATGGACTTTCATAGGTTAATTATAATGATTTTCCCTCCCAGGATCATAAGTGCTAAGCTACCTATTTTTCAGCCATGGGCTTTTTAGAAACCCCAAACTTAAAGTTGGGAAAGGACTTAATTTTCATTGAGTCTTTTCAAAATGTTTTCCCAAATTTTAAATATAGATAGAAACTTTGAACTCTAGTTTCATTCTTCTAGGATTTAAACCTGTACTATTGCATAGTAATCCTTCCTTTAAACTTTGCATTATGAAAACTTCTGAAGATCTGTAGAAATAGAAAACATAAAGAACCTATCACTGGCTTCAACAGATGGCTGGTCTTGTTTTATCTTTACCCCAACCCCTAGTCCCTACACCCCACTGGATTATTTTGTAGAGATTTACCATTTCATCTATTAATAGAACTGTACATACTTAAACCAGTGGTTTTTAACCAGGGACAATTTTGACCCCAAGGGGACCTTTGGTACTCAGGCAGGGTGTGTGTTGCTACAGGCATCCAGTGAGCATAGGCCAGGGATACTGCTTAACATTGTACAATATACAGGATATGTGCATGCACACGTGTGAGCGCGCACATACACACACACACACACCATAACAAAGAATAAGCTGCTCCAAAGGTCAGAGTACCAATGTTGACCTAAAAGAGAAGGGCTTTTAAGAAAATATATCTATATGTCATTAACACACCTGAAGGAAAACAACAATAATTATAATTTTTTAATATCCCTAAATATCGAGGTAAGATAAGATTTTATTGTTCTTTAGCCCTGGCCAGTGATGCTCAGTTGGTTGAGCCTTGCGTATGCACTGAAAGGTTGCCGGTTCTATTCCTGGTCGGGGCACGTAGATACCCGGGTTGCTGGCTTGATCCCTGGTAGGAGACATGCAGCAATTGATGTTATGTTTTTCTCTCTCCCTTCTTCTCTCTAAAAATCAATAAAAAATTTTATTGAGCCCTGGCTGGTTTGGCTCAGTGGATAGAGCGTCAGTCTGTGGACTGAAGGGTCCCAGGTTCGATTCCGGTCAAGGACACATGCCTGGGTTGCGAGCTTGATCCCCAGTGGGGGGCATGCGGGAGGCAGCCAATCAATGATTCTCTCATCATTGATGTTTCTATCTATCCCTTCCTCTCTGAAATCAATAAAGATATATTTTTAAAAAATAATAAAAAAAAATATTGATCTTAAAAAGAAAATTAGTTGTACTTTTTAATGCAAGAAATGAATCCTGAGTTACTAGATAAAGCAATTAATTTCACTTAGACTTTAGAATAAGGAGTAATAAAATTTAAAACAGCATTTTAAAAGTGAATATGCCGTGCAACTATTTTTACCAAACATTTTCACCAGAAAATTCTTTATTTACAGTATTCTTAGTAACATCTTACCATGAATGGGATATGATTTAGGAAATGTTGTTTTACTGAACATAGATAAGAAATTATTATAACTACTTCACAAAATATTACAGTATTGTACATAAATTTTATTTAAATATTGTGTGTACTTTGTTTTCATTTAATTCCTTTTGAAAGCTGTCACCTTGATTCCTTATGGTAATGACTTCTTTTTCATTTGTTTCCTATACCGTTAGGAGAACAAGGAGACTGGCATGGAGAGTGTCATTGAAGCAGTTGCCCATTTCAAGTGAGTTTACTTTATATTTTTTCTCATTCATTTTTTTTATACATTCATTTTTTTTAGCGTGCTTCATTTGATGGAACTGAGAATGATATTGTTGCCTTCAGAGAGTAACATTTCCAAATACATAATTCACAACTCTATTTCTCACTGACTTTTTATTATCTAGCCCTGTGCTCAGCAACTTAAAGTAGCGTTATGAAGATTTTCATTGTATTCAGAATAGGTGATCATAGCTTTAGATAATTAAAATTAACCTGAGCAGGTGATCTAAGTAAATGCATTAAGCTTCCTTAAAATTGCTTTCATTGTTTCATTTGAATGTGCCACCTAAGCTGTGGAATGGCCTCTAGTGCCACTGTCTCTAGTGTCCAGTGTGTGGCCCAATCAGTAAACTAGTTTATCCCCTTAAGGTTGTGGAGGCAGTGTCTTAATCCTGCTTTTTCCTGGTTCCCCATCCCAATGGCAATGTCTTTATTTTTGTCAATTATGAAGACAAGACACACTTTAAGAAAAAATATAAAATACATATATAGAAAATAATTCTTTAAATCCTAAAATTGTACCTACTTTTTTCTACTTCGTATTGCAGACATCTTTACATGTCAGAATATAGAAGTTAACATCATTTTTAATGGTGTTCTATTGTTTGGAGATGTCATTATGTATGTAACCTATTCCCTGTTAGACTTTGAATTGTTGCCACTGCACCACCATCAGATTCACTTGTCCAGTTAGGATAAACTCATTGTGGATGTACTAGATAAAATGGATGCATGTAAAGCATGGAATGTAGATTGCCAATTTCACCCATAGAAAGGAGTACCAGCCCTAGCTAGTTTGGTTCAGTGGATAGAGCATCAGCCTGGAGACTGAAGGTTCTTGGGTTCGATTCCGGTCAAGGGCATATGCCTGAGTTGCAGGCTCGATCCCCAGTAGGGGGCATGCAGGAGACAGCCAATCAATGATTCTCTCTCATCATTGATGTTTCTCTCTCTCTCTCTCCCTCTCCCTTCCTCTCTGAAATCAATAAAGATATATTTTTAAAAAAGGGAAGGAGTACCAGCTTACACTCACCAGCAATATATGAGAGTTCTGGTTTTTGTTGTTGTGTTGTTTTTTAAATATATTTTTATTGATTTCAGAGAGGAAGTGAGAGGAAGAGAGAGAGATAGAAACATCAATAATAAAAGAGAATCATTGATTGGCTGCCTCCTGGGGATCGAGCCTGCAACCGGGCATGTGCTCTTGACTGGGCTCAAACCTGGGACCTCCTGGTTCATAGTTGGACACTCAACCACTGAGCCAAACCAGCGCATGGGGCACGAAGTTTCAATCACACTGTACATGCGCGCCCACACGTGGTATTTTGTGGACGAGCCACACTCAAGGGGCCAAAGAGCTGCATGTGGCTCGCGAGCCGCGGTTTGCCGACCACAGGCTAGGGCAATAGTTCTGATTTTTTATTCTGTTATCTAAGACTATCTCATGAATTAGTCATTAGTATGACTTTAGTAATAATATTTTAAGGACCTTTTTTCCACCTAGGAAACCTGGATTAACAGGAAGAGGCATGTATGAACTGAAACCAGAATGTGCCAAAGAGTTCAACTTATATTTCTATCACTTTTCAAGGGCAGAACAGTCCAAGGTAATTGGAAAAATTAAAAGTGTTCTGGGGAAGGGTTGAGTTGGGTTGGGTTTTCCTATTGTTTCAGTCTAAGCAAAATGTACTGCTTTTCACAGATTAAAAAGGGATACATTTTTATTGTAGTAAAGTTGGAAAATATAAAAAGATACAAACAAGAAAATACAGGTTATTTATAACACCATCTAACATTTTGGGTTTCCCCGCCCCCAGTGTTTTGCGATAGATATATAAGATCTATATGATTATATACATACCCACACACATATAACTGTATTTTATTGGCTTTTGAAGACAAATTGTCAACCTGTATTATAATCAGTTAGCTTCTTTTATACTCATTTCAGAATTACTACAACTTAGCATTGCGCCTTTCCAGAGTGAGTTAGGAATTTTCCTAATTATTCTTAGCTAGTTAAATTTTGCCTTTTAGCAGTCTACTCTTAAAATACTTTCTGGCGTTAAATAAAACTTAAACATGAAGTTTTTGTTTGGTTTTTGATGCATGTCATAGCGTTCAAACCTAAATAGTTTTTGGTTGTACATGTTTCTCCTCCATTTTAAAGCAAAACAGAACCCATTGTGGGAGTGGGGGGATTAACCTTGATATATCAATGGGGGCATTGAAAAACTAAAGATAAAAATCTTCTAAAGTCAGAAGATAATATGACAGATTATGTCAGTAGTTTCAGATATTAGGCTGTTTTGCATTACTAATTCTCTGTCCAAATTACTTTTCTTTTATTAGGCAGAGGAAGCTCAACGGAAATTAAAAAGACAAAATAGGGAAGATACAGGTATTTTTAATTTTTCCAAAAATCTCATGTCAGTCTCTTAGTTATTAAAATAGTTTTCTCTTGACACTGATGTTTATTCTGGTGAAGTGGAAGATTTAAATATAAACTTCCCTAGTGAACATTCACAGGACTAATAAATATATTAATATAGAAATAGTCTATACTGAGTCATCTCTTGCTTAATGGTTTTATCTCAGGTTTTAAGAAATTTCTAGGGAAAAGAAAGGCTTTTCTTTGTACTGCTATTTATGAAGCTATTTTTAGGCATTTGACTGTCCTTAAGGTAAAATATAGCTTTAAGATGCATGTTAATGAATAATTCTTTGAGTGAAGACTATCAAAAGTATCTAATAAAGAGATAGTTTTTTAAGCATGTTCTACAAAAGAAACCAATAATAACTTTATTTTCAGCACTTCCACCTCCAGTTTTGCCTCCATTCTGCCCTCTGTTTGCAAGCCTGGTTAACATTTTGCAGTCAGATGTCATGTTGTACATCATAAGAACAATACTGCACTGGGCTGTAGAACATAATGGATATGCCTGGTCTGAGTCCATGTTGCAAAGGGTAGGTTTGAAGACATTTATTATTTATATGTTTTGTAGTTAAAGCCAAAATACGTTTGTCAGTATCTGTACACAGAAAATTTAGGACAAATGTAATGTTAGTTACCTTAATTTAAAATATATTGTTACTGCTTTTGTGTCTGCCAATAAAATACAAGCCTGACAGATTTTTTTTAGACCACGTGGTTGTGATTATCTTGGTCCTGTTGGCCAATCTGCCTCTCATTGACTGGTCCTAATACAGCATTTGCTGCCTGTCATTCAGGCTAACCTAGTTTTAGCACATCTGACAACCACAAGAGCCCTATGTCTGAGGACAGGTACAAAGACACCACACACATATCTGCTTCAAAAATTGGAAAGCACGGTAAGAGCAATAAAAATACAGGTAGAGTCAGTGTAGTTATATGTTTTCTTAGAAGTCTGGTAAGGAATTTTTTGAGATACACTGAAGAACTCTGAATATCTTTATAAGTTGTATGGTATTAGAGATAAAAGTATATCTCTTTCTGAGATGATTAAGATTTTTAGATACAGAAATTAAACTAGGTAGTATTGTAGACTAGATAATTACATGGTAGATGTTTGCAGCTATAATCATTTGGCCATTGATTCTTAGAAGATTTTTTTAAGACTGTAGGGAAAGAATAAAACCAAAAATTCTATATTATTCGAGTTGCTGGTCACATATGGAAATAATTTTAACTTACCCTAAGCATTTGCAATTGAATTCTCTTCTTAGCTGAAATAGAAATTGTTCCCTCGCTTTATTACAAAATGAACCGTAAAGTTTGAATTTAATAAAAATTAATACTTCAAATTGTTTTTTATTGCACTTAGTTGTTAATAGTTTGATTTTTCTTTTTTTCAATAGTAAATTCTATTTTGTTACTTCTGATAAAAATATGTACTTTTGTTTTACTAAAAGTTACAAAACCTATTTATTTGAGGTGTTACATTTTTTTTTTTTTTTTTTTGAGGTGTTACATTTAATTGGAATGGCACTACAAGAAGAAAAACAGCATTTGGAGAATGTCATGGAGGAGCATGTAGTAACATTTACCTTTGCTCAGAAGATATCAAGTATGTATACACTTTTTACTAAACTAACTCAAAATAGCAGTGATTTTAAATATGTAAGATAGCCTTTTATTTGATCTTATAGGAAATCTAAATTTGAATATGTATTTGAGGCTATATATAATATTCATTTATGTAGTAAAGGTACTATATCAGATCCTGATATATTTTTTATAAAAATATTTAGGCTCTATATATACTTAAAATATATGAATTTTCATTCATAAACAGGAAAATTAAATGAGTGTAGCACATACATTTTAAATTCTTAAGATATACTTTTTAAAACACAAAGTATGCTATCAGGACTTCACTCTAAATTGTTGATGTTATTTTATAAAAATATATTGAAGTTAATAAAGTTAGTTTTAAAGAATTAGATTATTTTATATAAAGTAATATGACTTTTTAAAAGGCCAAGGAGGTTTTTTTTAGCTTTTTATTCAAAATATCAAACATAGTCACATTGAAAGAGTTGTAAATATTCATATACCTACCACCTAGATTCAGTATATTTGCTATATTTGCTTTTACATTTGCACACTTTTGTGAACCATTTATTTCAGACATCATACCATTTTACCTCTAAAGAGAAGCTTTTTCTTTATAATTTTCAGAATAAGTGTTGGTCTGATAATTACCTGCAGTGGTGGCAACTGTGACTCTTTTTGCTTAGGGTCGTCTTTGTTTTCATCTTACTTGTGGGTTGTTCTTTATTCAGTGTTTTATAGTCGGTTATAATCAGTATTCCTTTTGATCCTCAAACTGTGCCAAATTTGGTCAGTGGGAGTCTGTTCAGTTGGCTTCTTTGTCCTTTTGACCCAACCCGTTAATATCACGTTGCTTTTGGGTACAAAAGATGACTGCCCCAGGCTCATCTTGTACTTTTTCTGCCCCAGACCACCATCTACCATTTGCTGAGGTGTTTAAATGCTGAGATGGTGAAATAGGAGTCTATGAATTCCCTGATTGCAAGGGATTATATTTATAACTTTGTTCAGTGTTGTGTTCTCTGCCATTTCCTCCTAAAAGATAATGACTGAGAATATCAGGTTCTACTGGGAGGTGGGCAGGAATAGTCCTGTGTGCTCATAGATCTCTGTTTTCCCCCTTTGTGGAAGGAAGAGGGGAAACTGCCTCTTTTCACTGAAAACTATGGTCTTAGGTGCCAGCCTTTCCCTACTGTTCTCTGCCAGTATTTCTTTCTATGTATTAACATTGCCTTTTGTCTTCTTTATCACCAGTGTTTTTACTTTAAAATAACCACATAGAAAACTTCCTAATTTCATTAACTCATCTTTTGATGATCTCAGGTTCTCCCTCCCTGTCCTCCTCTCTTTTCTTCCTCTCAACAATCATTTTCTCTGAACATTCCTCATATTTCTCTCTAAACATTTCAAATAATTAAAACACATTATTTAAAGCCTGATCTCTAATCTCTATTTTTTTTTTCCTTTTATTTTTTTTATTTTTTTTTAATTAAATCTTTATTGTTCTGATTATTACATTTGTTCCTCTTTTTTCCCCCCATAACTCCCCTCCTTCCAGCTCCCACCCC
>NW_005371832.1:218903-225011 GCF_000412655.1 Myotis brandtii | reverse complement strand
GGGCGGGTCCCACGGGATCAACAGGGCAGAGGAGGGAACAGTTATGGCTGCTCTCAGTCCGTCCCCAGGGGCTCTGCCTCTCTGTCCCAGCAACGGCTGCAAACCTCGGAGGGACCGTAGCCAGACAGTCCTGCTTCTCCCGTTTGAGCAAAGCCTGATCTCTAATCTCTAGCCACAGAATTTTAGGTCTGGAAAAATATGAAAGATCACATAGTTCAATCTCTTCTTTTAGGAAGAGGAACAGTTTGCTAGAATGGTAACACTTAAATCAAGAAAATCAGTAATTATAATGTGGGCTAAAGGGAGAAATATATTACTTTCAATAATAAAGATTTTAAATAAAAAGGACATGTATAAGAAAACTCAGTAATTGGGCATTTCTTAATATAAAACTAAATTAGCTAACATTGGATTAAATGTACTCTTAATAATATGGATTTGAGCCCTGATGGGTGTGTTCAGTGGTTAGAGCATTGGCCTGCCCACCAAAGGGTCATGGGTTTAATTATCCGCCAAGGACATGTACCTGAGTTGCAGGTTCAATCCCAGATCCCTTAAATCAATAAAAACCTTTTTTTAAAATTGTGGACTTGACTTTCATGTCTTTTCCTCAAATAAAGAAATAATTCATAAAGAAAGAATTTTTAAATTTAGGTTTTATTAAAGAAAAGGTCACAGCAAATTGGTATATTTAAACACAAATGCACCCCTGTAATCCCAATTCATTTTCTTAGACTTATAGAATCTCAGGAAGACTTTTTAGCTGGATTTTAATTAATTAAAATAATCATTTTTGTATAAGATGTCAGTTTTGAAAGATTAAAGCTTTCTAGTTGTTAACTTGTTTGTGAAGTACAATATGTCACATTCTTAAGAAGTACTGAAAATCTCTAATAAGTAGAGCTGAAATAAACTGATAGGCTCATAATGTTATAAGCAACTTCATTTATCTTGTGCATAGTAATATGCGCTATGAAGTGTTAGCTGTTGTTATTGCGCCTTTTATTTTTTTCTGCCCTAGAACCTGGTGAAGCACCAAACAACTCCCCCAGCATACTAGCAATGCTGGAAACACTGCAGAATGCTCCCTACCTGGAAGTCCACAAAGACATGATTAGGTGGATATTAAAGGTAAAATTTTCTGCATCACTCTTGTTTTTTGTGAGAAACATTAAATGCTTATTTTAAATTTGATAATGTTTCATAGCTTCAGAATAACTAATGCTTTTTTTTTTTTGTAGACTTTTAATGCTATTAAGAAAATGAGGGAAAGTTCATCCGCCAGTTCTGTGGCAGAGACAGAAGGAACCATAACAGAAGAGGTATAAAAAGTAGAGTGTGGTAACACCAAAAAATTGTAGCAAGTTCACTATTTAAATTTATCTGCAATAAGTTGATAGTTGATATTAGTCACAAAAATGTAAATTCCAAGAAAGGTGCCACTACTTGTCTATTTTTAATAGTTATAGTCTGCTTTTTTTTTTTTAACATGTTAGGTTGATGAAGAAATCTTTTGTTTAGAAAAGTGAGATTTTAGAATAGTTTTTGGTGTTTTTTTGTTTTTCTGACTATGTTTCTTCCAATTGAATTGGCCATTCCCACTGGGTCCTGAATGGCCAACAAACCACAGGAAGACATTGCTCTTGGCTCCTGTTTGAAACCAACAGCTACAAAAATAGAATAGTTTTTAATTCGTATTTACAATAAAGATATTTCTGGGGGTTTTTTTTGGGGGGGGGGATTTCTTTAGCATTTAATGGTCTAATTAAATGAAGCATAATTTCAGAGTTCAAGAGACAAAGACAAGGCTGAGAGAAAGAGAAAAGCTGAGATTGCCAGACTGCGCAGGGAAAAGGTCATGGCCCAGATGTCTGAGATGCAGCGGAACTTCATTGATGAGAACAAAGACCTCTTCCAACAGACAGTAGCGGAGGAAGCCTCTAACTCTGCTGTTCTTGATAATAGGTAAGAATTTTAAAAATCAAAATTTTTTAATCTCTTGACCATTGATTCTCAACTGTGAAAGAATTTTTTCTTTATAAGTACATTTTTTATCCTAAAGTAATTTAGAAGATTGATAGGTAAATTCTGTGGCCTCTAGTTAAAGGAATTAATCTGATAAATCTGAGTTTTTTAGTATATGAGTGTATCTCTAACTATAGGTAATTAATGTGTATGCTTAAAATGTTATACAAAGACCCTAGTCATTCACAAAAGAATGTGTACACAGTGCCCTAGCAGGTGTTGCTCAATGATTAGAGCACCAGCCACACACCAAAGGGTTGTGGGTTCAATTCCCAGTCAAGGGTACGTACCTGGGTTGCAGATTCGATCCCCCGGTCCCTGTCCAGGGCATGTGCAGGAGGCAGCCAATCGATGTGTCTCTTTCACATCAGTGTTTCTCTCCCTCCCTCCTTTCCTTCCTTCCTTCCACTCTCTCTAAAAATCAATGGAAAAAATATCCTCTAGTGAGGATTAACAAAAACAAAACAACAAAGACTGAGTACAGTAGGCTCAGTTAACTGAGTGTATGGCTTCTGTGTTGCATATTGAAGGCTCTAATAATTAAAGGAGATGGTTTGATAAATATAAAAGATTTCTGCCATTTTAAGTCATCAAAACCGTATGTGTGCATACCTGGCATGTACTGTTTTGTGATTATATAGAAACTTCTTAGGCTCATTAATTATATTCATGACCTTTCATTACAGCCCTATGGTGTCAGATACAACACTTACAGCATTGGGCCCAGAACAAACTCAGGTCCCTAAACAAAGACAATTTGTTACCTGTATATTGTGTCAAGAGGAGCAAGAGGTGAAGGTGGAAAGCAAGGCAATGGTCCTAGCAGCATTTGTTCAAAGATCAACTGTATTATCAAAAAACAGAAATAAAGTCATTCAGGATCCAGGTAAGTCATAGCTTCATCCTCTCCTTTTAATAATGACTGCCACCCTAGCGGTTTGGTCCCTGGTTCGAGTCTGGTCAAGGACACATGCCTGGGTTGTGGGCTCCATCCCCAGTTGGGGGTGTGCAGGAGGCAGCCAATCAATGATTCTCTCTCATCGATGTTTCTCTCCCTCTCCCTTCCCCTCTGAAACCAATAAAGATATATTTAAAAAAATAATAATAACTGCCACCTAGTGTGTGTGGTGATATACAGAAATTTTTTTAAACTAACAATAACTCCATAGGCTTGGTGGTATCTTAGACAGGTAACTTATGCAGAAATTCCCCATTTGACAGATATGGAAACATTGCAGGAGGCTAAATACTGTTTCTGAATTACATAGCTCGTAAATAGCAGGGATTCAAAGGAAAGTTTTTTTTTGTAATATAACATTAACACGCTTTGCTACTTAACAATCATTCACATTCCTCAACACGCTTGTATATTAGTTGACACACAGAAATAACAATTATTTTTTCTCATGGATAGATCCAAAGTGTACTGTCTTGAGAACAGTTGTGTGAGTTACCTATGTGAGAAGCAATCCTTGAGTCAGATTCTGGCTTAGAGTAGTGATTGTATCTCAGATAGGGTTCCCCAGAAAGATTCTTTTTATTTTTTTCTCCCCAGAAAAATTCTTGAGATTGATAGAGATTGCCGTGTGGGACGTTTATTAGGGAGAGCCTTGGCATCAACATGTGTGGGACGGGGAGAAGGAAGCAAGTTTGGGCAAGGGAGAAGTTAAGCTGTCACAAAAGCCCTCACACAGTCCCATGGGAGCTCTGAGCTGGTTGGCCCTCCAGAGGCATGCTGAGTTGGGGCAAGGGGGCTGGTCTTTGTACCTGGAAACTGATCAGTGACTGCTTTTGGGGTCCTCTGGAAAGAGGTGTGACCTTGAGCAAAGCAGTCATCCCTTAAAGAGGAAGGACAGTGAGTGTCTTCCTACTGCTGAGGGAGTAAGTCATCATTCCTGCAGAGGCATCTAGGCTGCACGTTATTGTGTCCACCATAGACACTTTTGTCTCTCCTCTTAGAGTTGTTCATATGTGCATATGCTTCAGCAATACCAATAAATTTCTTGAGAGTAGAAACTGTCTTTGGACTTTCCAAAGCACTTAGGTAGCAAGTGCCTTTCACACTGTAGGACTGAAAGGAGGTTTGAAAACTCACTGGTAAGATTGCCTTTTCTCTATAAGGAAAGTCTGCATAGTGTGACTGTCAAGCACCCAGTTAGGAAAGATTGGTCTGTTTTCATCTTTTGAAATGGTCATTTGAACCAGGCAATTTATAATTTCATTCGAGATAAAAGATAAAGTTGCCAAGTTTATTTATTTTGTTATTTCATGAAGAAAAAAACGTTGGCTGGCTGTAAGCAGATTTTCTTTATGCTGTGATATTTTCACTATTCTATCAATCAAATTGAAACTTGAGTAATTCTTTCTATAATGTTATAGAATTTCTAGGATAATACTAATTTACTGTACACAGAGAACTCGAAATATTCCAAAAGAAACCAGGCACCCATATTATGGTTGTCTTTATTTTTCATTTCCTTTGAATATTAAAAATTAGCACCAGAGCAGAAACTGATTTTCCCTTTTCCCCACCTCTGGTCTGGGTTGATGTCCTGGATATTTTGCTGCTACTTGGACCCTGGTCCAGTGATTGGGGTTCTTCTCTGCATGGGTTGTCATTAGGCAGAATCTTCTCTAGGGAGTGCCCCATTGCTGCCAAAGCATCTGTTTTGCTAGAGATCACTGTGACCCAGCTGCCCTGAAGGCGTTAAATGCAGCCCATGAAGAATATCCCTTTTACTGAGCTCGGGGCTTTTGGAGGGAATGGGAGTCTCTCAGTGCCCTGAGAGTATGAAATGTTCAAAAGCTTAGATGTGCTTAAATACAGAATTCCAATTTTATTTAACAATTCAGGGATGTTTTATTTGCTCAGGGTGATGAAAGTTAAAGGGTCCTGCTTTCTAAATAATCCAGGGTCTTGCATAAATCATTGGTATTTCAAAGGAAAGGAATAAACTAGCATTTCATTTCAAGTTTACAAGCCCTTATCAAGGATTTCACAAAGTAAAGTTTTACATATGTTATGGGAAAACTAAATGCTTGGGTTTTGTTTGTTTGTTTGTAATGCAGAAAAATACGATCCATTATTCATGCACCCTGATCTGTCTTGTGGAACACACACTGGTAGCTGTGGACACGTTATGCATGCCCATTGTTGGCAAAGGTAATATATTCTTAATATTGGTCAAGAAAAGCTTATTCAAAGGTTCAAAATTGAATTTTTATATATAGGAAATTCCATTCTAGAAAGGGGGGAAAAAGAACTAAAAATGTTAAAGAAAAACTCCACATCACTGCCTAATAAATAACAATTAAAATTGAGTTGCTTTGTCATACATATAAAGGAATGACAAATTTTATAGTATATCAGCTATATTTTTTAATGTGGGGATCTATGTCCACTAACAAACTAGATGAAGAAAATATTTTTATGCACCCATATGTTCATAGCAGCACAATTCACCATAGCTAAGATCTGGAAACAGCCAAGAGCCCAATCAGTAGATGAATGGATTAGAAAACTGTGATACATCTACACGATGGAATACTATGCTGCTGTAAAAAAAAAGGAACTCTTACCATTTGCAACGGCATGGATGGAACTGGAGAGCATTATGCTAAGTGAAATAAGCCAGTCAATGAAGGAAAAATACCACATGATCTCACTCATTCATGGATAATAGAGACCATTATAAACTTTTGAACAATAATAGATACAGAGGCAGAGCTGCCTCAAACTGATTGTCAAACGGCAGCGGGAAGGCTGGGGAGGGTTGAGGGGCAGGAGGGAAGGGGGTAAGAGATCAACCGAAGGACTTGTATGCATGCATATAAGCATAACTAATGGACATAAGACACTGGGGGGTAAGGGAGGGCAGGGGATTGTCAGGGGGGGGGGGGGGGGGTAGGACACATATGTAATACCCTTTGTAATACTTATAATATTTTTTTAAAAAGAATAATAAAAAAAAAAGAGTGTGGGTGCTTTGTTATTTTTTTTGTCTGTGCTCAGACAAAAAGGTTCCCTTCCCTTTCCCTTTCCCTTTCCCTTTACCCTTCCCCTTCCCCTTCCCCTTCCCCTTC
>NW_005371832.1:205099-217278 GCF_000412655.1 Myotis brandtii | reverse complement strand
AACTGGGTGGAGGGGAGTTATGGTGGGAAAAAAGAGGAACCAATGTAATAATCTGAACAATAAAGATTTAATTAAAAAAAAGAAAAAGAAAAAAAAAAGAAAGAAAATATTTTTACAGTGTACTTGTTACTTCCTGAGGTTGCCATGGCTCCCCACGCTAAGTTGGGATAACCGCAAATTTTCCTGTTTTAGAACTCATAGAACCCATTCTGATAATTAAAGCAACTCAAAAATTAAAGTACCAGTATTAAAAATCAGTTCATGTTAAGATTTTTATTTTCGCATTATTTGTGAAAACAAATTGTTTAAAATATTGAGGCTTATGGTACTTACTGAAAAAAATTACCGTTGTTTTTGATCCCTCATGTTTTCTAATTGTAAAGGTATTTTGATTCCGTTCAAGCTAAAGAACAGCGAAGGCAACAGAGATTACGTTTACATACAAGCTATGATGTAGAAAATGGAGAATTCCTTTGTCCCCTTTGTGAGTGCTTGAGTAACACTGTTATTCCTCTGCTGCTTCCTCCAAGAAATATTTTTAACAAGTAAGTTTTGGCTCATAAAATCTTTATATCATTGCCTTTGAAGATAATGAAATAAGCCTAGAGGGGGGAATCTAGGTAATTGTATAATGTTTTCCAGATACTTTCCAAACTTTTTATTTAGTCATTTCTTCTAGCAGGCCTAATAAATATTTTGGTTTTTAGAAAGAAATAGGCTAAAAATTAACAATTTCTTGTTTATCCATAGACACTATAGAAAATTCCTATGTATTCATGAAAACTGTCTTTATTTCTAGGATCCTGTTTACTTTTCAAGAGGTGCTCAGTAAATTGATAGGGGAGAGAACAGAAGCTCAAATGGACTTTATTGAATATTCTAACAATTAAATATAATTTTTTTTGCAAATTACTGTCTGATAATAGCTTCAGGAGTTGGGCCAAAACAATGAAAATCTCTTGGTGTATTTAAAATTGATAATTTTTGTCATTTCAAAAATTTTAAGGTGCTTCTAGTTAATAGGTGTGACTTATTTCAAAATATGGATTTAATACTGTCTACTATTTAAATCTGATTTTCATTTCTCAGTTTAGACTTATGGTATCTACATGAACAAATACTAATTTAAGTTTTATGAATATGAATCTATTAATTTTAGAGAGGAAGGGAAAGGGAGAGAGAGATAGAAACATCAATGATGAGAGAATCATTGATTGACTGCCTCCTGCAGGCCCCACACTGAGGATCACGCCCGCCAAGTAGGCATGTGCCCTGACTGGGATTCGAACCGTGACCTCCTGGTTCATAGGTCAACGCTCAACCACTGAGCCAGGCCAGCCTTGCAAGCTCATGCTTTTTAATCACAAAAGAAAATCATGGTATTGACTTATCTGTAGTTGAACTGATAAATTAATCATTGTTAGATTAAGGATTCACTACATGGAGGAAAAAAAACACCTTTGTTGGATTTCACCTCACTTTTGTGGTTTAGGTTTTGTATTTTTTCCATAATAGCCAATTTTGGCATAATAATGAAGAATAAAGGCTTTGGAGTCTGATATGACTGGGTTTGAATGCCAGATCTGTTCCTTAGATGGCCTAGTCAAGTTACATGGTGCTAAACCTCAGTTTCCTCATCTGTAAAATGGGGATAATAATATAACCGGTTTCATTAATATTTGAGGATTGAATCTAATATTGTTAAATGCTTTACTAAGTGCTTGTCACATAATAAGCACTCAGTAAATAATGGTGGTGGTATGAGGACTGTGATATTTCAGAAATACTTGCAAATTCCAATACTGAAAAAAGTGAAGTTTTTGACAAATAATGTTATTAGCATCATAGTAACAAATAATATATTTCTATTTCCATTGGCAAAAATATGTTTAAAATATTAGGCCCATGATCATTTAAGGAGTCTTTATATCTTAACTAAGCAACAACAACAAACTACTAAATACTTTTTATAATTTTTTCTAGCAGGTTAAATTTTTCAGACCAACCAAATCTGACTCAGTGGATTAGAACCATATCTCAGCAAATAAAAGCATTACAGATTCTTAGGAAAGAAGAAAGTATTCCTAGTAAGTTCTGATAATCTGCTTTCATTTTTCCCTAAAGTCCAGAAGGAATTGTTTAAGATTGTTATTTTATTTTATTGTTAACAGTAATGCAAATGTCTCCCATTTTCTCCCTTTTTGCCCCTCTCCACTCAACCCCCACCCCACCCCAGGCCTTCCCCATGCTATTGTCTGTGTCTATAGGTTATGCATGTATGCATATTGCCAGGGTGCTTGTTCCAGCATTAAGAAGGGTTCAGCAATCTGGAAAAGGGGCTGGTGTAATTTAAGTAAGAGTCCAGAGACGAAATATAATTTTGAAAGGCATTTGGAGGTCAGAGGAGCCTAGCTTAAGAAACTAAGATCTCCTCGTCTCAGGACCCCATGCTTTTTATTAACACAAATTGTCCTGAGGCGAGGTGGAGATATACACTTCAAAGGGTAGGGTTTTGTATACAGAGTCCATTGTCAGATTGGAAGTATTAGCCTACGGCTGTTCAGGTGTTTGGCCAGTAGGAGGCAATAACATGTAGATTAAGATGCCTTGAGCTGTCTGGCAGCAAACAATCAATTTAATGCATCCTTTTCAGGTTTGGGGAAATGCTGTCAGCCATTCCCAACAGGTGACAACATATGTGACTCAGCCCTTGTTGAGTCCCCAAGTTCCATCAACCTTTTGATGAAACTCTTGCAATTATGACATGCTGGAATTGGCTTCCGGCAGCATATATGTTCTTTGGTTAATCTCTTCTTGTCTCTTCCCACCCCAACCCCAGTTTTTTATTCTATTTTATGCATCCATGTCTCGAGACGTATTTTATTAGTTTATTTTGTTCTTTAGATTCCACTTATAAGTGAGATTATGTGATATTTGTCTTTCTCTAACTGGCTTATTCACTTAGCATAATATTTTTTTAAATGTTTTTATTGATTTCAGAGAGAGAGATAGAAACATCACTGATGAGAGAGAATCATTGATCCACTGCCTCCTGCATGCCCCACATGAGGGATTGAGCCTGCAACCTGGGCATGTATCCTGACCGGGAATTGAAGCATGATCTTCTGGTTCATAGATCGATGCTCAGTCACTGAGCCATGCTGGCCAGGCAACATAATATTTTTTAAATGAAACCTCTCATTTTAAAATTTGGCTTACTTTGTCTTAATGAACTACATTTGACTTGACTGTGTTCCTTCTTATTCCTTGAAAAGCCACTAGCTTATGTGAGGTTTATAATAAACTAGTGACCCGGTTCAAGAAATTCGTGCACATTAAATGGGAATTAATTAGAGGAAATATTTTAATATTGCTATTTGCCCTTTCTCTATAATGGACGTGTCAGAGATGAAAGAAAATTAGTAAAATGTATATGAAAATCTTCCTCCTGTCAGAGTCTGGGGCACACCACGGGAACCAGAGTCAAGTCGGAAAACACACGAGACCCAGACCAGCTGGCCCCACCCCCATTGGGCTAGATCAGTGATGGCGAACCTATGACACGCGTGTCAGAGGTGACACGCAAACTCATTTTTTTGGTTAATTTTTCTTTGTTAAATGGCATTTGAATATATAAAATAAATATCAAAAATATAAGTCTTTGTTTTACTATGGTTGCAAATATCAAAAAATTTCTATATGTGACACGGCACCAGAGTTAAGTTAGGGTTTTTCAAAATGCTGACACGCCGAGCTCAAAAGGTTCACCATCACTGTCCTAGACTCTTGAGATGGCATTTGAGAAAAACTTAACTCTTTCTTGAATCTACTTGGTGACACAGAGAGGCTCTGAGGCTGACTGGATTGGGTGTCTGGTTACTTCTTAAGCACGTGTAACTCTTCTTGGGTAGCTTAAGATATATTTTAGTTTCCTAGCTGAGGAATTCCTTCTGGTTTTCTCAGATCTGAATCTCTGAGATGGCCAAAGGGATAGTTCTCTTACAATATTAGTGGAAATGAGTTATAATTGGAAGTTCTTTAGTATTTTTGAGGGCACAGCCTCAGGTCCCCGCCCTGGCCCAGCGCCACGCAGCCTCAGGTCCCTGCTGATTGCTCATTAAGGCTTGTTACGGGAACTTGGCCTCCTCTGTGGGCACAGCCATCTTTGTTATGGCATGACAGTCGATTTGCATATTCCCTCTTTATTAGATAGGATACTACTACTCATGTATCCCCCCGTGTTATTGAAGAGCTTCTGATGGTGGGCGAATGTAACTGTCTCTTACAGAGCTAGCTTCAGCTCTCAGTGGCCTAATTAATTTTATTGTTGGCATTACCAAAGGCTTCCCAAGTTTCACAGCATGCACTGCAATTATAACGCAGGGAGAGCAATCTGAGCAGAATTTATATCATTGATTTTTATAAAAAACAAAACAGCAAACTCCTCCTTGCCCTACCTTCCCTAGCTATGTTCTAGTGGTTCTACTATTAGGAAAAGCACAGATTACTAAAGAAGGTGCCTTGATCAATCAGAGCAGTGGGATTTCGCATGCTCTGAATGCATGTTATGCAAGCTTTTATTAATGGAAATTTTTCCTGTAGTTTCTAATTTCTTTGACCTATATTTAGAATGAAATTTATGTTGGACATTCACAGAAATATTGTGGACTGATGAATAATGATATAAAATACTTGTTTCTATAGATATTGCCTCTTCAAAGAATTCAGAAAATATGGATGAATTGCAGCTCCCTGAAGGGTTTAGGCCTGATTTTCATCCTAAGTGAGTACATTATTTATTCCTTTCAAGCTTGGCCCACTTGAAATGAAAGCTAAGTTAGCAGTTAGTAAGAATATGATTTGTAAGCTGGAAGCAAAATATTATAGGACATTGATGTTGAATTCTGAGATTTAAGCATTGCATGATGATATTTATTGCCAGTATATTGATCAGAACCTAAGAATTACATGGCATGTTTCTCACCAACCTCTCCTAGTTCGAATTGCTGACTCCCTATTATACCCCTTTATCTGGCTTTCCTTAACAACACCTCATCAATACATCTAAATCCAAACTGCTCAGTTCCCCCCACATCCTGTGCTTTCCTAACTTCTGATCTCCATATACCTATTATGGCCCCACCAACTTGTTAGTAACCCAGGATCAAATCTAGAGTATTTTTATCCTCTTTTACCCCGTAGCCAATTAGTTATAAAGTATAGCATAAATTCTAGAGCTAGACTGCTTGGTTCGGTTCCTAGTAGCACTGCCTACTAGCTGTGCAGCTGTACAAATTGCTTGATCTCTCTGTACCTCAGGTTCCTCATCTGTAAAGTATTATGAGGTTAAAGTGATATAATACATGTAAAGCCACCTGGACATTATTCCTGGCATGTACTAAGTAACACAATAAAAATAGCACTTAAGTAGAAAAAACATCAGTCCTATGCCTCCCACATTCCCCCTACCTATCCCCAGTCCTGCTGTTTACTTCCATATTTCTAGTTACAACAGTTAGTTAGCTTCTGTTTTGATTTATCATTTCTAAACAGTAATTTGTGTTGACTGGCTAGCAATTTAGTATTCAGCTGTTACCTCAACCCTACCCACTGCTCCTTACCAGTCTCCCAGTAGAGTTCTTCCACAATTTTTGGTTAAATCCATTGGCATTGTTTACATTATAATTGTTGCTACAGATACATGTTACGGGTTATAATTATATATTTTTTCTTCTACAATTTTGTCTTTCCTGTGGTTAATAATTGCCTTGTTTTTTTTTCATGTACTTGGTTTTCTATAGGTGTCACTCCCCCCCCCCCTCTCCCCAAATGCTACAATAGATCTTTCAGATGCCTAGCAATTCCCCTGGCTATGTTCCTCTTATTCGGCTAGATCTCCTATTCTCCTCGTTACTAATTTGCATACAACTGCCTTAGGTAGTTTAAGTGGTTCAGTTCCAACATAGCAAATAGCTGTTAAGAATCTGAAACATTTGATGTGAGCACATTGTTTTGAGCTAATCCTCTCTGTGTTCATTTCAGGAACCCTTATTCTGATAGCATAAAAGAAATGCTAACAACATTTGGAACTGCTACTTACAAGGTGGGACTAAAGGTTCATCCCAATGAAGAAGATCCCCGTGTGCCCATAATGTGTTGGGGTAGTTGTGCATACACCATCCAAAGCATAGGTAAGAGATTTAAAGTCTCTCATTAAGTCACAAGCATACATGGACATGAGTTATGTGTAGAAGCCTGTATTTACATGACATGTTTAAAGTGGGCAACAATATGAAGACCTTGAAGTAGGAAATGCAACATACTGACAAAATATTAGATTGACAGGTTGTAAATTAACCAGCAACAGAGAACTCATTTTGGTGGGGATTTAGCTTCTTGTCAGTTGAGGGAATGTGTTTTAATTTTTACTTTTCATCCAAAGTTCATTCATGTATAATGACTTGGAAATTTCAAAACCTGACAGTATTGTGCTCTCTCCAAAAAGAATGTTTATACTATTTTTTGAAATCGTGATAAAATATACATACAAAATTTATCATCTTAATCACTTTTAATCTGCAGAAAGAATTTTAAGTGATGAAGATAAACCATTATTTGGTCCTTTGCCTTGCAGACTGGTAAGTTATTAATTTACTCAATTCACAGAATGGTAGAATGAAAATTCTTTGGTTCTGCTTTTTTTAAAGCTTAAAAACTGAATTGGTTATTTAGGCATAGCTTTACTCATTTCATAGTAAACCCATTTTCTATACTGATATTGAAGAAGTAATGTTTGTGGTTTAATTTCTAGTTTTTCTTTTAAATTGACTTCAGCTCTTTTCATCTAGAGTTCTTAGTTAAACACATGAAAAGATGGGAAAAAAATAAAAACCGTGCTTGTTCTCCACATGCGACTACCTTTCATAAGCGACATTTAAATTAAGTACACACTGATGTCAAAACAGTACATTTTATGCCTAGAAAAATGAGGAGGGGAAATATACAGTCAAAGATAGCTAATTTTTACTGTGTAGCTAGTGTCAGTTACATCATAAAATTGTCCTTAAGAGTAAAATCATGTAATTTGATTCATGTAGAATCACCCTGGTTGGGGTGTGTATGGGAGGCAACCTATCAATATCTCTCTTCCTCTCTTCCTCTCTCTCTCTAAAATCAATAAAAAACATTTTTTTAAAAGATATCATAAATTCAGTTGCATACCATTTAGAGAGATTTCATTGTGCGTCTAGCTTTGCTTCAATTGGCTGTATTTTGAACTAGCAGTCCTCAAAAGAGAGAACTACTTCTTATGCTGGCTTCTTTGTGTCAATCTATTTCAGGATGACTGTCTTAGGTCACTAACAAGATTTGCTGCAGCGCATTGGACAGTGGCATTACTTTCAGTGGTGCAAGGGCACTTTTGTAAACTTTTTGCATGTGAGTATTAATACATGTACCATAGATGTTATGGTAATTTTTCATCTATAATTTTGTTTTTAGTCATGCAACTTCTCGCCATTATAAGAGAAATATTTTGGTAATACTGTTTGTTTTATATACAAGTTCTAGCTTACAAATTCATATATTGCAAAAAGATAAATGTAAACTAGGTTATATACATTTTAAAAATAATACTTATGTTGGCATATGAAATGTGCTAATGTATTTTTTCTTTAAATATTTAGCATTGGTGCCTAATGACAATTATGGAGACCTTCCATGCATATTAGATATTGACATGTTTCATTTATTGGTGAGTATCTTGTAATTTGTGTTTGACATTTCCTTTATTGTACAATAGAACTTTACCTTAGACTAGTGAAAATTACAGAGGCAGACAGGAGGAGTTACCATCTTACCACTTCTGAATATAGTTCTTTCTTAGAGGCCTCAAAAAGAAAACATTGCTTGGCCTGTGTGACTCAGTGGTTGAGCATCGACCCATGAACCAGGAGATCATGGTTTGATTCCTTCTCAGGACACATACCCGGGTTACGGGCTCAATCCCCAGTTGGGGGTGTGCAGGAGGCAGCTGATCAATGATTTTTTTTTTTTAATATATTTTATTGATTTCTTACAGAGAGGAAGGGAGAGGGATAGAGAGTTAGAAACATCGATGAGAGAGAAACATCGACTAGCTGCCTCCTGCACACCCCCCACTGGGGATGTGCCTGCAACCAAGGCACATGCCCTTGACCAGAATCGAACCTGGGACCCTTCAGTCCGCAGGCCGATGCTCTATCCACTGAGCCAAACTGGTCAGGGCTGATCAATGATTCTTATCATTGATATTTCTCTCCCTCTCCCTTCCTCCCTGAAATCAATAAAAAATATATTTTAAAAAATAATTTTCAACTCTCTATGCTTTTTGCCTACAGAGACGTAAAAATAATACTAGTGATTAAGGGTTGCTGCTGACCCATACAGTGCTATTGAGCAGATACAGCCCTGTCTGTGGTCACACTACTTAGCAATAGAAATCTCCTTTGTGTGATTTAGGGAAAGGTATGTCTTCTGGGCAGGCTGGTGCCAGGACACACCACTGGCTGAACTTCAGCCCCACCTCAAAGGGTCCCCTTCCTCAGGACATTGAGTGCAGTGCCACAGGCAGCAGCCTCAAGTGCTGTTTCCTTCATCGCTTTGGGCATCAGGTTCTGTACCTTTAAGCTGGTTAGTGCCCACCTCATACAGTGTGTCAGAACTCAGTGGGATGACCAGTGTGAGGAGCTTAGAGCACTGAGTCCCTAGTAAGTGTTAGCCTTTGTCACTGTTCCCATCGCTCCTGTGAAACCACCATCGTATAGGCAGCAGGAGGTAATAGGAGAGCTAACACTTATTGTAGACCTGACTGCTTTCACATGCATTCTTATTTAGTCCTTTACAGCCTTGCTACTGAAGTATTAAAAACACATGTATATCATCTGTAGTTTACTAACAGGGAAACTGAGACTCAGAGGTGTTAACTTGTCTAAAAAGCTCATAAGAGGAGCTGGAATTCATAGCTAGATCATTGTAGGTCCAAAATCCATGCTTTTTCCACTGCTTGCTCCTAGAAAGATTTCAACTGTTTTTTGTTTGCTTGTTTTTCATTAGAATAGTTTTTTTACTTTTAGAGAGAGAGAGGAGAGAGGGAGAGAAAGAGAGACATCAATGTGAGAGTGAGACATCGTTCAGCTGCCTCCTAATGCCCCCCATTGGGGATCGAGCCCGCAACCCGGGCATGTGCCCTTGACTGGGAATTGAACCAGCAACCTCCTGGTACACGGGACGACACCCAACCAACTGAGCCTCACGAGCCAAGGCTATTATTTTTATTACTAGAGGCCTGGTGCATGGGATTCATGTACTGGGGTGGAGGGGGCGGGGGCGGGGAGGGCATGGCCTGCAGGGGATCAGCCTGCTGCGGGAACAGCCACTCAAGCAGCTATGGATCTGCCCTCTGAGCTGCTGCTCCCGCTGCGGGAGCGCTGCTCTTCACAGTCACCAAGCGGTGCTCCCACTCTGGGAGCACACTGACCACCAGGGGCAGCTCCTGCATTGAGCGTCTGCCCCCTAGCGGTCAGTGCGTATCATAGCGACTGCTCAACAGGTCGTTCTGGTTGTTCCACCATTCAGTCGCTGGGCTTTTATTATATAGGATTATTTACAACTAGAGGCCCGGTGCACGAAATTTGTGCACTGGCGGGGTGGGGGGGTGTCCTCAGCCCAGCCTGCACCCTCTCCAATCTGGGACCCCTCGGGGGATGTCTGACTGCCGGTTTAGGCAGTCGGACATCCCTCTCACAATCCGGGACTGCTGGCTCCCAACCGCTTGCCTGCCTGCCTGCCTACCTGCCTACCTGCCTGCCTGATTGCCCCTAACTGCTTCTGCCTGCCAGCCTGCTCACCCCCTAACCACTCCCCTGCCAGCCTGATCAATGCCTAACTGCTCCCCTGCCAGCCCGATCGCCCACAACTGCCCTCCTCTACTGGCCTGATTGCCCACAACTGCCCTCCCATGCCGGCCATCTTGTGGCTGTGGGCGCCACCATCTTTGAGGGCGGGGCAGCAATTAGCATATTCCCTCCTTATTGGCGGTGGGCACCACCATCTTTGCAATGGCTTGAGGGTCAATTAGCATATTCCCTCTTCATTAGATAGGATAAGTTCTATAGAGGGGAATCACTGAATAAATGAAATGATAGTACCCATCAAGACTCTACTCTTAAAAGGAATTTCATTTAGCCAATTCAAGTGGGATTTCTAATGTATGTGCTATTTAAGAAGAAAGATTTCTTAAAGGGAGGAGCTGAGCTCCAAAGGGGGTCATATCAATAAGATGGAAACACGTTTAGGTGTGAAGGGAATGGCAAGCTGTCTGACACTCTATATTTGGTATCTAGGTGGGCTTGGTGCTTGCTTTCCCTGCGTTGCAGTGTCAGGATTTTTCAGGGATCAGCCTTGGCACTGGAGACCTCCATATTTTCCATCTGGTTACTATGGCACACATCATCCAGATCCTACTTACCTCATGTACAGGTAACTCCTTTTTGTCAGCTTCTTGAAGGAAGTATTAAAGGAAAAGGTACTTGGATGAGAATAGTATATAAATTATAATTAGGCTACTTGTCCGTATTGTTTAATGTGACAAACTTTGAAACAAATTTCTTTCTATTAAAATTCCTTAACAATGTGAGTCATTTTTATTTTATAAGTTTAGTCATATTTGAGTACCATAGACTGTATGTTTAGCTGATCTAGCTCACTGCATGCTACCGGGCACCCTGAATCAGCACAGCTTCATTCTCAAAGCCTGCAGGCTCCTTATTATGATGGAGAGCAATACTGTGCTCACACCTGAGGAATTTAAGTTCTGTGTGTTTTGTGGGAGTATTTTCATGCTATATTTGAGTGCTTAAATGACGTGGTCACCAATCCACTTAATAGGCAAATACAGAGTACTATTTCCTTTTCTTTCAGAAGAGAATGGAATGGATCAAGAAACTCCTGCTGGTGAAGAAGAATTAGCAGTTCTTGCTTTGTATAAAACACTTCGCCAGTGTACAGGAAGGTGGGATCATAATCTTTACATGATAGCATGAAAAAGGCACTTATTTGTAAATAAGGGAAAGTGCTGTGTGTTGACATGTTTTTATTGTTGTCGTTTTTATTGATTTTTGGAGAGAGAGGAACATTGATTGGCTGCCTCCTGCATGCCCCCTTCCAGGGATCAAGCCCACAACATGGGCATGTACCCTGACCAAGAATGGAGCCTGCAACCTTTCGGTGCACAGGCTGACGCCCAACCAACTGAGCCACACTGGCCAGGACAGTTGATGTTTTACAAAAGAATTCTCAGAGCTTCTCACATTTACTTGGCCATGGAACCCTTCTTTTGCTTAGGATATGGTACATGGAGACATGGAATTTATTTTGGAAAGTGCTATTCTAAAACATTATCCCACTAGGAATTAAAAAGTGCAAATTAAATTGGCCTAATCTGTTTTTAAGGCAATATCAAGACTGGCAGGAATGCAGTGAAATTATTCGAACCTGACATATTGTTGGAGTCCTTTTGAATTGGTACAACAACTTCATTTAGCTTCCTCATAGTATATGTCAAGAACTTTTGTTTCTTTACCAAGTTATCCCATTTCTGAGAATCCACACTAACAAAATAATCCAATATATGGATAAACCTGCCCAGCCAGCATGGCTTAGTGGTTGAGCGTTGAGCTGTGAACTAGGGCACATGCCTGGGTTTGCAAGTTCGACACCCCCATGTGGGGCATGAGGGAGGCAGCCAAGCAATGATTCTCATCATTGATGTTTCTATTTCTCTCTCCCTCTCCCTTCCTCTCTGAAATCAATAAAAATACATATATACTAATAAAAGAGAAACATGGTAATTAGCGTACGACTGCTACCCTTCCCATTGGCTAATCAGGGAGATATGCAAATTAACTGCCAGCCAAGATGGCAGCCGGCAGCCAGGCAGCTGATGCGAACAGGGAGGCTTGCTTCCTTCAGTGACAGAGGACTCCAACGTTCCCCGCCTGACTTGCCGGCCTCTCAGCTGCAACTCTAAGCAACTATGTTGCAAATATAGAAGCTAAACAAAACCCCAGAAACCTGCTTTAGTCAGCGGGCTTCAGCCAGCCGGACCGCAACATTGTATCAAATACAGAAGGTAAACAAAG
>NW_005371832.1:171265-204249 GCF_000412655.1 Myotis brandtii | reverse complement strand
CCTCTGCCACCCGGGAGCAGGCCTAAGCCAGCAGGTCATTATCTCCTGAGGGGTCCCAGACTGCGAGAGGGCACAGGCCGGGCTGAGGGACCCCCTCTCCCCCCCAAGTGCACAAATTTTTGTGCACCGGGCCTCTAGTATATATATATTAAAAACTTATAGGCATAAATGTATACACTCTGATATTATTTATATTAGCAAAGAATTTAAAGCAGTCTAAGTGCTTGCTTGCAGGGGAATAATTTGGTATCAGTTATGATTGCTGTGTTCCAGAATATTGCATTTATGATATTCTGAAAAGCATGTTAATTTTAAATTTCATATATTAAATTATAACTAAGTTAGACCAATTAGTATGAAAATAGTTTGCCAAAATAGTGCCTGCTGATAAAAATTCTAGAATAGTGGATAGTTTTTATTTTCTGATTTTTCTTTTTATGTTATTATAAATTTTAATAACAGCATTTGAAGCTATATCACTATGTTATTTTATTATTCATTTTTACTTTTTAATCCTCACCTGAGGATATTTTTTCCATTTTTAGAGTGGGAGGGAGGGAGGGAGGGAGGAGGTGGAGGGAGAGAGAAACATTGACATGAGAGAGACACATTGATTGGTTGCCTCCTGCTTGTGCCCTGATGTGGCCAGGGGATTAAACCTGCAGTGCCCTTGACCGGAAATGGAACCTGAGACCCTTTGGTCCACGGGTTGACACTCAAACCATGGAGCAACCGACCAGGGCTATATCACCATTTTATAACTGACATTCTATTATAGTCAGGGCTACCCACATTATGCTGTAACTAGAATGACCTTTTCTTTTAAATGTTTCTATTTTCATTTTTCTCTTAGTGCTTTGAAAGAAATACCCTCTGGCTGGCACCTGTGGAGGAGTGTCAGAGCTGGCATCATGCCCTTCCTGAAATGTTCTGCTCTGTTTTTTCATTACTTAAATGGAGTTCCTTCCCCACCTGAAATTCAAGGTAACTTTCTTTCAAAATGTAGGAAATGTATGTAGTCTTTCACTCTAGCAGCTTAGAATTAAGGTAACTTGCAAAAATGAAAACAGATTAAAAACTTAGAATATAGCTAATTGACTATGGTGATGTACACAATTATAGAATAAAAATGTGTATTTATATGTCTGGGTTTTTTTAATTTATTTTTATTGATTTCAGAGATGAAGAGAGAGGGAGAGAAAGATAGAAACATCAATGATGAATCATTGACTGGCTGCCTCCTGCACATCCCACACTGGGGATCGAGCCCACAACCCAGGCATGTGCCCTGACTGGGAATCGAACCGTGACCTTCTGGTTCATAGGTCAATGCTCAACCAATGAGCTACGCCAGCCAGGGCTATATGTCTGCTTTTATTGGATCTCAGTAATATGCTTTTTTTTTTTTAAATATATTTTATTGATTTTTTTACAGAGAGGAAGGGAGAGAGATAGAGAGTTAGAAACATCGATGAGAGAGAAACATCGATCAGCTGCCTCCTGCACATCTCCCACTGGGGATGTGCCCACAACCCAGGTACATGCCCTTGACCGGAATCGAACCAGGGACCTTTCAGTCCGCAGGCTGACGCTCTATCCACTGAGCCAAACCGGTCTCGGCAGTAATATGCTTTTTGTATGTTTACATGTTCTAAAGTACACTAATTTTGCTTTCATATGTTAAAATGTCCAATTATATATTATTCATAAACTGGGTTCTTTGGCTTTTAAAAAGTGAAAACTATTTCAAGTGTTTTTTAACTTTCAAGTTCAGAATATCCATATTTGCATATAAATCTGGTTTTAATGTAGGAATTCGTTTGCTATTTCATGGTTGTTTTCTGTGTTCTATTTTGATTCATTTCATGAAAGTAGTGGAACGGTAGATTTAAAGTTTACTGTATCTATAGAGCCTGGCAAAGGGTGCCTGCATGTAATGCTGCTCTCTAAGTTTGTTGACTTGCATCTCCATTCAGCTAGTTGCCCAGGCCCCATATAGACTGATTTAGACTTCCTAATCATTTACAGGGGTGATTAGAATAAGTGTTTCAATCCATCACCCATGGTGAAATCATCTTATATTCCTGTGCTGCTTTACACTTTTCTGGAGCACTCAGATGTTGATTTGTGATTTAATGTTTATAACTAACCCCAAGAATATTCATGCAGGTAAACCATTTTGCAAATGGTAAAACAGACACCAAGGAACTATAGCCAGTTTGACTTAGGAGTCACCTGACTCCACTCTGAATTGTGTCATTTTTTGTGGGTCCCGTCCATGTGCCATCTTGTTAACTTCCTACAAGTTAATATACCTAGCAATTTCGAACTTTCCTCATGCTTTTTGTTTTTAAGCTCTGCTATTGCTTACTCCAATACAGGTTCTACTCCTAGTTATTATATGTATTACTCTTTTCTTCTCCATTTACAGTTTCTGGAACAAGCCATTTTGAACATTTATGTAACTATCTTTCCCTGCCAAACAACCTCATTTGCCTTTTCCAAGAAAATAGTGAGATAACGAAATTACTGGTTGAAAGGTAATAATTATACACTTTTTTTATTTTTATTTTTTTTAAATATATTTTATTGATTTTTTACAGAGAGGAAGGGAGAGGGATAGAGAGTTTGAAACATCGATGAGAGAGAAACATCAATCAGCTGCCTCCTGCACACCCGCTCCTGGGGATGTGCCCGCAACCAAGGTACGTGCCCCTGACCGAAATCGAACCCAGGACCCTTCAGTCTGCAGGCCGACGTTCTATCCACTGAGCCAAACCGGTTAGGGCTATACACTTTTTTTTAAATTACATTGAACGAAATTATATGGAAACAAACTTCAATTTATCACAGATATTGCAAAATTCTCAAGTAGTGAGCTTGGAAGAATTGAGTCCGTATACTTTAAACTATAATGATTAGGCCTTCTTAGTTAATGATTTACCTTTATGGTAAGATTTTTGCCAAGCTGGTAAATAACATAAGCAGATTTGTTATTGTAACAAATAATACTCTAGGAGAGTAGTGGTGGAAATGGTTATTTCCTCTGATCAACTTACTTATTAAGGACTCAGTTCCATAAATTTGGGGAACTGAAATGTACCTTAAGGATTACCTAGTCCAATACCCTTAGTTTAAAATTTGGCTGTTTTAAAACAAAATAAAATTTGGCTGCTTTGCCCTGGCCAGTGTGGCTCAGCTGGTTGGAGCTTCAACCCCATGCATTGAAAGGTTCGGGTTTGGTGTTTGGTCAGAGCACATATGCGAGGCAGCCGATCAATGTTTAAAGTAAAATTTGGCTATTTCATGCACAGAATGGGAGAAGATATTTTCAAATCATATATCTGATAAGGGATTAATATCCAGAACATGTATATCCAGAATTCCTATATCTAAGCAAGAAAAAAGCAAACAACCCATTAAAAAATGACCAAAGAAAAAAAATTTTTCAGAAAAAAATTTTTAAAAGCACAAAGGATTTTTCCAGAGAACATGTACAAATGGCCAATGAGCACGTGAAAACATGCTCAAAGTCACTAGTCATTGGGGAAATGTAAATCCAAACAGCAATGAGATACCACTTCACACCCATTAGGATGGCTATAATTAAAAGGGCAGACAGCAATAATATGTGTTGATGAGGATGTTGAAAAATTGGAATCCATGTACATTGATGGTAGGAATAAAAAGCGGTGTAACCACTCTGGAAAACAGTATGGTAGTTCCTCAAAAAGTTAAACATAGAATTACCATATGATCCAGCAGTTCCATTTCTAGATATATATTGCAAAAGAATTGAAAGTAGGGGCTTAAATATACACTTGTACACTCATGTTCAGAGCCAGTATCCATCAATAGCCGATATCCATCAACAGATGAATGGATAAATAAATAAAGTTCTGATATAAGCCATAATATGGATGGACCAGTCACAAAAGGGCACTATCTGTTTTTACTTATTTGAGGAACCTAGGGTAGTCAGATTCATGGAGACAGAAAATGGAATGGTGATCACCAGGGGCTGGGGAGAGAGGAATGAATTACTGTTTAACAAGTACAATTTATCAAGTTGGAAAAGTTCTAGAAATGGATGGTGGTGGTAGTTTCCCAATTATGTCAATGTACTTAATTCCACAGACCTATACATTTAAAAATGGCTAAATGATAAATTGTATGTTATGTATATTTTACTACAATAAAAAAAAAAAACTTTTTAATGTAAGTGTTCTAGCTCCACATAATAAGAGCTTGTCATTAATTCATACTGGTTTTTCCAGAGTGTCCAAATTAGGGTAACTGTGTATGTAGCCACAAATTTTAATATATTTAGCATTCTTTTAGAAAATTGTAGGGTCATATTTTTTATTTTAAAAGTTGCAGACAAAATATGGTATTCCTCCAAGCTTCTTTTTGAGTTGTTAAATATATTAAGAAAGAAGATTTTTTCCCCCCTTACTGGATTTAAAGAAGAAAAACTTCTAGTTCTAACCTTTCAAAAGTAAAAAATTGTTTCTTTTTTTCCGATTACATTAAAGTTGGTGTCAGCACATTGAAGTTAAAAGATATCTGGAAGGTGAAAGAGATGCTATTAGGTAAGTTAAATTTTGTCAACTACATGGTGGGGCGGGAAGCAGGGAGACAGGTACTATGTTCCTTCAACACTGGCTTCCTGACCTTCAGTGAATCCAAGAGGTAGGCCATCGTGTCTTCATATTTTTTTTCTTCTTAGTCCAATGGTGGTGACAGTTTGTAAAAAAAATCAAAATTAGGAACATAAATATAATGCATTATTTTTGGCAGAGGAAGCAAATAAAATTATCTTTTGAAATATTTGCTTTAAAAAATGTGGGTCCTCTTTTACTTTTTTCTTAGCTTTATTTTTTTTTCTTTTATTATGGAAAACTTCAACCTATTCAAAAGTTTAAAGAATAGTATAATATTCGTCCAAAATGGCCGAAGTTGGCAAGGAGAGAGGTCTGAGGGGCCTGAGGCAAGGGGATTCTAACATTTTTAGGGAATCTTTTGAAAAAAACATGTCTACTTAAATAAATGAAATACAACAGAGAAAATTTAAGCCCTTCAGTAACCTCAACAAACCTGAACCACACAAAACCATGCTGGTACTGGGATTTAAGAAAGACTTAGTTCTTACACCCTCTCAACTAGAAGGACTCCATCCTGCCACTGAAGACCGGTACTGCCAAGGCGGGATTGAGTTCATCTTTGATGTGGACACACATTTGGGGCTAACTACAGTGCTCTGGCAACTGGAATAATTTCTTTTCATCACTTGTATGTGTTTCATTCCTTCAAACAATTCCCAAGATACGTAACAGGAGCTTGTTGTCTCTTTCTGGCTGGGAAAGTAGAAGAAACTCACAAAAAATTAAAGATATCATCAAACAGCTTGTATTCTATTAAATGATGTACAATTTGGCCAGTTGGGAGATGACCCAAAGGAAGTAGTGGGTTTGGAGAAAATCTTACTACAGACTATATAGTTTGACTTACAGGTAGTACATCTATACTAATTCCTACTCAAATATGCAAAACAACTCAAAGGTGATAAAACAAAATTCAGAAGTTGGTTCAAATGGCATGGGCCTTTGTAAATGACAGTTCCTGCACATCCTTGTCACTGCAGTGGGAAACAGAGATCATAGCAGTAGCAGTGATATATCTTGCGGGATGTTTATGCAAATTTGAAATACAAGAATGAACCTCCAAACCCATATATCGGAGATGGTGGGGGCAGTATGTGCAAGATAGCCCTGTTGATGTTCTGGAAGACATCTGCCACCAAATCCTGGATCTTTACTCGTCAAGGACTCATCAGCTGCAACAGCCCCATCACTCAACCCTACACTACAAGTGCCACCAGTGCCACCGTCACAGTCGGCTCTGAATCATCCCCCAAGGACCTGCAGCCATCAGCCCAGCCACCACTACCGCCACAGCAAGCCCAACAGCCCAAGAAGCCATCCCGGTAGCCTAGTCATCCCCGCCAGGTAAAAAGAGCCACGGTTGTTTCTCCCAAAGAACAAAGCAGCAGAACCACCACTAAATTGAAGCCTCTTACCCTCCATTGCTTCCGGCCCACCCACTGCCAGACCGGAAGCCTCCCCACTTGGCTCCTTAGGCAAGGCCAAGCCACCAGGCCCTATGGTTTCCACTGACCTCCCCAAAATCCAGATTCCTCCCCAGGCCCACCCAACCCCTGTGCACCAGCTACCACCATAGCCACTGCCATCACTACACTCCAGCTACATAACTGAATGTCCACCACCAGCTCCTACATATCTGAAGAGGGCTCCCAGAGCCTGCAGTCCATGATGAAGACCAAGGGCCCCTCCTACAGCACCCTGCCCCCAGCCTACGGCCCACCAGCTCACCTGCCCTACTATCTCCATGTCTACCCCCGCCAACCGTCCCCACAGCTGGTGTACCCTCCCCCAGCCTCTTTACTTACCCCACCGACCATTCCACCCCCATTTCAAGCTACCCTTCACCTCCACCCATCTACAACCCAAACTTCCTGCCCCCCACCCACACTGTCCCCCCTCACCCTCCTCCAAGCCTGGGCCTGCCCCCCAGCTAGCTACCCACCTCCATCTGTCCCCCCTGGACCCATACCCCACACATACTCCCACCTAGCATGCCTCCAGTCGGGACTGGGGCACACAGCCTAAATGAGATAACCTGATGCCTTTTCCCCCCCTTTATTTTAATAAAAGTTTTTCTAAATAACTTGAAGGGTAGTTGAAATGAGTTAGCAGCAGGGTATCTTGTATAACGCTAGACAGTTGCAGCATGGGAAGGCATGAACCGAGCACAGGAGGTGAACTCAGGTGGGCCTCCATACCTAGAGAGTAGGGACAGCCTCGGCAGTGCCCGTGGCCACCCGGCCATGCTGGTGTCAGCTGAGGCCAAGAGTCCTGCTCTAGTGACTTTATACTAGTGAACGTGTGAACCAGCCATACTGGCTCAGTAAATAGCTTCCATAAGGAGTGAATTTCCTTCTAGAAATCTGCCTGTTTTTCCTAGATACAGTTTTAAACAGTCCAGTTCCATCTGAAGTCAAGCTGTTGTCATCATTTCATTCTGTGTTCTCTCCTGTGATAGCCAGTCAGTCAGAAGAACCCCTTTTTTTTTGTTTTGAGATATCTACATCTTTATATTAAAGTTATTTTGAAGGAGTTGCCTGGTTGGATGGCTTTTTCTTTTTCCTCCGGGAAGAAGGGGAGGAATGTACTTGGAAAGTAACATATGTTTACATCTATCTGCAAATTCCTGTACATAGAGATATATTTTTTAAGTGTGAATGTAACAACATCCTGTGAATTCCGTCTTGGTTACAAATGAGACTCCTTGGCTCATTTATCCAAATAAAAGCAGTTCTGAAAGAAAAATAAAAGAATCGCATAATAAGACTCCACATATTACTCAGCTTCACTAATTGTCAAGTGGTGACCAGTCATTTTTTCATTCCTTTGACATTAGCTCTGTTCTGATTCTGCAGTATGCTCTACCAGGTCATAACAGATGCATTTCATCTATTAATATCTCCTTGGTTCTGCTGGCTATATTCATAAAAATCGGAGGGCTAGAGGATATTATGTGTTCTATTTCTTTGATTTTATACACAGTTTGCCCCAAATCCAGAGACCATACACAATTTTTTTAGGTTGAACAATATGAAATTGCAGTTTTGGGAAGTAAAAATGGTTGAGTACCACCAGTTTCATTTGGTTCAACCCTGTGGTCAGAACTTATGATGTGGAACAGTAGTTCTCAACTTGAGGTATACATCAGAACAACACTGGAAACTTTAAAACATACTCGGGTCCCTACCTACCAAATCTATTTCTCTAAAGTTGGGCTCCTAGCATGTATGTCCCTCTACCTCAAATTTTCCTCAAGCAATTTTGGTATAAGTACTGTGGTCCAAGTAGCTCCCTCTTGGTGTCAGTCCACTCCTATCTCTGCCAGAGGTAAAGTAGGGAAGGGCTGAACCACATGGCCCTTTCGGACAGGTGTGAACCCTGAGAGTGTGCTCTCAAATACCAATTGAATTTGGTTCTAAATTGTATCTGAATTAACTTGCCAACATGACATGGTACCTCAACTTACCTGTTCTCTACTTCTCTCCTCCCACTCATTGTGCCTTAAGATCACCTTTAATAAACACATCTTTTCTGTCTTCTCTCTCCTAGGTTCTGTGGTTGGGCTCTCAATTACCAGGTTGTTTTGGTAGAAGCCTGGGAATGAATATCCTTTTCTGTCCCTCCCCCCAACTCCCCAGAGTTACCACATTTTCACTTAAATGGGGCAGGATCTACATACTGTCTACTGTCCTAATGATTTATTCTGAGCTTTTCAAGTAAAAATGTTAACCCTAAGGTTTTATGTTAAGTGTAACTTTTTAAATTTTTTACTGTGGCTTCATGTACCACTGTGATAGCTCTCAGCACTCGGGTTCAATCTACCTTTATTTGTTTCAACTAAGTTACAAATGAGTTATCCTGTCATTGCTGTGATATGACCTCATATTAATTGGTTTTATGTTTGTGTTTTTTTAAGCTATCCAAGAGAATCTAACAAATTGATAGACCTTCCAGAGGATTACAGCAGCCTCATTAATCAAGCCTCTAATTTCTCGTAAGTTTTGATATTAGAAAACTGAGCATTTCCTACCACTGGAAACACTACATGGAATTAAGGGATTTTGTTCATTGTTTTGTTTGGGTAGGGAAATTGTAACACCAGTATTCTTTTTTTTTTCTTTTTTTTTTTAATATATTTTATTGATTTTTTACAGAGAGGAAGGGAGAGAGAAACATCGATCAGCTGCCTCCTGCACATCCCCCACTGGGGATGTGCCCGCAACCCAGGTACATGCCCTTGACCGGAATCGAACCTGGGACCTTTCAGTCCGCAGGCCGACGCTCTATCCACTGAGCCAAACCGGTTTCGGCAACACCAGTATTCTTTACACTAGTTAACTTGTAAAAGCATCATTCCACCATGTTTCAGAATAAGATTTGGGAAAGGGGCTGATAGGGAAACAAATTTGGTTCATTAAAGATTATCTAGCGTCGGCCTGCAGACTGAAGGGTCCCAGGTTCGATTCCGGTCAAGGGCATGTACCTGGGTTGCGGGCACATCCCCAGTAGGAGATGTGCAGGAGGTGGCTGATCGATGTTTTTCTCTCATCAGTGTTTCTAACTCTCTATCTCTCTCCCTTCCTCTCTGTAAAAAATCAATAAAAAATATATTTAAAAAAATTATCTAAATAACAATTTGCACTTCAGGGTGGGCAAAAGTAGTTGTTTGTATGGAAAATAATACAATAAGTAATAATATAAGAAGAAACTGTCTTTTGTATACTCACAACTGTAAACCCACTTTTGCCCCACCCGGTATAAAGTAATAAGAGCCCTTAGTAATTTTTAATAGATGATTATATATTTAATGTGCCAGTAACATAAAGAATAACCAGTAGTGTAGAAAATTAAGTGTTACCTAGACAGTTGAAGCTGTGTATGTATCTCTTCTCTAGTGCATCAGAGATCCACTGTTCTGAATGGAGTGGGAGCATTTCTGGGCATTTACATGTTAACTGCAAATGTTTATATTCCTAAGCAGCATTCTTATTTATTATTATTATTTTGCATGTTTTAAGCTGTAAAATGACATTGCACTGTACATATCCTACACCTTTTTCACTCAGCATTGTTTGTAAGATTTATTTATACACTTGACATATATAACTTTTAATTCATCACTTTTCACTGTATGTAGTATTTCACAATTGAATAGTAGTAGAATTTATATTTTTCCTCCTATGATGAGTTTATTTCTTTTTTTCTCTAATTGTTGATTGTTTCCAGTACATGTGTTTGTGTATATGTGTGTGAAGTGTTCCCAATTATAGAAATAGTTTTCCTGGACCATAGGGTGTAGGCATCTTCAGCTCCACCTGCTGTTGCACAGTTTGGCTTCACAGTGGTTTTACCACCACCAGCTCTTCAGCCCCTCTTCTGTAGAGCAATGACTTGTGCTTTTTGTTTTGTTTTGTTTTGTTCCATGGAGGTGCCCCAAATCAGGCGGTGATAAGAGCAGAACCCCAACTCTGTGCCTTGTGTGTGGAACTCTGCTGTGCTCCCATAGCTACTGCTGCCAGACTGAACTGGAAGGGGAGGATGTGGGTGCTTGCACGGCTCATACCTACTCCTGTGGTTCTGGAGTGGGCATCTTCCTGAGGTAGGTGAGCCCTGAGGGAGCTTGTTAGCTTTGCCTCTACTGTGGTGCATGCCTGTCGAAGAGTGGCACTAAAACTGCCGCATTGCAGAGAATTACCAGACTGCTGTTCGCATGTACTGTATTCATTTGAAGAACATGGGGAGCCTTGTCTTCTCCTTTCCTACAGTTGGCTCGTGCTAACTTGGTTGGTTCTATTGCCATCATTCCTACCCCTATGACAGTTCTGTTCTGCTTTCCTCATGCCTCACTCTAATGTAAAACTTCAGTTGTCTGACTAGATTTTCTACCCAGATTTAGTCACAATTACTTCTTTTGTTGTATCGTCATGGTTTTGGATTCGGACATATTACAGGTCAATGTATATAGTTGTGTATGTTCAACAACATACAACAAATACTTATTATGCCTTGTGTATCCTGGGCATTGAGAATGCAGTAGTCAACAAAGCAGACCGAAGTCTCGCCTTCCTGGGCTCATCTTCTAGTGAGGGAGGCAGGAGATAAACAAGACTGGTAAGGATTTAGAAAGTGCTGTGTGCAAAGGAGGGGAATAGGAAATGGCAGCTGGGGGTTGAATTTTAGATAGGGAACCAGGGAAGGTTCCCTGAAAAAGTAACTTGAAGAAAGACCTAAAGAAGTGGTAGAGCATTCTAGAAAGGGAGCAGCAAGTACACAGTGGCTGGGGAATGTGCCTGCCGTGTATTAGAAAGAGCCAGGAGGCTGGCGTCACTGGAGTGGATGGAATCATGGGGAGACTCGTGGCTCCTGGCATATCCCAGTGTCGTCTCTGAGTGAGATGAAAGCCATTTCAGGGTTTGAAGGAGAGAAGTGACATGAGTGTGAGCTCCTCAGGGCAGAGACCATCTCTATATCTTAGTCATCTCAGTGCCTGACAGTTTCTTGTATGTGATAGGTTCTCAATAACTGTTGAATTGAGCTCAATTTTTAAAAAGTCAAGCAAACCTGTCAGGGATCAGGAGACACTTTTTTAAATAGCCCTTAGGGAGAAATGTGCAAGTAGCATTTTCCCCGGTCTGTCATATTTCAAAATTCTTTTTGTCATGTACGGTATTGCTTTGTGTTTCAAGTCAGCCTAATTCAGAATGTTTGTATACCATTTTTTAATGGGTAATTTTCTCATGATAGTGGTTAAAAATACCAGTAACTATTTTATGTTTAGAAGTTAACTTTCTCACACTTAACAGTTTTTTAAATGCTGCTATTATGGGAGCTGTCAATTCTTATTCCACATGTTCCATTTTCTCACTATATTGACTTACAGTACAGTCATTTCAGTGATTTTAATGATGTGTTGATACTTTTCTGTCTCTGCTGTAAATGCTGTTGTTTGTTTATTTTTATAAGACTTCAACCCAAAAAAAGGACACATATGTAATACCCTTTGTAATACTTTAAGCAATAGAAAAAAAAAAAAAAAAGACTTCAACCCATTTGGAGCTGAAGCCAAACCTTGGTTGTAATGTATAACATGTAAATGGTCTCTCTACAGAGTACGGGAATGTCAGGTGCTATATTTAGCCGGCAAAACCAAAGGCTGTTTTTATTCTCCTCCGTACCTTGATGACTATGGGGAGACTGACCAGGGACTCAGGTAAGGGCCCCCATCCTGGGGGGCTGGGTTCACTGACTCTGGGCCTCCGGAGCCTTCAGTACATGGTGAACATGGTGAGCCATGTGGCTCGGAGGCCGGTCTGCTCACAGCCCAGGCTGCCGCAGGGCTTCCGTTCTGGCAGAGATGGCTGGTATCTGTGGACTCCTCCAAGGAGGGCACCTGGCTGCCTGGTTGGCACTCCCTTTCCCAGCCCTTAGACTGTCATGAGGGCCATCGGGATAGATAAAGGAAAGAACAGGACAGGTTGCAACCTGTTTCCATTTCTCACTCCAGAGAGTCAGAACTGTTTGAATTGCCATGTGGCATCCACGGCATCAGAGCTCTGTAGGGAGAGCCCATTGGAACTGGTGTGGCTTTGTATGGGGAGACCTGTGCTCTTCACGTGATCTAAAGAGAGCAAATCTTCATCGATAAGAAATGGGCTTATTACGTACGAATCTGGGGGACAAAGATTTAGGACATATAGAGCAATACAACAGGCTTCATCACTTCTATGGTATCTTCTATTACAAGCAAAATGCTAACAGCAGTTCCCTCAAGTACTATTACAAAATTTGTTAGACCATCTCTTTTTGCCCAAAGAAGGTAAGTCTTAACCTAGATATAACCATCCAGCCTTGAAGTTCAGAAGTTCAAGGTCTGGAAACAGGCAGAATAAGTAGATGGGCTGCCCCAGGTGCTTAGCTGCGAGGTTGTAGGCACATGCCACCTGGTGATGGTTTTTCCTGTTCCCTAAGGAGTGTGGGCTCTTAGGAGGGGCCCTGGTTAGAGAGTGAGAGGAGTGTGTCCTGTGAATTGGGAGCAGAGGCCCCAGGCATGAACTCACCAAAACCTGTGCTTAGTTACATTAGGCCCAGATTTTACTCACATTTGGCTGCTTTGCTTAGACTTTGTGGCTGAAAGATAGTACTCTGAGGAACACGTGTACCCCTGTAGTTTTCCTTCTATCCTCTCCCCTGCCCCTCCCTTCTTTTTACATTCATCCAATGAAATGGACAATGAATTGGTAGTTTTCGCTTCTCAGCCCAGACCCTCCTGCTCAGCCCTGCCCTGTTCCCTCAGCCCTGTCTGAGGAAGTATAGGTCATGTGCATTTTCCTCTTTTTTCAGCACTTATTCCCTTTCAGCTCCTCCTAGCAAACCTGCAAAACTAACATCTTAACCACAGTCGCCTGCCAAACAGAAATTTTGCAGAGGATCTAAAAGCAATAACTTATAACTTTTCCTAAACCAGGAAAGGCTGGGATAAAATAGATGAATAAACAGAATGCATCCAGAGTGACATCTGTCTTCTTTCTAGACGGGGAAATCCTTTACATTTGTGCAAAGAGCGATTTAAGAAGATTCAGAAGCTCTGGCACCAGCACAGTATCACGGAGGAAATTGGACATGCACAGGAAGCAAATCAGACACTGGTTGGCATTGACTGGCAACATTTATAGTCACTGCGCTACCAAAAACATAAACTCGGATTTTTGTAACCCAGCGGCTTTTCAAGAAAAAGAATAGGAAATCAATTCCACTGGACTTGGAAATAAATTCTTAGTTAGCTTTTCTTCCCAGTTTTATTTTTATAGTTTCTGGCTCTAGGGACTGATGAAAATCATCTTCCGTCAGCATATTTTCTTGCACCATTTGCTGTATCCCTCAAACATAACTTCTTGCAAGAAGCTTCTCTTCCTGGGCTGGACACAGCCCCTCTGTGGGTACCTGACTGCGTTTGACCGTTCCCAGTCATCTGAGCCAGATTACAGTACTGATGGCAGGGCACTGTACACCTGAAGCTGATGCACCAGCAGGAGGAAACAAAGTCTCTGGTCTATTGGGGTCACATGTCCTAGTCCCGTTCAGTGACTCAACATGGACTGGGTTGGCGTCCCCTCTGCTGACGGACCCACCTCTAAGAGCAAAGCAGTGGATTTGGAAAGCAGCTTTCCCTTGTCTGCGTCGGCTTTCAGAGGACGGGGGCACTTGTGCATGAGGAACCCCTGTGAGGAAGGGGAGGCAGTTGTTTCTTCAAATGCTGGGTGGTTTTCAGAGCTGTGAAAGGTTGGATTTTTTATTTTATTTTCTTTGGCAAGACTTCTGGCTTTGAGAGAGAAAAACTCATTTTAAAGGGCTTTTTGAAAAGTTATAGAGTATCCTTATTTTTCAGACAATATATTCTTTTATTTCTAAGACTAAATGGAGAAGTGTATGCCTCTAGAATCAAACACTAGCAGGGAAAAAAAAGAACTGTTTTGAAGTTCCCGTCCCCCCTTCCCTACTCGCATTTCCTGGAAAGATGGATTGCTGGTTATGTGTTGGCTCACTTAGTACATTCCTGGGACAGCCTGTGTGCCTAGGGTTTTTATTCTTTCTAAACATTACTGTTTTTACTAAGAGGTGCCTTCCTAGAATGATAGCCACTTAGTAAAATTGATTATAACTATTATATACCACATGGCCACTCTGTTTGATGTACATGTGCCAAGAGCTTGGATACACACAGATTGATGGCAGATTTTGTGGAGGAATAAATTCGGAGCCTCTCTAAGGTGAGGCTAAGGGACAAATGAATAATGAAAGGCTCTCGGATTTTTTTTTTTTTTCAGCCAATGCAAGTAATCCTTTCACTCCCTTTTTTTTTTTTTTTAACTGCATCTAAAAGTTCCATCACACTCAACTTTACACACTCCACAGTGTACCCAGGAGGAAGGTTAGAATCCAGGCTTCAGGCTAAAATAAGTGGGGGTGCAGAAGCTGCGGTCACTGCTTCCTCTCCACGGTATCTTCTGAAAGGATGACCTTGGCCCTTCTTGCTCGGGACTGACTCACCCAGAGGAGAGGAGGCGCTCGCACCCAACAGGAAGAAAATCCAGATTAGAACCTCGTGCTCTCCCCTTTTTTCTGGCCTTTTTGCCATTGGTAAGATTGGGATGGTTTGGACTATGGATGGCATAATGATATTAATGTTTCTTTTGGTTTTTGTCACATCCCCATTCCTTTAACTTTTAAGTCCAGCTTATTTTGGCTTTTCTCAATAATGTTCACCAAGATTCAATTTAAAATGATGAAGACCAGGTCTGGTCTCTCCCTCGTAAATGAATTATGGACGTTTTCACCAAATCATGAGCATTTTCCAGCTTTTAGGACTGAGGGTGTCATCCCTGGATTTCACTCTCTGAGAATGTCAGAGTCTGAGAGAAGATAAATTTAGAAGATGAAATAATGTTTGCATCATTAAGCTAATTGTCTTCCCTATCTATTGAATCATCTTAGTATTATTATTTGTTCCGCATGTATTATGTTTATTGTGGAAATGTTTATGTAACATGCTTTCTATATCAGGGAAAATCATATATGTTTAATAAATTGGCTATAACTTTAATATCTGTGGAAAACTTGTAAAATTTGGAATGTATCATATGTAAAAAGCTTAAAGATATCCAAATAAATGCTTTAGGTGTTGACATTACTTTGGGTCTGTCTACATTTTCATTTTGTTTCACACTTAAATACCCTGGAAGTGTTCCCCATGTCACCTTGCTACAAGTAAAGTGGGACATGTGTATTAGCTTGGCATTTAAGATGCTTATGTTATTAGTGTCTGTTATGGCCATTAGCCAGACATCTTGACCTTCCCATAGAAAGCTTGATCATCATTTCAGCTGATTAATTTCCCTGTTAATTGGCTATGACAGCTTGTGACCTTTCTAAACCATTATGGACCTCAAGGCACGAGAAAAGGGGGCACTCGGAGTCTCTCCCAACGCCGAGACCTGTCTCCCGGTGTAAACTCTTTTCACTTGATCCCAGTCTTGTTCTTACACACTCCCCAGACACTTTCTGCTTATGAGAGAGACAGGTAGGAGAGGAGTGGCATCCAGTGCCAGGGAAGCATTGCCTACGAGAGCTCGGCTGTGCTCTTATTTTTTTTTTTCTGCTATACTTTTTAAAATCCTCTTCAAAGGAAAGGATCACACTGAAAAAGCAAGTTTCCCTTGTATGACCCCCGTCATTAATGCTGCTTTCGCTTCCTCCCTCCCTGTCCTAGTGTCGTCAGGTCCAGGGCTCAGGAAGCCCTGTGGTACACTCCTTGCTCTGTTGCTACTCTTGTTTTCCAAGTCAGGGTTTTTGAGGTTTGTTTAACAACAACCACAATCAAGAAATAGAATAGTTCCATCACCCAAGCTCTCCCATCCTGACCCCTGGCAACCACTAATTTTTTCCCCCATCCCTTTGCCTTGCCTCTTCCATAATGTTGTGGTTTTTTTAATATATATTTTACTGATTTTTCACAGAGAGAAAGGGAAAGGTATAGAGAGTTAGAAACATCAATGAGAGAGAAACATCGATTCAGCTGCCTCCTGCACACTCCCCACTGGGGATGTGCCCGCAACCAAGGTACACGCCCTTGACCGGAATCGAACCTGGGACCCTTCAGTCCGCAGGCTGACGCTCTATCCACTGAGCCAAACCAGTTAGGGCTTCCATAATGTTTTATAACTATCTTATGTAACCTTTTGAGACTGCTTCTCTCACAAAGAAGGCATGCAGCCCTAGCCGATTTGGCTCAGTAGGTGGAACATCGGCCTGTGGACTGTAGGGTTCCAGGTTCAATTCTGGTCAAGGGCACATATCTCAGTTTCAGGCTTCCAGCCCTTTTGAGGGCACATGTGGGAAGCAACTAATTGATGTGTCTCTCTCATATCAGTGTTTCTCTCTTCCCTCTCCCTTCCACTCTCTCAAAATCAATGGAAAAATATCCTCAGGTGAGGATTTAAAAAAAAAAAAAAAGAAGGTATGTGTTTGAGGACCATCTATATTTCCTTTGGTCGCCAAAGAGTTGGGAGTCCTGTAATACATGCTGTTGAATTGTGCACACACAGCAGATGAATTTACATGAAATAACAACACACACCCTTTATCTTCAAGTGTTTGCATCACCAGGTAGTGCTTGTGCAGTTAACAGGTGAAGGACATTTGGGCAATTTTTGGTGATTATAAATAAAGCCACTATAAACATTCATGTACAGGTTTTTGTTTGGACCTAAGTTTTCATTCCACTTGGGTAAACAGGAGTTTTCCTTTATATATAACTTAATCCACACCGTCCTTGTATTACATTCTTTTAACTTTGCTATTTATACTCATCCTCTGGAGGACAAGAAAGACAGTGCATCAGGAGTTAAGGACTGATATATCCTCCCTTGAAGCCAATCTCAAGTCCACTGAGGACTGGGAAGGCATCCCCACTCCCCCATGTCCCTATTCCCAACACACAGCACAACTGGCTGGCCATGCTGTCATCAGCCATCTTTTTTTATCTAGTGCAGGTCAGAGGCCCTAATTGCTTTGGTCCCCCCTGCCACCAGGCTAAGCTGCAAACCTTCTGGCCTAGCACCACAGGTCCCAGAAGAGGAGGGGCAGGGCAGCGTGCAGAGCAAGCAGCTAATCTTATTAATCTGTATTGAGGTCACTCAGGGTTTATTTGCTGCTGGTGGCTCAGTCCTGGTTTCAGTGTATTGCAACAGACTATGGGTTATTGAGCTGAGGCCACAAATTCTAGGAAATCCACCTTCCTAAATGTTCAGAATAAGCATTGCATACTTCTGCACTGTGGAGTGTTTTAAAAATAAAAGTCCTGCTCTAACCGGTTTGGCTCAGTGGATAGAGCGTCGGCCTGTGGACTGAAGGGTCCCAGGTTCAATTCCAGTCAAGGGTATGTGCCATGATTGCGGGCACATCCCCAGTAAGGGGTGTGCAGGAGGCAGCTGACCGATGTTTCTTTCTCATCGATGTTTCTAACTCCCTCTCCCTTCCTCTCTGTAAAAAATCAATAAAATATATTTTAAAAAATAAATAAAATAAAAGTCCTAAGGCACTGTCTTTACCTCTCACCCTATCCCAGGGCTAGGCTAGCAGGACTTTGAAATCTTGGAGTCCCTTGGGTGAAATGAATTTGCACTGGCCCAAGGAAAGACTGAGGTTAGACACCAGGGAGAACCTGGTGCCAGAGTTCCACTGGGCACTGGTCGGTGACCAAACGAGGTGGGCCAGCTTTCTCTGGCAACTATGGCTCCCTGAGGAGATCTGTTAAGATGCAGCTCTTCTAAGTCTGCTCTGAACCAACTGGTGATCATTATTGGAGGGTGAGTTAGTCCTTTGTCCTCAGACCCTAAAGTTGCTTATATCTGCCCTATAACCTGGACCCATCGAGATGCATATTTCCTTGTTTGGGGAAATACATTTTGGCCAGAGCAGGGAAAAAATGCTTTGGAATTTTTACTTAAATCACTAAAGTAAGATACCACATATTGAAATATTAGGTAAATTCAGCCGTGGTCCAGACTCTAGCAAAATGTTGAGATTATTTGGATAAATTGATAGTCACTGTTCTTGCAGGTAAGAGAGTAAGAAGGCAGGAAGGAGGTGGCTCCCATGCTGTTGAAACACAGCTACGCTGGTCATGAACAATGCTTCTGTTTCGTGTCAGGTTTGGTTTTGTTAAAAAATATTAGGTAGAGCCCTAGCCGGCCTGCGGACTGAAGGGTCCTGGGTTTGATTCTGGTCAAGGGCACATGTCCGGGTTGGGGGCTCAATCCCCGGTGTGAAGCGTGCAGGAGGCAGCCTATCAGTGATTCTCTCTCATCATGGATGTTTCTATCTCTCCCTTTCCCTTCCTCTCTGAAATCAAAAATATTAAATATATGTATGTTAGGTAAAGTTGGGGATCCTGTAATACATGCTGTTGAATGGGCTAAGATAGGCATTTTCATACTATACACAAAAGTGGTTTTCATACAATATAATTTTAATGTCTATTGTACAGCTTAGTTACACATCTGGCCTAGAGCAGCACTTTCCCCGTGGTTCTCAGCACTCCTGAGAGGAAAGAGGGCCCCGGAAGGGGGGCCCAAGGAATCAGAAGTCAGATTAAACCTGGGACCAACATCTGACAGTGTCCAAACATCTTTGTTGGGTCTTAAGCCTGGGGAAGTTAGAGCCCCAAAACACACCCCAGGCAGCACCAAAAGTCTTGCTTTCTCCACACCGGAAACTCAGGACGGCAGTGAAATCATTCTCTCCTTCAACTAAACGAGCTTCCTTTCTCTCTCTCTCCTGAAGGAACTGGAAACCTCTGTTGCAGTGCTAGCTCAGGAAGACGGCTGTCTTGAAGAATCCTCTTTAATGCAGAGGCATCCCAGGAATATTGCTTTGAAGGATGGCTGTCTGGGGATAGAAACAGGAAGAAGCTCCCAGAGGACTCTGCCCTCCACTGTAGACAATTAGTGTTGTCCACGGGGGCTGACACGCCCACCTGTGCGGGCATCCCTGGGCCCACCACGAGGTGAGGCCTGGTCTCCGAAGGGTAGACTCCCGTCTGATGGTTGCTCCTCTTCCACGGAAGGGCAGCCGTCCCCCCAGAGCCAGAGGAGCCCCCCCAGACCTTTCGGGGTGGGATGCTGCTGGGACATGACAACAGCTTGACTTCCTCCACCCGTAGCTCACTCCTGGCCAAGTGAGGACACGTGACTGAGACGGAGCAGGCCTTTAACTGCGTTCTTGGTGGGGAGAAACAATCCTCTGTCTCTAAATGCTCTTGCCCCGTCATTGGAGAATTCTTCTTTTGAGCCCTCCCTGCTTTGGAGAGTCCGGTACCCTTAGAAGAGTATAATTGTCCCCCACTTTCTGCCATTAAGCAAATACAATGGCTGACCTGTCAATCTTGGCATTTTTTAAAGGGATAACATGGCCAGTACTTTTGTTCAGACTCCTGTGCTTATGCACCTGGTGACATTTGGATGTAGAATGAAGCCTCTTGGAGCTTATAATGGCAAACGCAGCAAAGGGAAGCAGCCCTCGGGTGTGGCCAGTAGTCTCAGGGTGGAACTGAGATGGGTGCCGTGAGAGAGACGGGTTGTGGCTGGTCATCCCCAGAGACCCCTGAGGCCACCGTGAGACCATGTGCTAGAGCAGTGGGCCTGAAGGGGCTCATTCACTCACATTTTGAGTCATTCATTCAACAAATGTTTGACAGATGCTTTTAGGGACCCTAAACTTTCCATCCCACCATCAGGGAGAGTCTGTGAGGTGGCCGTCCTCCTCGGGAGCTTCAGATTGAACAAGGGTGTGTGTCCGCATTTCTTGGAGTCCATTACTTCTCAGTGTTCAGGAGGGAGGGGACCCGGGGCCATCAGCCAGCCTCGGGGGCCTGGCCTGCGTCTGCGCCCTCGGCTTCCACCTGGTTGCTCTTGCCCAGCTTTTTCAAGCGCTCCAGAAAGGCCTTCCAGGTCTCCGGCACGCTCTTTTCCAGCAGCCAGCCCTCGCTCTCGCACTCGGGGTCTTCGGGATTGGACACACTTTCCAGTGCCGTGTGCAGGTAGCGCAGCCCAGTCGTGGTGGTCACCTGGTTGGGGGAGAGGAGACTTAGTGGAGGTCTGGGAGGAGTAGCGGGGATTGGGGCTGTCAGGAAACCAGGGGAGCCGTTGGCCTCTTCATGACGGGGCCCTTCAATGAGGCGGGCTCTGATGAGTCTTGCTGGGGCACCCAAGACACTGGCCCCTATCCAACCTCATCACTTTCCCTCTCCCTTTCCCGCCACCCTGTGCTTCTTTGGGATCCTCCGCACCCCAGCCTTTCTCTTCCCCAGTCTGTACCATTTGCTACTTTCTCTGCCTCGAATACTGTTCCTCTCCACACTCGCCTGTTAATTCAGCTTCAGCCCTTGTGGTGCCTGTCCCTGCTCCTCCTCCTCCTCCCCCATCCTCTCAGGTCTCTCCTGTCCTGGGGGCATTAGGCCTGGGCTCCTCCCTGTGCCCCCAACCCCCTCCCGTGCCCCCCAGTTCCTAGCACATTATTTGGCACACATTGGGTATTCAGTAGCTATTTGCTGGAAGGTCTCTCCTGTCCTGGGGGCATTAGGCCTGGGCTCCTTCTCCCTGTGCCCCACCCCCACCCCGTCCCATACCCACCAGTTCCTAGCACATTGTTTGGCACACATTGGGTATTCAATAGCTATTTGCTGGACGGAATTTTAAAATGACCTCCTTTTCTGCAAACAATATGCTATGTGGTTTTCTCTACTTCTGTTATCTTCAGTAGTGTGGGGGTGAGTGGGTGGTTTGTTTGGATTTGTTCACTAGTCGTCACTGGGGCAGACACTGGTGCCAAAATGTCTGGGGTCTGAGCCAGCTCTGGCACTTAGCCATGTGATGAGGAAACCTGTTGACTCATCTGGTTTGCAGGTTTTCAGATCAGTATCGCCTGCCCCGTGTGTGTGCTGTGACACTTCAGTATGTGGAGGCCGTGGCACCTGGTGCACAGTGAGGGTGAATAGAGGTGTCAGCTGTAATCGGTTATTAGTGTGGTGAGTATTGTTTTCAGCTGTCCGTTGCATTGTGTTAGCCACTGTTTCTACACAGTCCTGGTTTGCTCTCACATACTTCTCCTTTTAGGGTACAGCAAACTCTGTGAGGGGACTAGGCTCGCTAATGGAGAGCGTCCGCTCCCCGAGGCAGGGGTGACCCTGTTCCATCTCGTTCACCCAGTAAATTGCACTAGAACCACACTGGCTGGTGGAGGGCCTCGCTAAACATCTGTTGAATGAATGCTATGGGGCAGCAATTTTCAACCCATGTGTTGCAAGAATGTATAAAACGTGCTGTGACATCTGACTATTCGATCAGGGGCACTGACCTCTTTTCCCTTAGATTATCAAATAAAAAAATGACAACATCTACACAACCATAGTTGTCTGGTGTGAGTGAATCAAAAGTACACTTTTTTTTTTGTCAGATCGGAAAAATTTTTTGGGGGGGTGTGCCGCAGAATTTTAATAATTAGTTTGTGTGCCATGAGATGGAAAAGGTTGAAAATGGCTACTCTGGGGCCATTTTATAATGATGGTAGATGATAACAGTAACTAATAGAGTTTAAGTTATTGTTATGGTCCACTGAAAGTTTAATAGTTTTAGCAGTGGGGAAACATACCTCTTCCTGGAAGTCCTCTTCCTGCCTGTACCCACTGTGGCCCCCTCCTGCTTTCCTGAAGGCGGCCCGCGCTGCACTGAGTTTTGCACTTGGTAAAAGTTCCCTTAGGTTCACGGCTCAGATGTCATCTGCTAACTGGGTTGTGAAGTCCGGGAGGGCAAGGCTCAGGGCAGAATCCTGTCTTAACCCAGCCCCCCTTGTGCCCATCACAAAGCTCTGCCCACTAAAGACCTCAAGTAAACGTCAGGGGCATTCGAGCTCCCTGTCCACAGTGAGCTGGCTCCTGAAAAGGTGCTGCACCGAGAGGCAGCCAGTGGAGCCCAGCCTTCCAGCAGTAAGCTTCTCTCCTAATTCTACCCACGGTTCCCAGGACTCTGCCTCAACATTACAGGAAGCCCGCCCTCCCCACCCACCCTCAGGGAGCACAGCCCCTCTCGGGTAACTGGCTAGTGGGGTGTCAGCCAAGGGCACCGCTGCGTGAGAATTCCCATAGACTAAGAGACTAAAGGAACCGTTCAGTGAATCTTCTCTGACAGAAAGTTCCCCCACCCAGTGTTTCTGATTTTGTACACTTGGAATTTGGAGTCTGGATGTTCTGCTGTCCGCTCAAAGCAGGAGCCCAAGTCACCCTCTGTGCCACCTTGGTCTGCCACTCATTAACCTTTTGCGCTCCAACATCGAGGCTGACTCGACAGACCAGGCGCTAGTAGCAGGTCCAACGTCGAGCTGAGTTGGTGATTGAGCTAATTGGCAATTTCCACCAGGGAACTACTGCAGCCAAGAGAGGAAGGACTTCCCATTCGGACCAGACTGTTCGAATTCCAAAAATAAAATTGGAGCGCAAAGGGTTAATGCACACCCCATTCAGCACCCAGGACAGCGCCCAGAGCAGGGTAGGTTTGTGAAATCTCTTCAATAAAGGAATTCAGCATTCACTGAGGGCTTACTACATGCCAAGCCCTGTGGCTACAGAGAGGAATTCAGCCTTACAGCCGAGATAAGATGAAGCCACAAATAATTAGAATAGCAGGTAAACAGTGATCAACATCTCAAAAGAAGCATGAATCCAAAGAGCTCGCATTTGCTGAATGTTCACCCATACCTGGTCAGTGGTCCCCAAGCTAAGTGCTGTCAGCTCCATATAACAGAGAGGTGAAGTACTTTCCAAGACCTCAGACCAAAAAGTGGAGGCACAGGCTGGACCTCTAACACATACAAAGTGAAAGCAGCCAAACCAAAGGCTGCCTAATACATGATTCCATCTATATGAAGTGCCCAGAATAGGTAAATCCACAAGGACAGACCACAGATTGGGGGCTGCCTGGGGTGTGGGCTGGGGGATTGGAGAAAGACTGCTTAACGGGTATGCAGTTTTCTTTGGGGTGATGGACGCGTTTGGGGGCTAGGTAGAGGTGGTGGCGGCGTAACATTGTGAATGTTCTAAATGCCCCTGTATTGTTCACTTAAAATGGTTGCTTTTATGTCCTATGAATTTTACCTCAATAAATTATTTTTTAAGCAACAGGACAGAAACAAACAAATGGAAAGTGGAGGTCTTGGGGTTCAAGCCTTGGCCTTCCTGACCCACAGCCAGGCAGAGGGCTGGTTCCAAGGAGGGAGGGAGGGAGGGAGGGAGGCATGTGCTCCGGGCCCAGTTTCTTCCCTTTAAATCCAAATAGGCCCTGGCTAGTTGCTCAGAGCGTCAGCCCATGGACCGAAGGGTTGTGGGTTCAATTCCTGGTCAAGAGCACATACTTCAGTTGCGGGTTCGATTCCTGACCATGGTCAGGGCAGGTGCAGGAGGCAACCAATCAATGTGTCTCTCTCACATTGATGTTTCTCTCCCCCCCACCCCCTCCACTCTGTCTGAAAATCAATGGGAAAAATATTCTCAGGTGAGAATAAAAAAAATGAAAATAAAATACAATAAATCCAAATGGGCAGATGGCTCCCTTTTCCCCTGCACCCCACCCCGGGCCAGGAACCTACGTCAAAGAGCCAGACGAGGAGCGTGACGGCGCCCATGGAGTTCATGAGGCTGCTGTAGTAGCTCAGCAGGGCGGCCCTGCAGCCTTGCACCCACAGGTTGAGCTCCTCCGTCTGGTGGTCATAGCTGTAGTGCGCCGAGTTGTTGGTGAGCTGGTACTGGATGCAGGGCCGTGGCGAGTTGGGGTTGCAGCAGCTAAAGGGGACACCGTCCACCAGGTACCTCCCATCCACGTTGCTCTTGATGCGGCTGGAGGAAAAATAAACAACTTGAGAGGGCTTCTCGGACTTTTCACCCGGTACCAGTTCCTCCCGTCCCTGCCACAGTCCCATTCATTCATGCATTTGCTCTCTCGGTCATATTTGCTGTGCACAGACTATGTGCCAGCTAGTTAGTGTTCTAGGCACTGAAGATGGAGCAGTGACCCCCGGGAGCCGGTGCCCCTGCCTTGCTGGAACTTATGTTCTGGAGCAGGGGTGGGGAACCATTTTTTTGGCCAAGGGCCATTTGGGTATTTATAACATCATTTGCGGGCCATACAAAATTATCAACTTAAAAATTAGCCTGCTAGGCCTCGCCGGTTTGACTCCATGGATAGAGTGTCGGACTGGGGACTGAGGGTCCTGAGTTTGATTCTGATCAAGGCCACGTGCCCAGGTTGTGGGCTCAGTTCCCAGTGTGGGACGTGCAGGAAGCAGCCGATCAATGATTCTCTCTCATCATTGATGTTTTCATCTCTCTCTCCCTCTCCTTCTCTGAAATCAATAAAAACATACTTTTAAAAAAAAGAAAGTTATTTTTAAAAATTAGCCTGTTTAATTAACTCATTTAATTAACTCACCCCTACTGCCTTGGCAGGGCCAGACCAAATGATTTCTCGGGCCTTAGCCCACAGCTGGACGTTCCCCGCCCCTGCTCAAGAGGGTTGGGATTGGGGAATGTAGAGATCATCCATCGTCCCTGGCAGGCAATGATTTCTTAGAACCATGGCAGGCTGGTGAGAGCAACAGAAGGGCAGGGCTCTGCCTTGTATTCGTGACCATCCGACTTCAGCCCCCAGCCCTCTCTCCAAATTCATCTCCCCCTTTGGGACCAAGACCCCCTCTGGCCAGATCAGTTCTTCCCAGCAGATGTGCCAGGGCCCGTGCAGGGAATGAGGCTTGCCCCTCGCTTTGCTCACCGTTTGCTCACCATCCACATGAACTCTGTCCAGCTGAGTGGGCACTCCTTACTCACCTGACGGATGCACCCACATAACTCCGCATTTCTATATTTATGTATGTATTGGGTTGGAGCACACCATACGTTCGTGTGGGTTCAGATTCAAGAGGAGGAGACGTCTCTATAGTGACGGGTCTCCCCTCCCCATCAGGCGGGCTGGCTATGCCCTACCTGACCTGAGGGAAGTTACCCAGGTCTGTCGGGTTCAGATTCAAGAGGAGGAGACGTCTCTATAGTGAAGGGTCTCCCCTCCCCATCAGGCCGGCTGGCTATGCCCTGACCTGAGGGAAGTTACCCAGGTCTGTATGTGTCAAAAGCCATTGAGATTTGCGCACCTGACTGTATGCATGTTATCTTGAGTAAAAAAAAAAAATTGTTTAAGTTGCACATGAACAGTGCATTCCATAGTAATAGCAGACTTTTACAACACAAGAATAGAAAGCCTGTAATTGTTTAAAATAGAAATCGTGTTCAACAATATTCACTGAAATGATCATTGCACTCTAAACAAGGACCTTCGCCCTGGCCGGGAGCTCAGTTTGTTAGAGCATCATCCCAGGACGCCAAGGTTGTGTTCGATCCCCAGCCAGAGCACATACAAGAATCGGCCAATGAATGCATAAATAAGTGGAACAACAAATCAGCGTTTCTCCCCTTCCTCTCCCTCTCTAAAGTCAATAACTAAAAAAAATATATTAAAAATAAAGACAATATAAGTAGATTTTCATATTTAGCTTCTAAGTAAAATCTCCTTCGTGCAATAAAACTCCCCCTCATTCTCGTCCCTCCACCCCCCCAACTATGATCAACTTGTCTGACCTTTTGGGGAGGCGTCATGCAGGGACAAGCAAACACGGGTTCCATAAATGTTACTCTTCCTGGTTTGCTTCTTCTTTTTTTTTTTTTTACCTAAGTGGCAGCATTATATACTACTGTCTTTTTTTTTTTTTCCTAAAGAGTGGAAGGGAGGGAGAGAGACAGAGAGAGAAACATTGATGTGAGAGAGACACATCGATGGGTTGCCTTCCACACACACCCTGACCAGTGCCAGGGATCCAGCCTGCAACCGAGGTATGTGCCCTTGGCCGGAATCGAACCCATGACCCTTCAGTCCACAGGCCAATGCTCTATCCACTGAACCAACCGGCTAAGGCTATCCTACTGTCTTTTTACCCTTAACAATGTCTTGAAGATGTTTTATATCTGCCAGTGGGGAGTGCTGTCAGGTGTTCGGTGAGCTCTATGGTGTCCCCACTGCAGATGGTTCCTGGGGTACTGGGCAGTCCCCGTGGGGGGCGCTTGGGGTTTCCTAGTCTCCTGTTAATACAAACACGCACGTGTCGTCCTGCATGTATAAATTTATCTAGAGGGTAAGTTCCTAGAAGATGCATTCCTGCGCCAGAGGTGGGTCCGTCTGTGACCACACCAGACACCGTCTGCCTGTCTCCTCGGGGCTGGGCAGGCACACCCACCAGCCACACCTGCGAGAGCCCCTCCCCACAGCCAAGCCCTCACAGGTCTGATTGATGATATTGAAAGCTGACCCATGGAAAGAGTATCTTGGGTCCTGACTCAGTAGCTTGGTTGGTTGGAGTGTCGTCCGTACACCAGAAGATTGTGGGTTCAATTCCTGGTCAGGGCGAGTACGGGAGGCAACTGATTGATATTTCTCAATCGATGTTTCTCTCTCAAAAAAAAAAAGAGAACATATCCTTGGGTGAGGACTAAAACAATAGTATCTCGCGGTTGTTTTAATTTCCACTTCTCTCATGAGTGGAGTTTGGTGTCTAACATGTTGAAGAGCCACCTGTGGTGCTCGCTCTGGCAGCACATACACTAAACTGGAACGTACAGAGATTCACATGTCGACTGTGCAAGGATGACACACTAAGTCCTGAAGCGTTCGTATTTTCACTTAATAAAACTTAAGACTATAAAAAACAGATCCAGCCCAGCTGGTGTGAGTGAGCGTTGAACACCTATGAACCACGAGGTCACGGTTCAATTCCCGGTCAGAGCACATGCTGGGTTGTGGGCTCAATCCCCAGTAGGGGGCGTGCAGGAGGCAGCCCATCAGTGATTCTCTCTCATCATTGATGCTCCCCTCTCTCTCTCTCTCTCCCCATTCCTCTCTGAAAGCCATAAAATATATATATATATATTTGGAAAGATCCATTTGTGATTCCTTTTCAGTGAACTGTCCTTTGCTGTCCGTCTGAGTAAGACTTTAAGAAAGCTCTGTACAGCCCTAGCCGGTTTGGCTCAGTGGATAGAGCGTCGGCCTGCGGACTGAAGGGTCCCAGGTTCGATTCCGGTCAAGGGCATGTACCTTGGTTGCGGGCACATCCCCAGTAAGAGATGTGCAGGAGGCGGCTGATCGATGTTTCTCTCTCATCGGTGTTTCTAGCTCTCTATCCTTCTCCCTTCCTCTCTGTAAAAAATCAATAAAGTATATTTATAAAAAAAAGAAAGAAAGCAAGAAAGCTCTGTACACGTGGCCTCCTTGGCTCCAGAACAATCCATGCCTGGGTATCGGCCACCATATTTCTACACCGACCTTTCCTGCATGGACAGGACCCACTGCCTGAGGAGGGGGCGGCCCTGGGTGCACAGGTGGTCCCGCTGAGAAGAGCAGGACACCTGGGTTTCTGCCCGGTCCATCCCCCGGGTAGATCCCCTCACCTCCCTGGGCCTCAGCTCCCTCTGTGAAGTGGGGTCGACACAAGGATCACACGAAGGGATCCATGTGAAAGGCTTCGAAGAACAGTGAGCCAGGCTCCTCGTTCCCAGGGAGCCTCTGTGACAAGGTGACACACTGCCGGGGACACACTAGAGGGGTGCATGGGCCCTGTCAGCTGTGCGGAGGCTGTGAGCGCTGCTGTGAGGAGGAGGCACCTTTGTCCGAAGCAGTGGCTGCTGGAGAAGTTCTCGCTCCAACCCCACTGACTGCGGGTGAGCAGCCCAGCAGGCGGAGCAGACAGTGTCTCCCACCCCAAGACCAGCCCCGCCACGGCCTCCTCTCCTCACCGGGAGTAGCTCAGCTCAGCTGCTGCCGCCCCTCCCTGCCTGTTGGCCCTGGCGCCCACTCCACCAGCTCAGTGTCCCGCCTGGGCCGTCCCAGCGCCTCCCCTCGGGAGAGAGCCCGCGTCAGCCCCAGCCTGCATCTGTGAGCGGGTCGCACACTGGTGAGCGGCACTGACTCCTCTCTCCGGAGCTGGGGGTGGGGGACCCTGCCCTCAGCGGCTGTGGGTTAGCTAAGGCCTGCACGGGGTGCAGCTGGGGAGAAGGGGGCTCCCCCCACGCAGGGCCCGCTCCCTGGGACCTGGCCCACCATCAGGTGGTTCTGCAGCAGGGGAAGGGCCAAGGCAGGGCCGGGCCTCACCCAGCACCGGAGTGGCCCTGCCTCCGGGACCTGCCTGAGGGCCAGGCGTGCGGTTCTGTGGCTGAGGCCCCAGGTCGGAGCTGCCTGCAGCCTGCAGCTGGCCTTCTGGGCGGCGCCTTCCCTCACCTTGCTGACCCCAGTGGAGAAGCCACCTTGCTGGTCCCTACAGGGCAGGGCCGTGTCCCCTCCCCCAGACTGGGGCTCCCTGAGGACAGGCCGTGTCCCCCTCAGACTGGGGCTCCCTGAGGACAGGGCTGTGTCTCCCCCCAGCCGGGGACCCCTTGGGGCCACAGCTCTGGAACTGGCCCTCCCTCCCCAGAAGCACGTCTGTCGGCTCGGCGCTGGCCCTGGTCCAAGCACAGGTGACAGCCTCACTCACCCTCTTAGGACGAAGCCGGGCAGAGGCTCCTGGGGGGGGCTGGCTGTTTATATCTGGGCCCCCGGCTGCAAACCGCGCTCTGCTCAGGGCTCCAGGCTCCTGAGGTCTTAATTGATGAGCCTGTGTTCTAGCCCAGCGGTCGCCAATCTTTGGACCTCACGGACCACCAGGGTCCGCAGACCACCGGTTGCCGACCACTGTGCTAGCCACTGTCCCATGGCCCAGCCACCTCCCACGGGAAAATCACCGTGTCCGAGTCCCCTGGGGAAACCAACGTAATTCAGTCAGTGAGTCTGTAAGTCAATGAGGAAAGCCCAACGGAAACGAGCACCGCAGCGGAGGAGGGAGGCAGGCGTGTAGCTGCTGATGAGTCAGTCCCCACCTGACCCCCATTGAGCCTTGGCAACGACCTCTGTGAGCCTCAGTTTCCTCATCTGAGAAATGGCGATATAGTACCTGACGGGCCTGGGGCGGAGACGAAATGGGGTAATACACACAGAGCACCTGGTGTACAGCAAGTGCAGGATTAGCATTTCCTTTTGGGGTAGCCACAGAGTATACAGTCCTGCAGGTGGTGAGGGGGTCATAAGAAAGGGGAGACAAGCCCTGCCCTCAGGGAGCCCCAGTCTGAGGGGGACACGGCCCTGTCCTCAGGGAGCCCCAGTCGGAGGGGGACACGGCCCTGTCCTCAGGGAGCCCCAGTCGGAGGGGGACACAGCCCTGTCCTCAGGGAGCTTCTAGCCAACGTGTAGAACTTCTTGAAATGTTTATAAATTGTTTAGGAAGAGGAACAGATGCCTATGGCCAGCGGGTCCCCTTGCAGGACAGTAAAGTGAGAGTTTGGTGCCAACTTCTCCCCTTGTTCTGGAGCCCAGGCCAGGCCTCCCTGGCTAAGAGTTCCTGGTTCCGCGCCTCTGAGCTCCTTCCCGTCTGCCTCTCACCCCAAGACACCGGAGCTCTGCTCGTCCTGAAAACAGGAAATATCAAAGGAATTGTTAAAGAAGGCCGAGGACCCCATGCCCTCCTGGTGTGATGCGGTCAGGTGCCCAGAGCAGCACCCTCTGAACCTCTTGCCGAAACCAAACCTCAATCCGATGGCCCCTCAGCCCTGAGCTGGCTCACGGGAGAGCGGGCAGGACAAGGGGAAGGCAGCGTGGCAGCCGTTGCCCAACTCGAGCGCGAGGGGAATTCTGCAGGACAAGCGGCCGTGAAAAGGTAACCGCCGCCCTGGCCGGAGTGGCTCGTTTGGCTGAGCGTCGCCCGGTGCACCAGAACGTCACCGGTTCAATTCCCGGTCGGGGCACATGCCCAGGTTGTGGGTTCAATCCCAGGCTGGGGTGCCCGCGGGAGGCAACCAGCTCATTTTCTCTCTCACATGGATGTTTCTCCCTTCCTGTCTCTCTGAAATCAATACAAACGTTTTTTGTTTGTTTCAGTTTGTTTCAGAAAAAGATAACTGATATAGAGGAGAGAGACTCAGAGAAGCAACCAAGTGCAGAGTGTGGGCTCGGTTGGGATCCTGATTTGAACAAACCAGCCGGAAAAGACATTTTGAGACGATCAGAATATTGAACAGTCTGGGTATTAGATAATATGAATGCTAATTTTGTTGAGATGATTAATTGTACTTACGTTAAACAAAAAGAAAAAACAACACCCCCCTCCTTATGAAATGCCTCCTAACGTATTTACAAGTAAAGAGAAACCATGCCCAGGATTTGCGTTAATGAAACCTGAAAGGCAAAATGTTTGCTGAAGCTGGGTGATGGGTACACGGGTGTTCACTAAATCTCTCTGCTGTTGTGGCTGCTTGAGTTTTCTGTAAGGAAAGTTGAAAACACAAAACATAAAGGCACCGGCCGAGAACCACAGACCCTCCTCCAGAGACCTTACTTCTCTTGGCCTCGGCGGCCTCAGAAGTCTAGCCCCGAGGATGCTGCTGAGAAAAGCCAGGAAAAGGCGAATGCTGCTCTGACCGGTTTGGTTCAGTGGATAGAGCGTCGGCCTGCGGACTCAAGGGTCCCAGGTTCGATTCCGGTCAAGGGCATGTACCTTGGTTGCGGGCACATCCCCAGTAGAGGATGTGCAGGAGGCAGCTGATCGACGTTTCTCTCTCATCGATGTTTCTAACTCTCTATCCTTCTTCTTCTCCCTCCCTCTCTGTAAAAATATCAGTAAAATATATTTTTTTTAAAAAAGACTTTTAAAAAAAAAAAGAAAGAAAAGGCAAATGCTCACCACGTCTCGGTGCTTTGTCATCTCAAACACATAAACGCACTTTCTATGTTGGGGATCCAGCTTTGTCAGGTAAACTTAATAATCTTTCTAAGTGAGCAGTCAAAATGCGAACAGAAAGAAATGTGTGTGTGTGTGTGTGTGTGTGTGTGTGTGTGTGTGTGTGTGTGGTGGCGGGGAGGAGAGGTGCCACTCAAGTTCTCTCGTTCATTCCTTTGTTCTTTCCACCAACAGGCACGGGGGTGGCTGGCGCTGGCCCTCAGGCAAATCCAGCCCCACCAAGCTTTCTGGTCACAGCCCCAAGGAGCTCACCTCCCTCACGGTTTCACCCACTGATCATTAATTTAAGTTTGTGGGAAATGATGATGTCGCCTCTCTGTCAAGGGAACCTATCAGGCTGTTCCCTTGACAACACGGGTGTGATGTCACTGTGGGGGGTGGGGTAGAAAGGAGAAAGGATTTCAGTTCTGCAGTTCCAGTTCTAGAAATGTAGCCGAAGGGAAGTGGGGGGGGGGAGAGAGAGAAAGAGAGAGAGAGAGGGAAAGGCAGGGGAAAGACATCCTAAATGACCACTTAAGTGTGTCCATTTGTCCAGTGGAATATTACACAATCGGTGATCATAATCGTTTTAGACAAATACTGTTTCATATCACATATATGTGGAATCAGAAAACCCAAATGCATAGAACAGACATTAGATTGATGGTTGCCAGGGGCTTTGGGGACAGGGACGATATTGGTCAAAGTGCATAAACATCTATACTAATAAAAACATAATATGCTAATTAGACCGGGCAGCCAAACGACCTTCTGGACGTCATTCTGGACATCCTTCCAGACAAAGCCACAGTGGCAGAGGCCAAGGCAGAGGCAGTTGGGGCGATCAGGCAGACGGAGCAGTTAGGGGCAATCAGGCAGGCAGGCAGAGGGGTTAGGGGCAATCAGGCAGGCAGGCAGGCAGGCAGGCGAGTGGTTAGAATGCAAGAGGGATGTCTGACTGCTGATTTAGGCCTGATCCCACAGGGGTCCCGGATTGGAGAGGGTGCAGGCTGGGCTGCGGGTCCCTCCCCGCCCCCCCCCCCCGCACAAATTTTGTGCACTGGGCCTCTAGTCCAATTATAAGTCGAACAAGTTCTGGGGATCTAATGTACATCATAGTGACTACAGTTAACAATACTGTGTTACATACTTGAAAATTGCAAAAAAAAGTTGCTCAAGAGAGTAGATCTTAAATGTCCTCACTACAGAAGGGAAATTCTAATTATGTCACATAATGAAGGAGTCAGCTAAGGCTATGGTGGTAATCGTTTTACAATATATAAATGTATCAAATCAACACAGTGTGCACCTTAACCTTCCATAATGTTATTTGTTAATTATATTTGTTAATTATATCACAGTGATGCTGAGAGGAAATGATCATTTTGAACATTATGCAAAAGTTATACTATCAAATTGCAAAATGGGCATCAGTTGTCATTACCCCATGGTTAATTATGTAGATGTTAACAAGACTAGAATGAAATGTGAAAAAACTAAAGCTAGTGATGCTTAGTTGTGACTGAGAATCTGACTTGAATTTCTTTGCCTGTTTTTGTTTCTCTTGATGTTGTCACCTGGTTTTTTGTGTAACAGAGACACTTTTTTAAAATCTAAACAAGTTGGTGTGGAGCACTGAGCTTAATGTTTGCCTGGAAACGTGGCCGTGCTGACCACGAGAGTGGAACAACCTGGAGAATTTCTCCGCTTTGGGACAGAAGGGGATTTGGGGATTACAGAGAGGTTTTAAAGTCTCCAAGGACTGACCCTGTGCAGGAGGCAATCGAGGGAAATGACAGGAAAAGGCAGGGCTGCAAAGCTACAAGGGCTGGTTCTACAACAACATTCTCCCCCCTCCCCACCCCCACCACC
>NW_005371832.1:168132-171227 GCF_000412655.1 Myotis brandtii | reverse complement strand
CCCCTGGGCCCCATCCCAGGAATTCTGCTTGTCCCTCTGGCTTCACACCCTCCGGGGGCACCTTCCCTAGACCACGCCTCCCGTGCTGTCCCTGCAGACCTGTCACCGAGGGAGGGCAGAGCAGTTTGCAAGTCTCTCCTTGACTAGGATTTGTAGCAGTAATCCCCAGCCGCAGAGAAAACAGAATCCCAGCAATGACCTTCAGTCTGACTTCCCTTCCATCCGAGGTGCAGCCTTCGGGGTTTGTTGGTGCTGTGGTCTGGGCTTCAACCATTCCCAGCTGCCAGTGTGCCCAACACCCTGTGTGCAAGTCCCTTGGACTCACCAGCCTTACAGGAAACTCGCCTGGATGATAACTGACCTCTCTCTCGGCCAGGACACAGGAAGAGGCTCGGGCAGGCTGCCCGCTCCCTGTGGCGGTGGGGCACGGGGGAGCCGTGTGCTGGCGTCACACGCGTGGGGACTGCAGCTCCAGGCGAGATTCTCTCCCACCAGCACCTCCCGACTTCCCACCCAGGCTCTTATATTTCACATACAATACTTCAGACACACTTCACCGGGTGGCACTGCTATGATTTAAGAAGGAAACATTTAATGAGCACCTGCTGTATGCCAAGCTCTAGACCAGCGGTTCTCAACCTTCCTAATGCCGCGACCCTTTAATACAGTTCCTCATGTGGTGGTGACCCCCAACCATAAAATTATTTTCGTTGCTACTTCATAACTGTAATGTTGCCACTGTTATGAATCGTAATGTAAATATCTGATATGCAGGATATATTTTCATTGTTACAAATTGAACATAATTAAAGCATAGTGATTAATCACAAAAACAATATGTAATTATATATGTGTTTTCCGGTGGTCTTAGGCGACCCCTGTGAAAGGGTCGTTCGACCCCCAAAGGGGTCGCGACCCACAGGTTGAGAACCGCTGCTCTAGACAGAGCCAGGAGGCGACCTCCAGGATTATTCCAGTGTCTTTAACCGTTGAGCAAGCAAGGGCCCAGGGCAAGTGACTTACCCACGGTCGCCGGCCAGCTAACAGCAGAGCCAAAGCCACGGCCTCGACTCCCTGACTGCCCGTCCCCCGCTCTCCCCTCCACGCCCAAGGACACACCTTGAGGTAGGTGCTCAGGACCCAAAGGCCGGAGAAAGGGAACCAACCAGGAAATGTGAGCTTCCGGGGCTGAATCCATGTACTTTGAGTGAAGAAGACAAGCTGGCCAGCATCTCAGTACATGTGCTCTACGAATGCCACAGTCCCCCCGAGCACTCCTGTGTCACAGCTTATAAAGGGTGTCCCAAAATTCACGCAAGAAGTAATTTTGATAGAAAACACAGGTTTATAATTAAAAATTGTAAATTTTTTATTGATTCATAAAGTATACAGTATAGGGTTATGTATGGAATAGCATATCAGGTAAATGGCCTCCACGGCTTTGCTGGCACATACGCACTCTTTTGTTGAAATTTTCCATGACCGTTTTGCATAAATGTGGCTGAATTCCGATGAGGCTCATTTTCATCTTAATGGCTTGGTTAATCGACAAAATTGTCACATTTGGGGTTCAGAAAATCCACGAGTGATTGTTGAGAAACAAATGCATCTACAGCGTGTCACTGTTTGGTGCGGATTTTGGGCTGGAGGCATCATCAGACCATTCTTCTTCGAAAATGCGGCTGCTCAGGCAATAACAAGAGTGCGTATGTGCCAGCAAAGCCGTGGAGGCCATTTACCTGATATGCTATTCCATACATAACCCTATACTGTATACTTTATGAATCAATAAAAAACTTACAATTTTTAATTATAAACCTGTGTTTTCTACCAAAATTACTTCTTGCGTGAATTTTGGGACACCCTTTATAGCCGACACCCTCCTCCCACCATAGCCAAACGTTAGGCTGGACCATAGGAAGTTGCCGCCTTTATAGACAACATGTCAGAACATCAGCAAGTCCATAGGTCCCCCCAGCACAGCCTGGCATCACAGCGAGAAGTGCTGCACAGCGACCACCCCCGGGGGGACAGGACACTGGCTTCCAGGCCCCTTGGGCGCCGACCCGGGGCGGGGGCCACTCACTCTTTGACTTCTTTGGAGGAGAAGTCCAGGTAGCGGTTGCTGATCCACTGAATCTCAAACCAGTCCCGGAAGCCGTTGTTGCCGCAGCATCTGAACTCGGTCTGCAGCAGGTCGATGGTCTTCTTCATGAAGCAGCGGCCCGGCGTGTCCGTGTCGCGGTAGAACCGCAGGCCCTGCCTGAGCCCCAGGGCCAGCGCGCTCTCCAGGGAGCCGCGCAGGAGGAGGCAGCAGAGCGCCGCCAGCAGGAGGGCTGCCTGGAGGAGGACGCAGGCGGCCAGGTACGGCCTCAGCCAGGGCTTCCACTTGGCGTACTTGGCCGGGTCCAGGGCGTCGTAGCAGACCTTGCCGGCCAGAGCGTGGACGACACAGGACAGCACCCCCACCCCGATCAAGGAGTTGGGCACCAGGTGGCTCTCCGAGTTGCCCATCACGTCGCTCCTCTTCCGGAGCTCGATCTTCAGGAAGAGCCCCAGGCCGAAGACCACGGTGCCGGCCAGCACCGCGAGCCAGTTCAGGAGCCAGAGCCCCTGGGCCAGCTTGACCCGCCTCTTCTGGTCAAAGCTGACTTTCAGCAGCGCCATGGTGCAAGGTGCGGTCCAGGCAGCCTCCCGCGCGCAGCTCCCACTCGTGACCTTAGCGCGCCCAGGGCCGGAGACTCAGGGCCTCGGGAAGGGCGCTGCTCTGGGGGCTGCCCATGGTGACGCCCCCTCACCCGGGACCCCCTCAGCTCAGTCCCAGCTCATGAAGGGGCCAGTCCTCCGGCCGTTTCTGCAGCTCCTTCCCAGCCAGGAAGGGGCAGCCTGAAGGTGCAGATTAGAAGTGGGAGCCACAAGACATCTTGCTAATCTCTTTAGCCAGGTTCATCCCATTAGATAAAGCCATGCCCGCTTCAAAACCTGCCCAGAAGGCGCCTCCATGGACACCCTGGAGCAGAACCCTGGGCTCAGCTTGGAGAGTCAGGAGCAAAAGGACAAGGCTGGCCAGAGCAATGGGCTCCAGCTGAGGTCGG
>NW_005371832.1:163070-166321 GCF_000412655.1 Myotis brandtii | reverse complement strand
CCGACCTCAGCTGGAGCCCATTGCTCTGGCCAGCCTTGTCCTTTTGCTCCTGACTCTCCAAGCTGAGCCCAGGGTTCTGCTCCAGGGTGTCCATGGAGGCGCCTTCTGGGCAGGTTTTGAAGCGGGCATGGCTTTATCTAATGGGATGAACCTGGCTAAAGAGATTAGCAAGATGTCTTGTGGCTCCCACTTCTAATCTGCACCTTCAGGCTGCCCCTTCCTGGCTGGGAAGGAGCTGCAGAAACGGCCGGAGGACTGGCCCCTTCATGAGCTGGGACTGAGCTGAGGGGGTCCCGGGTGAGGGGGCGTCACCATGGGCAGCCCCCAGAGCAGCGCCCTTCCCGAGGCCCTGAGTCTCCGGCCCTGGGCGCGCTAAGGTCACGAGTGGGAGCTGCGCGCGGGAGGCTGCCTGGACCGCACCTTGCACCATGGCGCTGCTGAAAGTCAGCTTTGACCAGAAGAGGCGGGTCAAGCTGGCCCAGGGGCTCTGGCTCCTGAACTGGCTCGCGGTGCTGGCCGGCACCGTGGTCTTCGGCCTGGGGCTCTTCCTGAAGATCGAGCTCCGGAAGAGGAGCGACGTGATGGGCAACTCGGAGAGCCACCTGGTGCCCAACTCCTTGATCGGGGTGGGGGTGCTGTCCTGTGTCGTCCACGCTCTGGCCGGCAAGGTCTGCTACGACGCCCTGGACCCGGCCAAGTACGCCAAGTGGAAGCCCTGGCTGAGGCCGTACCTGGCCGCCTGCGTCCTCCTCCAGGCAGCCCTCCTGCTGGCGGCGCTCTGCTGCCTCCTCCTGCGCGGCTCCCTGGAGAGCGCGCTGGCCCTGGGGCTCAGGCAGGGCCTGCGGTTCTACCGCGACACGGACACGCCGGGCCGCTGCTTCATGAAGAAGACCATCGACCTGCTGCAGACCGAGTTCAGATGCTGCGGCAACAACGGCTTCCGGGACTGGTTTGAGATTCAGTGGATCAGCAACCGCTACCTGGACTTCTCCTCCAAAGAAGTCAAAGAGTGAGTGGCCCCCGCCCCGGGTCGGCGCCCAAGGGGCCTGGAAGCCAGTGTCCTGTCCCCCCGGGGGTGGTCGCTGTGCAGCACTTCTCGCTGTGATGCCAGGCTGTGCTGGGGGGACCTATGGAATTGCTGATGTTCTGACATGTTGTCTATAAAGGCGGCAACTTCCTATGGTCCAACCTAACGATTGGCTATGGTGGGAGGAGGGTGTCGGCTATAAAGGGTGTCCCAAAATTCACGCAAGAAGTAATTTTGATAGAAAACACAGGTTTATAATTAAAAATTGTAAATGTTTTATTGATTCATAAAGTATATTGTATAGGGTTATGTATGGAATAGCATATCAGGTAAATGGCCTCCACGGCTTTGCTGGCACATACGCACTCTTTTGTTGAAATTTTCCATGACCGTTTTGCATAAATGTGGCTGAATTCCGATGAGGCTCATTTTCATCTTAATGGCTTGGTTAATCGACAAAATTGTCACATTTGGGGTTCAGAAAATCCACGAGTGATTGTTGAGAAACAAATGCATCTACAGCGTGTCACTGTTTGGTGCGGATTTTGGGCTGGAGGCATCATCAGACCATTCTTCTTCGAAAATGCGGCTGCTCAGGCAATAACAAGAGTGCGTATGTGCCAGCAAAGCCGTGGAGGCCATTTACCTGATATGCTATTCCATACATAACCCTATACTGTATACTTTATGAATCAATAAAAAACTTACAATTTTTAATTATAAACCTGTGTTTTCTACCAAAATTACTTCTTGCGTGAATTTTGGGACACCCTTTATAGCCGACACCCTCCTCCCACCATAGCCAAACGTTAGGCTGGACCATAGGAAGTTGCCGCCTTTATAGACAACATGTCAGAACATCAGCAAGTCCATAGGTCCCCCCAGCACAGCCTGGCATCACAGCGAGAAGTGCTGCACAGCGACCACCCCCGGGGGGACAGGACACTGGCTTCCAGGCCCCTTGGGCGCCGACCCGGGGCGGGGGCCACTCACTCTTTGACTTCTTTGGAGGAGAAGTCCAGGTAGCGGTTGCTGATCCACTGAATCTCAAACCAGTCCCGGAAGCCGTTGTTGCCGCAGCATCTGAACTCGATCTGCAGCAGGTCGATGGTCTTCTTCATGAAGCAGCGGCCCGGCGTGTCCGTGTCGCGGTAGAACCGCAGGCCCTGCCTGAGCCCCAGGGCCAGCGCGCTCTCCAGGGAGCCGCGCAGGAGGAGGCAGCAGAGCGCCGCCAGCAGGAGGGCTGCCTGGAGGAGGACGCAGGCGGCCAGGTACGGCCTCAGCCAGGGCTTCCACTTGGCGTACTTGGCCGGGTCCAGGGCGTCGTAGCAGACCTTGCCGGCCAGAGCGTGGACGACACAGGACAGCACCCCCACCCCGATCAAGGAGTTGGGCACCAGGTGGCTCTCCGAGTTGCCCATCACGTCGCTCCTCTTCCGGAGCTCGATCTTCAGGAAGAGCCCCAGGCCGAAGACCACGGTGCCGGCCAGCACCGCGAGCCAGTTCAGGAGCCAGAGCCCCTGGGCCAGCTTGACCCGCCTCTTCTGGTCAAAGCTGACTTTCAGCAGCGCCATGGTGCAGGGTGGGGTCCGGGCAGCCTCCCGCGCGCAGCTCCCACTCGTGACCTTAGCGCGCCCAGGGCCGGAGACTCAGGGCCTCGGGAAGGGCGCTGCTCTGGGGGCTGCCCATGGTGACGCCCCCTCACCCGGGACCCCCTCAGCTCAGTCCCAGCTCATGAAGGGGCCAGTCCTCCGGCCGTTTCTGCAGCTCCTTCCCAGCCAGGAAGGGGCAGCCTGAAGGTGCAGATTAGAAGTGGGAGCCACAAGACATCTTGCTAATCTCTTTAGCCAGGTTCATCCCATTAGATAAAGCCATGCCCGCTTCAAAACCTGCCCAGAAGGCGCCTCCATGGACACCCTGGAGCAGAACCCTGGGCTCAGCTTGGAGAGTCAGGAGCAAAAGGACAAGGCTGGCCAGAGCAATGGGCTCCAGCTGAGGTCGGGCTCGGATCACAGAGCACATTTCCAGGCCAAACGCCTTCAAAATGTAAAACTTCCTATGGCCATGCCCTGGCTAATTTGACTTAGTGGTTGCAGCGGTTCTCAACCTGTGGGTCGCGACCATCGGAAAACACATATAGCATATCAGATATTTATATTACGATTCATAACAGTAGCAAAATTACAGTTATGAAGTAGCAATGAAAATAATTTTATGGTTGGGG
>NW_005371832.1:146218-162700 GCF_000412655.1 Myotis brandtii | reverse complement strand
ACTCTCTAAAATCAATAAAAATATATTAAAAAAATAAAAATCAATGGAAAAAATATCCTCGGGTGAGGATTAACCAAAACAAAAAACAACTTTCTATGAATAAAAGACATCATTATTCAAGTTGAAAAACAACAGATTATGAGAAAGTATTTGCAACACATAAACAAACAAAAAAAGAATGAATAAGCAAATCTTTTAAACTCCCATAATTCCACAATCAAAAGATCAACAGTCAACTGGATAAACAGGCCAAGGACAGGAACAAACGACTTGTAGAAGGGAAGTTGAGGCTCTGACTGAGTAGCTCAGTTGGTTAGAGCGTCATCCCGATACCTATCTACCTATCTATCTCCCTCTCCCTCTTCCTTCCTCTCTCTCTAAAAATCAATCAATAACAGTTATAATAAGAGAACTTGAAATGTCCAACAATCTGGAAGAGATGTTCAATCCGAGGAGAGCACAGGGAAATGCAAATTAAAACGAATAAAATACCAGACTGGATTCATCAGATTGAGCACCTGTCACCAAACAGTGAAAACAAAGATCATCTAAAATACTCCTAATGCCACGACCCTTCAATACAGTTCCTCATGTTGTGGTGACCCCCAACCACAAAATTATTTTTGTTGCTACTTCATAGCTGTAATGTTGCTACTGTTATGAATCGTGATGTAAATATCTGATATGCAGGATGTATTTTCATTGTTCGCGACCCACAGGTTGAGAACCGCTGGAAAGGGCGATATATACTTTTGCTGAGTCTGTAAATTTTTATTATTATTTTAATTAATAAACTTTCTTTCTTTTTTTAATCCTCACCCGAGGATATTTTTCCCATTGATTTCAAGGGAGAGTGGAAGGGAGAGAGCAGTGGGAGAGAGAGGGGGGAATATCCCCATGAGAAAGACACCTCAATTGGTTGCCTCCTGCACTCACCCCCACTGGGCCCGGGGAACCTGCAACCGAGGCCCATGCCCTTGACCATGAATCGAACCTGTGACCCTTCGGTCTGAGGGCCAACGCTGAGCCAAACTGGCCAGGGCTAAACTTTATTTCTTAAAACACCTTTAGACTTAAAAAAAAAAAAAAAAAAAACACAACGAAAACCTCCAAAACTGAACAGAAAGGACAGAGTTCCGATATACACCTTTACTCCAACCCGTTTCCCCTATCTTGTGGTGGCGTGCTACATTTGTTACATTGGTGAACCAATATATATTTTTCCCATTGATTTCAAGGGAGAGTGGAAGGGAGAGAGCAGTGGGAGAGAGAGGGGGGAATATCCCCATGAGAAAGACACCTCAATTGGTTGCCTCCTGCACTCACCCCCACTGGGCCCGGGGAACCTGCAACCGAGGCCCATGCCCTTGACCATGAATCGAACCTGTGACCCTTCGGTCTGAGGGCCAACGCTGAGCCAAACTGGCCAGGGCTAAACTTTATTTCTTAAAACACCTTTAGACTTACAAAAAAAACAACACACACACACACACACAAAAAAAACCCCTCCAAAACTGAACAGAAAGGACAGAGTTCCAATATACACCTTTTCTCTAACCCGTTTCCCCTATCTTGTGGTGGCATGCTACAGTTGTTACACTGGTGAACCAATGTTGATGTAGCATCGTTATTACCAGCTAAAGCCCATGGTTTACATTAGGGTTAACTCCTTGTGTTGGGTTTTGCCAAATGCACGATTTCATGTATCCCCACATCTCACCGTCTCAGGCAGAATGGTCTCGCTGATCTAACAGCAGTCCCTGCCTTCCACCTGCTCACTGCTCCTCCTCTCCCTGCCCCACCCCAGGCATCCACTGTCCCTATAAATTTGCCTTTTCCAGAATGTCCTGTAGTTAAAATCATAAAGTATGCAGCCGTTTCAGACTTGTTTCTTTTCCTTAGCTACACGCACTTACTGGTTTTCCATGTCTTTCTGTGGCTTCATTGCTCATTTCTATTTTTCGCTGAATAGTATTCCACTCAGGGGAGGGGAACCTTTTTCTGCCAGGGGCCATTTGGATATTTTTAACACCATTCACGGGCCATACAAAATTATCAACTTGAAAATTAGCCTGTTTTATTTGGTCGAACATTTAATTAACTCACCCCTCATGCCTTGGCAGGACCAGACCAAGTGATTCCTTGGGCCTCGTCTGGCCCTGTGGCCGGACGTTCCCCACCCCTGCACTATATGGATGTGCCACTGTTAGCTTAACCATTCACCTAGTCAAGGGCATCGAGGTGTGCTTCCAGTTTTTGGCAATTATAAATTGAGCATTTGAACATTTGCCTGCAGGTTTTTGTGTGAATTACCTAAGAATGTAATTGCGGGATTCTATGGTAAGACTATGTTTAGCTTCGTGAGAAACTGCCAGTTTTCCAAAGTGACTGCTATTTTGCAGTCCCACAGGCAATGAATGCGAGTTCCTGTTGCTCTGCACCCTCGCCAGCATTTGGTGTTGTCAGTGTTCAATATTTCAGCCATTTTGATAAGTGTGTAGTAGTACCTCATTGTTGTTATTGTGGTTTTTAATATATATTTTTGTTGATTTCAGAGAGGAAGGGAGAGGGAGAGAGAGAGAGAAACATCAATGAGAGAGAATCATCAATCAGCTGCCTCCTGCACGCCCCCCCACCAGGGATCGAGCCCGCAACCCAGGCATGTGCCCTTGACCGGAATTGAACCCAGGACCCTTCAGTCCGCAGGCCGAAGCTCTATCCACTGAGCCACACCAGCTAGGGCCTCGTTGTTGTTTTAACTTGCATTTCCCTGAGGACATATGATGGGGAGCATCTCTTCATATGCTTATTTGCTGTCTGTATATCTCCCTTGGTGAGGTGTCTGTCCAGCACTTTTGCCCACTTTTTAATTAGGTTGTTAGTTTTCTTTAGGCTGCACTTTTTATAGCCTTTTGGGAGAATAATTTATCTCTATTAAAATTTTTAAATATGTTTTTATTGATTTTTGAGAGAAAGGGAGAGGAAAGGGAGAGGAGAATAATTTATCTCTATTAAAATTTTTAAATATGTTTTTATTGATTTTTGAGAGGAAGGGAGAGGGAGAGAGAGAGGGAGAGGGAGAGGGAGAGGGAGAGGGAGGGAGAGCAGGAGAGGAAGTGGGAGAGAGAGGGAGAGAGAGAGAGAGACTGATATGAGAGAGAAACATGGATCACCTGCCTCCCGCATGCACCCCAACCGAGTATCAAACCCAAAACCTGGGCATGTGCCCTGATCAGAAATCAAACTAGTGATCTTTCAGTGTACGGGATGACGCTCAACAGCTGAGCCATACCAGCCAGGGCAGCACAAGAAGTTTCAATAACAAACCGATGTTGTCTTCAAATTCATGTGCACTTAATACCAAATAATCTTCATAATTAGAATAAGAGGCTCAGGCAGCAAATGGGTCAAATCTCCAACCTGGAACCTTTCTTCCCTATGCACATGGTTCCACTACATTCAGAGCCTGCACACCCTCTTTAAGATCTCCAAGTCCCTAGGTAAAAGCAAAGAGTATTTCTCCACAGATGGAGGGTGAGAACAAAGCAATGAGACACGAGGGGTTTTTCCCTCCAGCAAGCTGCCTGGCCAAAGGGATCCATTTGCCTGTGTGCATCAAAGCCAATCAAAAGTGAACAGGAAGCCCTAACCGGTTTGGCTCAGTGGAGAGCGTCGGCCTGCGGACTCAAGGGTCTCAGGTTGGATTCCAGTCAAAGGCATGTACCTTGGTTGCGGGCACATCCCCAGTAGGGAGTGTGCAGGAGGCAGCTGATGGATGTTTCTCTCTCATCGATGTTTCTAACTCTCTATCCCTCTCCCTTCCTCTCTGTAAAAAAAAAAAAAAAAAAAAAAAGAGCAAGAATTGGCAGCCAAGAAAGTACAGGTTTGTTAGTTGAGGAAATGGTGCCAAGCCCAGAGTCGCAGGCAAGCTGGTGCTTAAAGACCTGTCTCCTCAGTGGCCTCCAGGAAAGGGGTGATATAGCGAACAATTACTCCTCATGGTGGCTAAAGAAGTTGGGGTCCCAGGCTCTACTGCTTGGTGGGGCCAGGGTAAGGCATCGTTGATTGTTGATTCAGGTCCTGACGTCCCATGGGATCGATCTGTCTGGTTTCCTGAGGGGTGGTCTGTAGGTCATTCTGGTTTCATGGCCCTGGGGCTGGAACCCAGCTGAAGTCAAGACGTTATCTTTAGTTGACCAAAACTCTGTTCCTGGACTCAACAGACCTGAGGCTTTTTTAAAAATCCTTTCCCAAGGATATGTTTTGTTTTGTTTTTTTAAATTGATTTTAGAGAAAGAGGAAGGGAGAGAGAAACATCGATGTCCTGTCTGCACCCCGCCCCCACCCCACCCCCCAGGGATCGAACCCCCAACCTGGTATGTGCGCTCCCGTTGTTGTATGGGATGACGCTCCAACAAACCGGGCCACACCGCCCGGGCCTGAGGCTTTTTCCTTGGGCAGTTTGATGCTGGCGGGAATCTGATGTCCTAAGGGCTTCGTGATTAAGGAGGGGAATGGACGGACAGAAAGGGAACACGATGCCATTGCTCATCCTCCGTTTTAAGTTTGGACTCCAATTGGGAGTGATCTCCAAGGCCAGGTTCTAGGCCATATGGGGAAATCAGCCTTGTTATTTTATTGTTCGATGACATTTTTAGATCCCAAACGACAGACTTGGTTTCCAATGGCTTTGGACCTTCAAAGGATCTCAACCTTTCACCATCAAAGACATTGGGGGGAAGTGTGGTTTGGTTTCTGGAGCCTTTTTCCCCGCAGGAGAAGATGTTCACAAGTATGACCGACTCCTCGCACATATGCACAGAATCCGAAGCCAGTACCCTGGGAGGAAAGGGATGGAATGGCTGAGAAACTCTCAGAGAACCTGTTAGGAGATGCGTGCAAACAACAGAAAATCCGAGGGGAGGAAAGGAAGAAAGATTTGATGTAGGAACGAGAAACAAAAATCTTAAAATAGCTCTAAGACAGTGGTTCTCATCCTTCCTAATGCCGCGACCCTTTAATACAGTTCCTCATGTTGTCGTGACCCCCAACCATAAAATTATTTTCGTTGCTACTTCATAACTGTAATTTTGCTACTGTAAACAATATGTAATTATATATGTGTTTTCCGATGGTCTTAGGCGACCCCTGTGAAAGGGTCGTTCGACCCCCAGGTTGAGAACCGCTGCTCTAAGATAACCAGATGAGTCAAGGACCTTATATTCCTCAAATGACCGAAGGGGCAGAGTTGAGCCCCTCGCAAGCCCGTGGGTTCCCCCTGGTGGCCAGAAATAGAATGGCCTCCGTGAAGAGAAAAGGGGGACTGGGCCTCTTAGGCTAAAATCCTTGAAGTATCTAGAAAGGTAAGAGAACAGACTCATCAGATATGTCCCTGGCCAAACCCTTCGAGGTTATGAAGCAAGGCAGGATGTGGTGAGGAACAAGCAGAGAAAAGTAGGTGGCAGAGGAAGGACTAAGGGATCTCTGATGGACAGCTGGCTCCCTTCCCCACTGGGCCAATGGAGGTGAGTCCAGATGCTATAAATCAATGATAAATATGTTCATGGAATTAGGGGTGATGTGGTTTTCTTTAGAAATCCCTTTAATGCTAATATAATAATGGGATGAAAATAGTGAAATTATACATTTTTTTAAAAAATAGAGAAACCCAAGCCCTGGCCGGTTTGGCTCAGTGGTTGGAGTGTTGGCCCTGGGGACCAAAGGGTCTCAGGTTCAATTCCCGTTCAAGGGCACTCCTGTTGCAGGCAAGATCCCTGGCCAGGGTCAGGGTGCGTGCAGGAGACGACCAATCAATGTGTCTCTTTTTCATCAATGTTTCTCTCTCTCTCTCTCTCTCTCTCTCTCTCTCTCTCTCTCCCCCCCTTCCATTCTCTCTAAAAAAAAAATAAATGGAAACGTATCTTTAGCAGGTGAGGATTTAAAAAAAACAAACAACAAAAAAAACACAAAGCCCTGGCTGGGTGGCTCAGTTGGTTGGAGTGTCGTTCTGTACACCAAAAGGTTGCGGGCTCCATCCCTGGTCAGGGCACATACAAGAAGCAACAAATTAATGCACAAATAAGGGAACAACAAATCCCTCTGTTTGTCTGTCTGTCTGTCTGTCTCTATCTATCTATCTCTATCTCTTTCTCTCTCCTTCTCTCTCTAAAAAAATAATAATTAAAAAAAAATTCTTAAAAAAAAAGAAAGAAACCCAAAAGATCATCTCTCTGGACCTCCCATCCAAGGAAGAATGAGGCTCAGACTGGATCTTTGAGTAATTAACTGGCTTCCGTATCCTTAACCTCTCTCCCTTGATTGTCACCCTGACTTTCCTTTACCCTCTGTTCTTTTTCCTCCCTCCTTCCTTCTTTCTTTTTTTTTTCCATTTTTTTTCCTGATAAATATGTCATACATAAAGAGAATAGGCTCAAGTGAACATCTATATTTCCTCCCCCAGCATAAGACATAGACTATCCCCAGTACCGGATGTCCCTCCTTCTTTACAGCCAGAGGTCATCTGAATTTGGTATTTATCCTTCTCTTGACTTTCTTTAATGTTACCACCTACGCATATACCCTTAAACAATACACCGTTTAGTTTTGCAGGACTTTGAACTTGACATAAATAGAATCATCTAAGTGTTCTTTTTGTTTTGCCCCCCCCCCAATTACTCTTTTAAAAAATATTTTTATTGATTTTTAGAGAGAAAGAAACATCAATGTGAGAGAGAAATATTGATCGATCTGCTGCCTCCTGCACACCCCCCACTGGGAACTGGCTACCAACTGAGCCACACCAGCCAGGGCCCCACACAATTACTTTTAAAAACATTTATACATACAGAAAGGTCTACAAATCATAAATGTACAGTTTGATCATAGCAGGAAAGCAGGAAGAGAACTTTCACCAGAAACTGAATCAGTGGGCACCTTGCTCTCGGACTTCCAGCCTCTAGAACTGTGAGAAAATACATTTCTAGAGGTAAGCCACCCAGCCTGTGGTGTGTTGTTGTGGCAGCCCGATGTAGCCATGATTCGGAATACCTTAGCTTTTCTTTCACATAACAATCATGTGGTATTTATTTCCCTTCACATCTATTTTTGCTTGTTTTCAAGAGTCACAAAATTATATCATACCATACATAGTCTTCAGGTTCTTCTCTTTTTCACTCAACATTATGTGTTTTTTATAACTTTTTTTTTTTTTACTGATTTTAGAGAGAGAGAGGAAGGGAGAGAGGAATATTGATTTTTGTTGTTCCACTTATTTATGCGCTCATTGGTTGATTCTTGTATGTGCCCTGACCAGGGATTGAACCCAAAACTGTGGCATATTGGAACAACACTCCAACCAACTGAGCTACCCGGACAGGGCTTGAGCATTATGTTTTAAGATTCGTGCATGCTGCTTCATGTAGCTACAGCTCATTTTCACCTACAGATCATACCACGTGTGATCTGTTCTCCTGTTGGTAGGTATATGGGTGATTTCCAGTGGGTGTTTAAAGATGATTTCCAGTGTTGCTTTTTTCTTTTTAAGTCCTTACCCGAGAATATCTTTTCATTGATTTTAGAGAGAGAGAGAGAAACATTAATGTGAGAAAGAAACATTAGTTGCCTCCTGTACGCACCCCAACTGGGCAACCTAGGAATGTGCCGTGACCAGGAATCGAGCCTGCAGCCTTTCAGTGTGTGGGAGCTACTCTCAACATTTTGTCCATGTCTCCTGCGGAGCAGTAGTTTCTCTGGGGTCCCTAAGAGGGGAACTGCTGAGCAGTGGGGTAGGTAAATCCTCACCTTTATGGGGTGATGCCAAAATGTTTTCTAACTTGATCAGCCCAGCCCTAGCCAGTTTGGCTCAGTGGATAGAGCATCGGCCTGCGGACCAAAGGGGTCTGGGTTCAATTCCGGTCAAGGGCACATACCTCGGTTGCAGGCTCCTCCCCAGCCTGGGCCCTGGTTGGGGCTCATGCAGGAGGCAACCAATGGATGTGTTTCTCTCACATCAAAATCTCTCTCTGTCTTTCCCTCTCACTTCCACTCTTTCTAAAAATCAATGGAAAAATATCTTCAGGAGAGGATTAAAAAATAATAAATAAAGTGATCAGCCCAATTTATACTCCCACTGGCAGTGAATATATGATCCACAGCTCTTACTGTTGTCAGACATTCTTAATGTTTGTCTCCTTGGTTTTAATTGTGGCCTTAATTTGCATTTCCCTGGTTACTAATGAGTTGTTGTACCTTTTCATAAATTATTTGCATTTGTGCTCCCTCTGTAAAATGAATGTGCTAGTCTTTAGCCCATTTTTAATTTGGGTTGTTAGTGTTTTTCTGATTGATTTGTGGAACTTTCTTATATTTCCTATATAATATTTATTTGGCATTACATGTATTAAAAATTATTTTCTCCCAATTTGTGACTTGACTTTTCACTTTCTTCATGGCATCTTTTGAAGATCATAGGTTCTTAGTAGTAGAACTTAACATGCTAAGTCCCCTATTTTTATTTTTATTTTATTTTTATTTTTTAGAGAGAGATCAGAAGGAGGCAGGGAGGGGGAGAGAGAGAGAGAGAGAGAGAGAGAGAGAGAGAAACATGGATGTTAAAGAGACACATTGATCGGTTGCCTCCTGCATGCACCCTAACTGGGTTCAGGGAATCAAACCTGTTACCCAGGTACGTGCCCTTGACCAGGAATCAAACCCGAGACTCTTTGGTGCTCAGGCCAATGCTCTAACCACTGACCCACACTGGCCAGGGTGATAAGTTCTTAGTAGAATTTTCCGGTCTTTTTTTTTTAGAGAGAAGGGAAGAGAGAGGGAAAGACAGAGAGAAACATCAATGTGAGAGAAACACATCTATTGGTTGCCTCCTCTCGGGCTGGAAAGGAGCCTGCAACCAAGAACTCTTCGGTGCGAAGGCCAATGCTCTATCTACTGAGCCAAACTGGCTAGGCCTCCAATCTTTTTATTTTTAAAAAATTATTTTTTATTGATTTCAGAGAGGGAGAGAGAGATAGAAGTATCAAAGATGAGAGAATCATTGATTGGCTGCCTCCTGCAGGCCCCATACTGGGGATCGAGCCTGCAACTGAGGCATGTGTTCTGACCAGGAATTGAACTGTGACCTCCTGAGTCATAGGTCGACGCTCAACCACGGAGCCATGCCAGCTGGGCAAAATTTTTATTTATTGATGAGAGAGAGAGAGAGAGAGAGAGAGAGAGAGAGAGAGAGAGAGAGAATGCAATGAACAATGCATTCATTGGTTGCTTCTGGTATGTGCCCTGACTAGAGATTGAACCCACAACCTTGGCATATCAGGAAGACGCTCTAACCAACTGCTACAGGTCAGGACTGTTTTTTGTTGTTGTTGTTGTCTTGATCTTGATCTTAATTAACTTCTTAATGATTCACCATTAAGTATCATGGTTGCTGTACCCTTAACAAGTTAAAGAAGTTAGTTCCCTTCTTTGCCAAAAGTGTGTTCTCATGAATAGAAGCTGAAATGTGTAGAAGGCTTGTTCTATCTCCATTACGATAATCATAAAGGATTTCCCTTTATCTCTTAGTGTGATACATTAAATGTCATTTTCCTAAAGTCAGACTATTCTGGCCTTCCTAGAATAAACTCTGATATATTATCTTTTTATGTGCTTCTGGAGTTGGTCTGCTAATGTGACCGGTATTGCACCATCCCTTATGCTTCTCCCAAACCCTGCCCACAGCTTTGTAAGTAGCTCCTGTATTAAGCTCTTCTCAAATTACCCATTCTGAGTGTGCCATCTGTTTCCTGCCAGGTCCCTGACGGATACAGTGTTTGATTAATGGGTATTAGTTCAGACTAGTTGGAGCATGAAGTGTGTGTGATGAAACATCGTGTAGGAACAGGAGGCTGGGGAAGAGCAGATGGTGGAGGAGCGTGTCTGTCAGGCCAGGGAGTCCAGCAGGCAGTGGAACCTGAGAGGGTTTAGACCAGGAGTGACGTGCGTTAAGAAAACTAGTCTGGTAGCTACATGCAGAATGGTTTAGAAATTGGAGATGGGTGACAGGTTAGATGATTGCAATTACTGTTACAGGAAGGTAACATTTTGTAACCATCAGATTGGCAAAGATCCAAAAATTTGATAGCATAGTATATGGATAAGGGTGTGGAGAAATAGCACTCTCAGACATGGCTAGAGAGTGTGTAAATTCTTTGGACGGCAATTGTCTAAGATCTGTCAATTAGGAATGTTTATAGCCTGTGGACTGAGCAATTCCACTTCTAGGTACTTAGCCTACAGATAACATTGCACACATGCTAGATAACTTATGTATGGGGATATTCATTGTAGGATTTTTCTAATGGTTAAAGATTGGAAACAACCTAAATGTTCATCACAGTACTCGAAAGGCTGAACAGAACGTTGAGGGACAGGATGAGTGGGCAGGACCTGCTGAGGGTGGAACTGATATGATTTGGAAACCTGATGTTACAAATTGGACAGCGCAGGGACCAGATGCAGACTGCAGAAAGCTTCGCTTGGCTCGTACAGTGTTTTTAAAATGCTTGACGTTGTCTGCCAAGTCATCTGGTCCCCTACTCCCTATGGACTATTTCCAGCAGCTTCCTCATTGAGTTTACCTGCTTGGCCCCGGTAAGCAGTTAAGTGTCTGGAGAACAGTTACAGCATTAAACATGGAACTTGGGAGGGAAAGAGGTGAAGATGGAGATTTTAAAGGATATATGGAATTTGAAAAGCAGGTGAGCCCACTGAGGGTGGAGGCTGGGGATACAGACAAGGACTGTGCACATAAGGTTGAGAGTTGCGATTCTGAAGAGACCAAATACAAGAAGCTAAAGACAAAACTTGGAGCATCACTCACACTTACGGTACGGGCTGTACGTCACCAGAACCCCAGTGAAGGGAAAGAAGCTGCCATAAGAGAAGCAGGGTAGAGCAAGGCTATGGAGGGCCAGGGGAGAGAGAGCTTCAAGGGTCAGGTGGTAAACTGCACCTAGAAAGAAAGGATAGGATGGAGGGGAGGGGGGAGCTGTTAGATTTGGTGCTTAGGCTACTGATACCATCAATGAGCCAGTTCAGCCGAGAAAACAAGGTAAGATTACAGACATAAAGAGGGAGCAGATGTAGATGTAGGTGGACACAGCTACTCCTTTGAGATGGTTGACAGAGCCCTAACTGGTTTGGCTCAGTGGATAGAGCATCTGCCTGTGGACTGGAGGGTCTTGGGTTTTCCTGCCAAGGTTGCCAGTTCGATTCCAGGTTGCAGGCTCGATCCCTGGTAGGGAGCGTGCAGGAGGCAGCCAATTAATGATTCTCATCATTGATGTTTCTCTCTCTCCCTCTTCCTCTCTGAATTCAATAAAAAAATATATATATTTTAAAAAGATGGCCGACAGAGGGAAGGAGCTGGAACACCATTCAGTGATATGCAGGGTGGAGGATCTCGGGATCTGGTATTTTGAAAAAGAAAAAGGCCAATGGGAAGGGAGCAGGATCCATAGGAAGTAGGAGGGGATGGGCACAAATGGAAGAGGTAGCTCTGGAAATTTTTTCAAATATTGAGGAATGTTAAGGGGGTGCTAGTTGGATGGCCTATGATGTGTTAGGTGAGGTCAGCAGTTACAGCCATTCAATTCTGAATTCTAGGAAAGAAGAAAAAGGTCTGGGATAGTTGGCATAAGTAATGTGGTGTGGGCCATTCAGGAAGGCAGGACAGGTGTGCAAGGAAAGCTCAGCTGAGATTAGCAAGCATTAACTAGGGTTCAAACTGCCATAATTTTGTGAGTTTATTATCTATTAGAGGCCTGGTGCACAAAATTAGTGCACTGGGGGGGGGGCCCTCAGCCCAGCCTGTGCCCTCTCACAGTCCGGGACCCCTTGAGGGATGTCTGACTGCCGGCTTAGGCCCAAACCCCCTGGGGGGATCAGGCCTAAGCCGGCAGTCAGACATCCCTCTCACAGTCTGGGGCTCTCGCAGTCCGGGACCCCTCGCTCCTTACCAATCACCGGCAGCAGAGGCAGGAGAGGCTTCCACCACTACTGCTGCGCTCTCAAGCTGTGAGCCTGGCTTCTGGCTGAGCAGCATTCCCTCTGTGGGAATGCACTGACCACCAGGGGGCAGCTCCTGCATTTAGCGTCTGCCCCCTGGTGGTCAGTGCGCATCATAGCGACTGGTTATTCGGCCGTTCGATTGATTTGTGTATTAGGGTTTTATTATATAGGATTACAAACTGCAGATTTGCAGAAGGTTCATTTTTTAGATGTAGTTAACTTTCTTATAAAAATGATCATTCCATTTTTGCAAGCCTATTAGTACCACAAGCAGGGTTTCTCCTGCAGTATTACTTGGTGTTAAACTATCAGTGTTCAGGGGCATAGTCTTGGGATACCAATCATAGTTACTAATGTGAAGAGATGGTTGAGAATTTCATTACAAAATATTTATCTTTTATTATCAGGATTATTCCTCCTAAGCAATTAATCCCCCCCCCCCCTTCTTTGTACATGTTGTAAATTGTGAAACTGACTAGGATCCTTTTTCAAGTCAGCTAATAGAGGGGAAACAATTCTGGATTAATGTCAGACTAAGGAATAGGGCTCAGCAGGCTATGTTTTTCTTCTTTTTTTAATCCTCACTCGAGGATGTTTTTATTGATTTTAAAGATAGAGGAAGGGGGAGAGAGAAACATCAATGTGAGAGAGAAACATCAATCGATTGCCTCCCCAACCAGGGATTAAACCCGAAACCTAGGTATGTGCCCTGACCAGGAATTGAACCCACAATATCTTGGTGTACAGGACGATGCTCCAACCAACTGAGCCACTCAGCCAGGACAGCAGGCTACACTTTCATTGGCCTCTTTTCTGCCTCCATTTTGTGACTATTCTGTTCCTCCTCCTCCTTAGTTGTTATCTTATTACATTTCACATATCCTAGAAACCACTTTAAATCCTTTTTTGGAACAAGATAGAACATACAAATATTAAACATACAGATACTTTCAGGTACTTCAAGCACATTAATAATTGTGGCAATTATCAAATAAAAAGCAATTCGTTACAGGCCATTAGACCCCAAAAAACCTTTTTAAAAATCTTTCAACTAGCCATTTAAGAATAATGAATGGTAGTATATAGAGCAAAAAGCCAAGTTTGTAACCATAATCATAGCAAAATGAGTGGAAAAATGAAAACTGAGCTGGATCTTGTCTCCATGCCCTCTTCTCTTTAGATAGCCATTTAATGTCTGTCAATGTCATGTTACATATAACAGCACATGGTTATAGATAACACCATAAAAAACAGACTGAACTAGATGTTTGCCTCAATTTTTTTTTTTTTTTTTTTTGAGAGAGAGAGGAAGGGAAAAACATTGATTTGTTGTTCCACTTATTTACGTATTCACTGGTTGGTTCTTGTATGTGCCCTGACCCAGGATCAAACCCACAACCTTGGCATATAGGGTAACACTTGAACCAAATGTCTCCATTTTTTTGTATGAGGTAACCTACCATAATTATGCCTGTTAAAAAAAAAAAAAAAAGCAATTCGCCTGGCTGGCATGGCTTAGTGGTCACAGTTCAATTCCGGTCAGGGCACATACCCTGGTTGTGGGCTTGATCCCCAGTGGGGGGGCGTGCAGGAGGCAGCCAACCAATGATTCTCTCTCATCACTGATGTTTCTCTCTCCCTCTTCCTTCCCTCTCTGAAATCAATAAAAATATATTTTTCTAAAAAGCAATTTGCCCTTTTTAATTATTTTGCATGCTTCTTGTCAACGCAACACAATTCAAAATCACTATCTTGTAGCCGGTTAAGAAGATGGGCTCTGGAGCCAACTTTGTTTAAATTCCAGTCCACCAGCATGCGTGACCTCGAGCAACATACTTATTTTTCCTCGCTTGAAAAACAGTGTATGAGGACCTACCTCATACGAATTTGAGGCCTTAATAAGTGTATTTGAGTAAGGTACTTAGAACAGTGTCTGTGACATTTTAAATACACAGAAAATTGGTAGCTAGAATAGTTTTGGCTTTACAGTTGGGAAAACTCATGAGCCTCTGGAGGTCCAAGCCAAACTTTTGGACCCAAACAAGTCAATGACCAGCTGGGTTCCAGAAGCTCAAGCTAATGTGTAGCTGAAGACCACAGAGGAGCACCCTGCTGAGAACATTCTACCCAAAAAGGTTCTCCTTAATGGTACCTGGCACAGGTTCGGTACCATCATTCCACATTAACTGCCTCTTACCAGCGCCCTGCGGCATTCATTTATTAAATATTTATTGAAGGCCTGCTTTATCATGCAGTAAGTTTTAAATACCACCAATAAAAACAAAACAGAGAACCACACTCTTTCCCCCCCCTATGGCTTCAAACTGTCACAGGCAAATACTAGCAATAATTATCCAAGTAGCAAAAATAAAAGTGTTATACCTGTCGCGAATTTAATGGAAATCACAAATCGCCTATCACAATTTTAAGTCTTAATTACTGAAACCATACACTCTGTGACAATGGTAAGTAAACCTTGGGGTCCCGTGGGTTGGGAGTCAGTCCCACACGGGGAGAATTTGGTGTCAGTGAAGAAGAGAGTAACCACTACTTAGTCCCCCTGGATCGTTCGCTCTTCTTCGGGAAGAACGCTCCAGTTGGGGGAGGCCATATCCCGCGCCAACCAGTTGAAATCGTCAACGTCGCTCCAGTTATTTTTGCTCCGATCTAAACCAGAGCTCTCGAAGTCTCGGTCGATCCCCGGGTAGGTCCAGGTGTAAGGGGCGAACCGGATGCCGTGGCAGTCCTCCACGATGGCCCTGCAGGTCACCTGCAGGAAGATGCGGGTGTCCCTCGTCGTGTGCACCCGGAGCTGCTGGCAGGCCACGGCCAGCACGCACTCACTGCAGTCATCCAGAAACACCGACGTGGACACCGGCCCGCAGAGCAACGTGCAGCGGCGGGCCTTGCTCAGCCGCAGGGTGTTGGGATTGCCGTACAGTCGGATCGTGCAATCGCTCAGTTCGGTCAAAAGGACGTCTCGCTGGTGCAACTCCTCCGCTCTCTTCTCCAAGACTTGGGACTTGAGGTTGGAGAAGCCGCAGAGCCAGCTAGAGCCCAGGGCTCCCTCCTCGGTCACGGAGGGCGGGGAGGCCAGGGTGCCTTCCGCCACCGCGGCGCCGGGAGCCGCATCTACTACTTTGGGGGCCAAGACAACATCCTTCCTCCGGGTCTTGAAAGCGAATCGCTTCTTGGGCTGCAGCTGCTGGCGCCGGTCGGCCAGGGCCGCCTGCAGCTGCGCCAGCGCCTCCTGTGCCTGCCGCACTTCGTAGGCGGCCAGGAACAAAACCGAGTCGTTGAGGAGTTTCTGGAGCCCCTGGAGCCGAGCGGCCGCCTCCTCCAGCCGCTCGACCGACTCCCCGCCCTGCAGGAGCTCTTCCACCGCTGCTCGCTCCCGGGCGAAGGCGGCCGTGAAAAAGTCGCTCTTCTCCTCCACCACCTCCTGGTCCTGCCGCTTTTGCTTCCGCCTTTCCGCCTCCAGTTGCCTCTCTTGGTCTCGCCTCTGAAGCCGCTCAGGCAGCAGGCTCCGCTCCCGCTGGGACACCACGTCCCCGTTCCCTACGACGGCAGCGGAGCAATTAGCTGTCTCCATCTTGACTGCAAGCTTCCTTTCTCCTGCCTTCCTTCCTCTGGGCGCGCCCTCCGTGAGGCGTCCCACCAACGCGTCCTTTGATTGGCCAGATACAATGACGTCAGAGGACCGGCCTTATTCTCTTAGCCCATTGGTTCCTCTACATCGGAGGGGCGGGGCCGACTGACAAAGGGGGTGGAGAAACAAAGGTCCTTGTGGATGGGTGGGGTGGGAGGCAGGAGGGGGAAGCCTTTTTTTTCTTCTTAAAGGGGCAGGACTTATATCCGGGATTGTGGGGTGAGTTGCAGCAGCGGCAGCTGCACATGTGGGTTTGTTTATAAGAACAAGGTTAGAAACTCGCAGGCCTCCCCCTCCCCCCCGGCTCCTCCCTACCTCCCTCTTACAGGCCAGAGATCTGCTACTGGTGGGGGGAATGTGTGCGTGCGGTGGGTGGGGGGACAGGTAGTGGTAAGAAAGATGGAGGGGGGGTGGAATATTGCACCGCCCGGCCCGCGTCGGAGGAAGCGGCAGCTGGAACAGCTGGCTAGGGAGCCACTTGCATGCCTCTGTTTTTTTTCTTTTCCACCACCCCTTCTGCAGTTCGGCGTGGCCTGGGGCTCCAGGGTCCCCGTAGGCAGTTACGGGGGCGGGAGAAGGCGAAGGCCACCCGGATGGGAGAGACTGGGTTCCTCATTGCAACGGGGTTCAGGGGGCCCTGGGGGAGCCTAAAAACGAATTACTATTTTTTTGGCCAATTGCGGCAGTCGGCGGGGTGGGGGCGGGAGAGTGACATTCCACACCCCCTTCCTCTTCCTCCCACGCCCTCCCCCCCCGCTTCCCTGTCACTC
>NW_005371832.1:135125-145785 GCF_000412655.1 Myotis brandtii | reverse complement strand
TGCGGCGGCGGAGCGCAGGGCTCTGACCCGGCCCGCCCTTCCCGTCTGGGGTTTCACCCTCATCTCCCTCCCGGTGCACACACACTTCCCGGCCTTCCCGGTTTTCATTGGGGTATTTACCCAAGAAACTGTCACTGGACATCTCACCGATGTGCCTGCATTGTCATGCAGAGAAAGAAGGGGGAGAGGAGAGAATTAAGACGTCTCCAATTTTTAACGCCCCACTTTCCTCCTTTCCTTCCCATTTAAAACAAAACAAACAAAGAAAACCAAAGACAAAACACATACATTTCTGTATTTCTCTACTGCATGTCAGTGCAGGTTACCGGTTGGCCAATTCCGCGCAGCGTTGGGGGGATGAGAGGGTGGGGGTGGGGGGGTGTCTGTGTGTCCGTGCACCGATGGAGATGAGAATGCTGGAAAATTCCTGTGCTTACGCTTGTATACACTGCTCTTTGTTTTCATTCGCTTTGTTCATGGACAAGATAAAGGAGGCTTTCGGTGTTTCGTGCGGTGTGTTTTTGAGGCTGGTGAATGAAATCTAGCTGTTTATCTTGTCTAAGTCACACGGAGGAATGCAATAGCTGCTTTATGTTATGAAGAGTTGATTTAACCAAGGAAGGTTTGGGGGGTCGGGGGAGGGAAGCCCTGATCTGTCTCCAGTTTTTCAGCAACTGAATCTGTCTCGCATGAATTAAGAAAGTTTGTAGCCAAGCAAGGCTTATTGGACTTGGGAGTTAGAGCCTTTTCCGTGTTAGCCACAGAGTATGTGAGCGGTGGCTCCTGCTGTCTGTGTCAGCAGGCAGTTGAATGTCATTAAACTCTTGCAGGAATTTCATTTCTGCCCGACATCCGATTTTGGCACAGAGTCCAGTAGACCTTAGACGTTTCTGAATATTTTTAAGTTGGCCAGTTCAAACTTTTCTGAGAAAGAAGCAGACCAGGGCAAAAACAGGCAGGTCACCGGGTGACCCGTGTGTCAGAGGCGGATGGAAAGCCGAGTGGGAATGGGCAGGGGTGCGTGGTGTGGCCTGGAAGCATTGGCCTGGCGGTGTTTTCCAGCCCCCAGCAAACTGCTGGGTGAAGACATGGGTGGAAAGCTACATGCCCGAGCTCGAAAGCAGGAGGAAGGCTGCAAAACCTCTGGCGCTGCCAGACGGAACTGGAGGGCAGGCAGTTCAGTGTGCATCCTGGAAACAGACCAGCTCCTGGGGTGATGGAGGTAAAGAGGGGGAGCCCTGCAACAGAACCGCGACAAAGGCAAGCAGCCAGGAGCTCTGAGCCCTTTGTTCAAAGATACCTTAAGAGGCTTGTGAATCAAAGTACTGCTCTCTTTAGACATGTTAAAAAGTGTAAAACTTCTAAGTTATTACAGACTTTAAAAGCTACTTAAAAAGGCAGGTACTTTGGGGTTCTGTTCGTTACATTAGCTTTCAACCATTAACAACTGACAGTCTTCTTCCTTCTAAAACCCTGGCCTCTTCCCCACCCCACTTCACTCTGATTATTTTATAGCAAATCCCATACATTATATTACTTTATGTTTTACAATCTATCAGTGTTTCAATATGTATCTCAAAGAGATTAGGACTACCCTTTTAAAACCTAACCACAATATTATCAACTATCACCACACTCCAAAAAAAAAGTGGTGATATATCCTTATTGTCATCCGAGTTCCGGTCTATATTCACATTTCTCTGATTATCCTATAATTTCCTTTTCAAGTCATTTTATTTGAATAAAGATCCAAACAATCCCATCAATTGTCTAGTTAATATGTCCCTTAAATCACTTTTTTAAAAAATCCTCTCTCTCTCTCTCTCTCTCTCTCCCCCAATTGTTTTGTTGGAAAAAACCTGGTCACTTGTTCAGTAGAGTTTCTGATAGTCTGTATTTTGCTGGCTGCATCTCCATACTGTGTTTGTTAGATATTAAATATTTGTCATATGTATTTGATCTTGTAATGTCAAAAGTGAGTGTTTATGTACTGATATACCACAGGAAGTTAGCAACCAAGTAGTGAAAGCATTTAAGCGCAATAAAACGGCCTTTGGCTATGGCGATACAGCAAAGAATAAGGTCTTTTGCTGTTCTGTGGAGTTCGTCAGGGACTGGTGCTGTGGAAGATGCCAGCCACACGTAGGCACAATGAAACAGATCCAGACCTCAATTCTAGTAGCTCGATGCCAGAAAGAGGTGTCACCCATAGTGGATATAAAGCATTCACTAAAGAGCTCTATATGTCACTATCAAATGGTAGGCAAATATTCCTACCTTGGTCGCTGGCTTTTCTGACACGAGGAACGAGAAAGGTGACAGCTGTGAGGGTATGTGCTCTTTGTGAAAATCTCCAAATTGGTCTGTGAAGCAGGACAGGAGCAGCCCTTCCTTCCGCCTTTCCCTGGCTCTCCTCCTCCCCACCACCTTCACTTTGGGGAACTTTTTTCACCGTCAGACACCTAAAGCCTAGCACAGACTGGCACCGAATATTTATCTCACATCAGTTTATTTAGCGAATATTTATCTCACATCAGTTTATTTAGCACCTACTGTGTCCCGTGCTGGGCCGGGGAGGCCCTCCGGCTGCCAAGGGGAATAAAGACAGACTTAATCACTGTCTTTAAGGAGGCCTAATCTAGGCAAATAATGGCACAAACATGTGACATTTTAACAGTGACAACTAACAACTGTTACAGAGGAAAGAGGAACAGAGAGGGCCACTGGTGGGTGGTTTGACCTTGTAGGGAGGTCAGTGCCGGCTTCCCCAGGGGCGGGAAGGATGAGAAGGAATTAACAAGAAGTGAGTGAGCACTGAAAAGTGTCTTCTAGATGTATGGGCTCCTGGGGTCACTGGGACTTTAGGGAGCGCTGTGTCAGGGAGTGCAGTGGGCAGGAGACAGGCTGCAGGGGTGACAGGAGGGGTGGGAGGGGGGTAAGGGAGCCGATGGCAAGCAGATTACTCTTTGGAGAAGTTTGACTGGGAAGGGGAAGGGAGAGGAACTTGGGGGTGGGAGGAGGCCACTGAGGTGTTTTTGATTTTTACAGAAAGAGAAGGCTTAAAGTCCAGAATATAAGGGTCCTGAAAAGGGTAGGGGGGGACCTAAGACAAGCATTAGCTGAGGCAGGAGGAGGGACCGCCTCTCTATTGCAGTGTTGTTGCTTTAACTTTTTATTATGAAATTTTTCCCACATGCACAAACGTTTTTACCTCGACCCATAGTAACAGGTGCCTCATAATTGAAACAGAAGCTTTAAGAAACAGTAAGTTACTCTGTGCAAGATACTATTTTCTGTTTTACTTATTGCTTTAAAAATCCTGATCAAGTCCTAGCCGGTTTGCTCAGTGGACAGAGCGTTGGACCAAAGGGTCCCGGTTTGATTCCAGTCAAGGGCACGTACCTCAGTTGCAGGCTCCTCCTAGGCCTGGGTCCTGGTCAGGGCTCGTGCAAGAGGCAACCAACCGATGTGTTTCTCCCACATCCATGTTTCTCTCTGTCTTTCCCTCTGTCTTCTACTCTCCCTAGAAATCAATGGAAAAATATCCTCATATGAGGATTTAAAAAAGAAAAAATGCTGATCAAGACCCCCTAAATTAAGCTGCCGTTTAAAAATGCTGTATCCGCAGGCGAGGGTACAGCTGTAGGTGCATTTGTGTGTTTGATACTTGACCGATGAGTTTATGATTTCCTTGTTCCTTATGAAGTGGGCAGTGAGGTCCCCTACCGGGTGTGGGAGGAAGGCACTGGGGGTGTCAGAAGTGTGGGAAGGTTTGAAAGCCTCTGGGAAGAGGGAGAGTATGTTGCGCTGAGAAATGGGGCTCAGTGGTGTGGCTGTTCAGCAAATGCTTGGAGAATGAGCGAGGGATTGAGAACCTGCCAGGGGGCAGTCTAGGCTGGGGACAGCGCAGGGGAGGGGATGGAGTTGGGGCAGGCCAGAGGAGGAAGTGGTATTGAGAGCCTGACCCTCAGGAGCAGGAAATCCTCCTAAGAGTCTGGAGGCTTGACTCCTGTAGCCCCTCAGGCATTCCCTACAAAACTCTTCAGAAACTTACCTCACTCTCCCCAAGACCCGCACTGCCTGTCACCAGATGGCCTTGCCTACTCTTCGCAGAGAAGAAAGGCCACTAGACATGAACCTCACCTTGCCTCCCACCTCACTTACAACTTGTCTGTGAAGTTCTGCCTTTCTCTCTTTCTCTTCTCACCCAAAGCAGAGCTTTCCACCGAGTGCCATGCCCCTTCCCTCCCATTTCCTGGGCCCTCCAGCCGCCACTCATCCTCTCTTTTTTTGGGATCTTTAATCTCTGTCTTCTTTGGCATCTCCTCTCAGTAAGAAAGGTCCCTCAACCCAAGTGAATGCTCTGAGTTTCTTACTGCAATTAACAACAGACTTTTTATTTTATTCTATTTTTTTAATATTGGGGGGAAGGTAATTCGGTTTGTTTCCTCCCAGCTTTATTGAAATATAATTGATATATGACATTGTGTGAATTTAAGATGTACAATATGATGAGCCCTGACACTGTGGCTCAGTTGGTCGGAGTGTCGTCCTGTACACCAGAAGGTGGTGAGTTTGATTCCCCATCAGGGTACATACCCAGGTTGCAGGTTCGATCTCTGGTCGGGGTGTGTACAAGAGGCAGCCAATCAATGCTTCTATCTCTCACATCAATATTTCTCTCTGTCTCTTTCTCTCCCTTCCTCTCTCTAAAATCAATAAAAACTAAATTTAAAGAAATGTACAGAATGATTTTATATATGTATATATTGTGAAATTATTACCATGATAAAGTTAACATATTCATCACCTCACATAGGTACCATTTTTGTTCATGTGGTGAGACCTTTAAGATATACCTTCTTAGCAACTTTCAAGTGTCACTACTAGAGGCCCGGTGCACGAGATTTGTGCACTCAGGGGTCCCTCAGCCCAGCCTGCGCCCTCTCACAGTCCAGGAGCCCTTGGGGGATGTTCCACTGACGGCTTAGGCCTGCTCCCTGTGGAGCCGACATCCTTAGCACTGCTGCGGAGGCGGGGCCATTGGGCTCACCAGCTGTGAGTCTGGCTTCTGGCTGAGCGGTGCTCGCCCTGTGGGAGCACACTGACCACCGGGGGGCAGCTCCTGCATTGAGCATCTGCTCCCTGGTGGTCAGTGCACATCATAGCGACCGGTCGTTCTGCCGTTCAGTCGATTTGCATATTAGCCTTTTGTTATATAGGATAGTCATCATGCTGTATATTACATCCCAAAACTTATTCATTTTACGATGGAAGTTTGTACTCTTTGACTACCTTTACCATTTCCCACACTCCCCAGCCCCCAGCAACCACTAACCTGCTCTCTGTTTCTATGAGTTCCATTTTAACAACAGACTTTTTAAAAAATATATTTTTTAATTAATTTCAGAGAGGAAGGGAGAGGGAGGGAGAAGAAACATCATCAATAATGAGAGAGAGCCCTAACCGGTTTGGCTCAGTGGATAGAGTGTCGACCTGCGGACTGAAGGGTCCCAGGTTCGATTCCGGTCAAGAGCATGTACCTTGGTTTTGGGCACATCCCCAATAGGGGGTGTGCAAGAGGTAACTGATCGATGTTTCTCTCTCATCGATGTTTCTAACTCTCTATCCCCCTCCCTTCCTCTCTGTAAAAAAATCAACAAAATATATATTTTTTTTAAAAATGAGAGAGAATCATTGATCAGCTGCCTCCTGCACACCCCCTACTGGGGATCAAGCCTGCAACTCTGGCATATGCCTTGACCGGAATCAAACCTGGGACCCTTCAGTCCGGAGGCTGACGCTCTATCCACTGAGCCAAACCAGCTAGGGCAACAACAGACTTTTAAAAACAATAATCTACATTTGCTGTGTCCAGTTTCTCAATTGTATTCCCTCCTTAGCCCCTTATCATCCAACTTCCACCTCTGCCACTTTATTTGAAACAGATTGCTCTGTCATCGCCATTCCCTCCTAACTTTCAAATCCATTGCTCTTTGTAGCTGTAAGCTCTCAATTCTCCCTTCACAACACACAGCTCCTTGTTCTGTCTTATTCTCTGTCCATTCTTGATCATTACCTCTTGTCTCTGTTACAGACTTCTTTCCATCCACCCCTTAAATATCCATGAGGCCAGAATTCTATCCTGGTATCTCTTTTCTTGGTCCCCTCCTCCTTTGAAAAGCTTACCTTCTCTGAGAGCCGTGGTCGGCAAACTGCGGCTCGCGAGCCACATGCGGCTCTTTGGCCCCTTGAGTGTGGCTCTTCCTAAGCCTTAGGAGTACCCTAATTAAGTTAATAACAATGTACCTACCTATATAGTTTAAGTTTAAAAAACTTGGCTCTCAAAAGAAATTTCAGTCGTTGTACTGTTGATATTTGGCTCTGTTGACTAATGAGTTTGCCGACCACTGTCCCAGAGCACCAAGTCTTGTCCGATGCTGATTGACTCCTGAATCTCTATCTCCTCCCTCCACCTGTCTCCTGAGCCCAAACTTGAACTTCCAACACCTTCCTAGACATTTCCATGTAGTGATCTAGATATTTGCACATGACTACGTACTATCCATGTGATCTACTGTCCACAATGCCTCCTAGTTGAGATGGCCTAAAACGAAGCCCTTACTGCCCCAGTGATGTCCTTTTCTTCTGTACACAAGTTTATTGCCATGTAGAAAACCAACCCAAACTTACCGGCTTAAAACAGCAACAGTTTATGATTTCTCACAATTCTGTGGGCTCAGCTGAGGCTGTGGCCTCACTCACCTGTCTGGGGCCTTGGTGCTGGCTGTCAGCAGGTGCCCCTCACTCCCCCTATGTGGCCTCTCGCGCCCTTGGTCTCAGCATTCAGGAGTCAAGCTCAAGCTTCTCCGCGGGAGGGCTGGCTCCACAGGGCAATATCACCATGCGGTGCATGCATTTGGTCAAAGCAAATCCCAAAGCCAGCCCAGATTCAAGAAGCAGACCCCACCTCTTCACAGGTGGGCAGCAGGCGCTTAAAGGGGTGGAAAGAGTCCTGGCACCATCTGCAGCTAATGCACCATGCTGTGAATGCAGAGTTTTACTAACTCTTATACCATCTGCTACGTGCCAGGCAATGGCTGAGCATTTACAAGTTTTACCTCATTCAGTCTTCACAACATCTCTGCGATGCAGGTACCACTATCCCTATTGGACAGGTGAACTGAAGAGGTAAAGGTGACTCCCTTAGGACTGAGAGCTAGTCAGTGGTGGAGCTAAGATTTGAATCGAGGCAGTCTTGTTGCTGAGTCCAAGCTTTGATTTTATTTTATTTATTTATTTATTTATTTTACATCTTAATTGATGTCACTGAGCCAAACTGGCTAGGGCTTATTTTTATTGATTTCAGAGGGGAATGGAGAGGAGAGAGAGAGAGAGAGAGAGAGAGAGAGAGAGAGAGAGAGAAAAACATACATCAGTGATGAGAGAGAATCATTGGTCGGCTGCCTCCTGCATACCCACAACCCGGGCATGTGCCCTGACCAGGAATTGAACTGTGACCTCATGGTTCATAGGTCAACGCTCAACCACTCAACCAGGCCGGTCGGGTGCTGAGCCCAAGCTTTTAACCTCACCTGCCCATGATGCCACCTCTGATCCTGCTCCCAATACCACACCATCGTCTCCCAAGCAGGAAACCGGTCATCCCGGCACCTCATTCTCCCTCACTGGTCCACGTGGTCTGCAGGAAGTGCTCTCTCTCTGTCTCTCAGGTCTGGTCCCTCTCTTCAGGCCTCGGCCCCTCCTCATCTTCTCTACGCACTCATGACCCTTGTGTTTCTCTGAGTCCCCCAGGCCTGCACGCTTCAGCAACTTGTTGCCTTAAAATTCGAGCTGATCGTGTCACTTAACACTTGGGCTGGCTCCCTGTTGTCTAACACTGTTCAGACTCGTCAGTGTGGATGCCAGGCCCTTGGCAACCTGTGTGTCTCTCCAGCCTCCTCTCCCGCCCTCACTGTTACTCCGGCCGTTCCATGCTCTGCCGTTGCACCGCACACCGGGCTCATTCACTCCTATTTGTTCGTGATGCACTTATTTGATCAGCACCGACCATACGCTCGGCCTTTGCCAGGTGATGGAGGGACACTGATGAACACACAGGCAGGGCTCCCTCAGAGCTCACAGCTAAGTGAGGGACACAATTACAGGGGGTGTGATAGATGCTATATTGGGAGGGATCTTAGGTGCTGAGATCACAAAAGGTTACCCAACCCAGGCCAGGGGCATCAGGGCTGGCTGGTGGCCGGGTGTCTTTTAGGAAATCTAAGATGGATAAAGAGCGACTGCGATCTAACCCAGTGACGGGAGAAAGCAGGGTCTCATTCATTCATTTATTTTTGTTGTTGTTAATCCTCACCTGAGGATATTTTTCCATTGATTTTTAGAGAGAGTGGAAGGGACATTGAGACAGAGAGAGAGAAACATTAATGTGAGAGAGACATATTGGTTGGTTGCCTCCCGCATGCACCCCGACCTGGGCCAGGGATCGACCTGCAACTGAGGTACGTGCCCTTGACCAGAATCGAACCTGGGACCCTTCAGTCCGAGGGCTGATGCTGTATCCACTGAGGCAAACCAGCAAGGGCACTCATTCATTTCTTTCTACAAATATTCATGAAACACCAACTATGTTCCAGGCACTGTTCTAGGTGCTGGAACTATAGCAGTGAACAAGACAGACAAAAAGTCTCTGGCTTCATGGCCAGCAAGCGACAGACAGAGCATATGCAGCAAACCTGGACATGAGAAAAATACATGCTAAACTCGAGCAATGTCCTCAACCTGGCTGCACATTTGTATGGGGGTGAGGGACTCTACAGCCGCCTGATGGCCAGGCCTTCCTGGGTAATTCAGTCAGGATCTCTCCGAGTGGGGCCTTAGCATTGGGCAACCAGGGGCTGAGCCACCGTGTTAGAGGAACTGAAGCACATTGAGGCTGCGAGTGGCGCTCAGAGATGAGGTTAGAGAGGTGGGCAGAGGCCAGACCGCAAAGAGTTTCATAAATCCCTTTCGGAGGTTTTGGCCTAATCTTGAAGGCACTGGGAACTACTGAAGGATTGAACAGGATAATGACAGAATCAATGATCCTTCCCCCCTTTCCCCCTTTCCAAAGGGTCAGCCTGGATGTGCTGTGTGGAATGGACTCAAATGCAGCAAAAGTAAACGGATGTCAGTTTGGAGCTGTTGCAGGAGCCAAGGAGAAGTGGTGGTGTTGGGCTCCGGGGATGGGAGTGAGGATAAAGGAGGAAATGACTGAGAGATTTAGAAGGAGGCTAGACGGCACTCGGTGATTCATGGGAAGGAAGGGATGCAGGAGGTCCTGGTTTGAGGAGCTGATCTTGATGCCTGAGACAGTGAGCCAGGAGGAGCAGAGAGGCTGTGGGGCCGTTCGGGACCTACTGCTTGCTCCTTTTTCTCTTGCCTGTGCTTTATCTCGTCCTCATCACTTGCCTCCTACAAAACCTGTTTTACGCATCTCCTCTTCTGGGAAGCCTACCTGGCTCTTCCCTCCATTAGCTCTGGGTGAGTGTTTATCAGCTTGTGAAGACAGTATCCATTTCCAGACCATCTCTCTGCAGCTCCAACTGGATGCTTGGCACGGGGCCTGGCCCACAGGGGGTGCATAATAAATGCTCATTAAATAGCTGTGTTAGTGGATGAAGACTTGGGCCAGAAGTAAGACCTCTCCTAGGACTGTGATTAGAAGTGAATCGGGGGCTTGCTCTCATTTCTAGCGTAGGAGAGAGGAGTCCGGGGGCAGAAAGGGGGGTAACTGCGGAGCGACCAGGAAAGAGCCAAGTTAAAGAGGTGCCTACGCTGTTGACTCTGCAAAAGAGTGAGAGAGAGACAGCTATCTAAATTGTCTTTTGAATGTCGTTTCAAATTCTTTTCATGTGAAAGGCACATACATCTCTTACAGCTGTTCTGCATCTGTCCTTTCTCTGTGTCTCTTCCTGCCGGTGAGCTGTGTTGGTGGTAATAAGTGGACAGATCTGAGTTTAAATGCTGATGACTAGCGTGTGGCATTGCGCATGATACTTCACCTTTCTGAGCTCAGTTTCCAGCAACAGTAAAATGGGGATAAAGAAATATGTATTTCTCCTGGGACAGTTGTGATGGTAAATAATGTGTGGAAAGTGCCAGGTACTGGGCCAGACCTGTAGCAGACCCTCAACAACCACCGGGTCTCTTCCTGCCTTCCAGTCGCTGGGCCCTCATCCCTTTGCACTTCCCAGCCCTCGGAGTGAGTGGTGGAGCCAGAATTCGCAGTGTCACTCTGACCTGCCCAGAAAGGGCCCTTTAATGATTCTTCTGGAAACTCGGCTCTGGCCTTCCTGCAGTTCTGGCGGGTAATTGGGCAGAACTGAAAGGTAAATTGTACTGAAAAAAAACAAACAAACAGAAACCCCACAAAGAACCCTGGGAAGACTGAGCTGGGCAAGCCCTGAGGGGACCCTTCAATACCAGCACAAAAATGGGCTTCTACTAAAAGGAAAAACTAAGGATGTGGAGTGATTTTTTTTTAAATGACATGATTCATTCAGTTTAGAGAACTGTATTGTGAGATCATATCCCTCTTCTCTCTTTTCTTTTTCTCTTTTTAAAGTATATATGTATATATATATATGTGTGTGTGTAT
>NW_005371832.1:126288-135017 GCF_000412655.1 Myotis brandtii | reverse complement strand
AGTGACCATTACGACCAACTGGAACGACCGGTCGCTATGACATGCACTGACCACCAGGGAGCAGATGCTCAACACAGGAGTTGCCCCCTGGTGGTCAGTGCGCTCCCACAGCAGGAGCCGGGCTCATGGCTGGCGAGTGCAGCTGCAGCAGGAGCCTCTCGCGCCTTCTACCGAGTGGCTGCGGGGCCAGGATGAGCAGCAGTGGAGCTGCACCCAGCCCCTGTTGGGGCTCCTCCCCGGCCGCCTCCTGCATCCTTGGGGGGATGTCGGACTGCTGGGTTTCAGCCCCATCCCCACAGGCCAGGCCGGCAGTCCAACATCCCCCCGAGGGGTCCCAGACTGCGAGAGGGTGCAAGCCAGGCTGAGGGACCCCACCCGTGCATGAATCCATGCACTGGGACTCTAGTTTCTTTATAGAAGCCTTTCTATTTGTGGGATCTTCCATTTTGGGAACCACTGACCTAATCTTGCCTCAATTTACAGATAAGGGAGTGTAAAACAGTCAAATGTCATGTAATATTAATGGAATGTGCAGCATTTTCACAAAGAGTAAGCTCTTATTTGACTGTAGGCTCCATGAGGGCTCTGGTTGTGTCTACTATTTTTTATATCCCACTAGAGGCCCAATGCATGAAATTCGTGCAAGAGTAGGTCTTCTTTCCCCCAGCTGCCAGCACCGGCTTCCCTCTGGCACCTAGGACCTGGGCTTCCCTCCAGCACCCAGGTCCTGGGCTTCCCTTCAGCCACCAGCAGGGACCCGGGTTTCCCTCGCAGACCCATCTTCATCTGGAAGGTCGTCCGGAAGGACGTCCAGTCTAATTAGCATATTACGATTTTATTGTCATAGATAATCCCAGCATATGACATCATGTCCAGTGTAGAAGGCTCACAGTAATTACCTGTTGGGGGAATAAATGAAGTTCTCAGCCCAGGCATTCCAGAATCCTAGTTTGTAATGATATTTAGTCCGTGAATTCCTTGAGGGGACCCTCTGTTCTCTATTGCCCCGTAGTGATTGAGTGAGTCTGCAGGTCACACAGAGATCAGGCAGGTCCAGGAAAAGATAATCCAAGAACCTAATGATAGCAGGAGCCACCGGGCACCTCCCTTATATTATCTCATTTAATCTAGGCGGTAACCTTGCCAGGAGGGCGATTGAAGCAGCAGCAGTGTTAAGATTCTTTAAAAGACCCAGCCAAATTAAAATTCCCAAGCAGATGTGAGTTTTTAATACAGATGGGGGGAGGGGGCGGATCTTTCCTGCCTCAGGGTCCTTCTTCTTCGGGCTAAGGGGAATAATGATGCACAGGTTTTGAGATCACTCTTAAAGGCTTTTGTAGAAATGCATCCTGGCAGTTGAAAGTTAAATAAGAAGGAATAAATTCTTCCTCTCCCACTCTTCTGCCTAGTTTTAAGGTTTCTTCCTTGGGCAGGACTTCATTATGTGCGACGCGATGCCACTTTTCTGTGAAATACCACAAAGCACAGGTTTTCAAACCACAGGTTCCAACCCAATAAGGTCGTGAAATCCACTTGCTGGATGGCAGTCTGCATTTTAAAAATGATCAAAGAAAAAATGCCAAAATAAATAGAATAGAAGGTGTCAGAGTACATTGTGTGGCCTAAATAGGTTTATATTAGATGTACGTATTTTATATGTACACGAACATGACTTGTGAGATAAAATGTGTTTCTTCTTGTAGGTGATGGTCAAAAAAGTTTGGGGAAATGGTCTTGTGAGTGAGGCCTTGCATATGATGGTTCTCAGACGTGTTCAGTGACGTGGATAAAGGGATGTCTTCTGTGTCATCCATGATAGCAAAAAGGAAATATGGATGCTGAGCCAATCCTTGCAAAATGTCAAGTGGGAACCTATTTGTGTTGCAGATACTTTCTCCTCCTTTTGTAAGAATAACGAAAGGCTGCTTATGAAAAGTGAAAGATGCCGGCGTGGATGAGGGACAATGGCACATCTGGTTTAGGAATGTGGGTGAGTTTGGGGGCTGCAGTATAAGGCACCGGCGTCCCTCACAGCTGTGAGCTCTCCTCTCCGGGGAATCGGTGGTCCATGACGTAGTAATTTGAAATTTGCTGAGGCACAAATGTAAGTGCATCCTAGGAGGCGAGGCCTATGGGTGGGGACAGATAGTCATTTAGCTCACGGATGAGCCACACCTCCTTCTGCATCACAGCATTGCATGCAGTTTTTCTCTTTGTCTTAAGAGCATAACTCCTTATAGTAATGAAAAGCTTGTTTCCGTCAAAAGAACGACCACGAAGTGAAGGGTGAAGCTTGAGTGCAACCTGGAATTTGAGGGTATGCTGAAAGGACAGGCCCTGAACAAAGGTGTGATGGTTCCCCAGGAAGCCAGAGCTGCTGCAGGTGTCCTGCGTTCTTCAAGTCGGCCATCCCCGGAGCTCTCTGTGGGTGGCTGTCAGGGGCCTGTGTAGTCTGCTTTGCTGCCTTTTTAGGACCTGGGGTGAGCATTGATTTGAGGCAGCATTCATTTATTATACTGGGTGGGCAAAATCAGGTTTTCAGTTGTTGGTATGGAAAATAATACAATATCCTACATAATAAAAGGCTAATATGCAAATTGTCCCCTCAACCAGGAGTTCGACCCCGCCCCTGCTCAGCTCCCCCCAACCCCTGCTAGAGGCGGGCCAGCCAGACCCCACCTGTGCATGAATTCGTGCACCGGGCTTTTAGTTTAATAAATAATAATATAAGAATAGCCCTAGCCAGTTTTGCTCAGTGGATAGAGCGTCGGCCTGCAGTCAAAGGCGGGTACCTTGATTGCAGGCTCCTCCCCTGCCCAGGCCCTGGTGGGGGCTCATGCAGGAGGCAACCAACCAATGTGTTTCTCTCACATCGATATTTCTCTCTGTCTTTCCCTCTCTCTTCCACTCTCTCTAAAAATCAATGGGAAAATACCTTTGGGTGAGGCACTCATAACTGTAAACTTACTTTTGCCGCACCCTGCATGGCCTCTGGAAAATGGAAATCTTCATGTTTGTTTAAAAAGAGGAGAAAACCTTTGTGTGTGGGTTTTTGTTTGTGTTTTTGCTTATTCTAATATTTCTTTTTTAAAATATGCTTTTATTGATTTTAGAGAGAGAGGAAGGGAGAGGGATAGAAACTTCGACAGGCTGCCACCTGCACACCCTTTACTGGGGATCGAGCCCACAAAGGGGCATGTGCCCTGACTAGGAATCAGGGAATCAACCGGTGACCTCTTGGTGCCTGGGTCGATGCTCAACCACTGGTCCACACTGGCTGGGCTCCCATACTTCTTGATCAAAGCTTAGGAATTACTATATAGTTCTGATATTATCCGAGTAGTTACGCTCTCAAGGACGCGGTGCTGTGTTTCTCAGGTTCGCCCAGAGCTGAGGCCTTTCCACACGTCTGGGAGGGAGAGGAAGACTGGGGACAGAACAGGGATTGCCAGTGGACAAGCCAGGACCAGATTCTGCTTCTACCTTCACAGGTAGATGCTGACTCTTTGAAAGACTTACAATAAAGTCACTGGATAACTGGGAAGGCGAGGGGCTCAGCCCCACCCCCACTCTCCCGGAGTTGTTTACCTGAAGTAGCATTCTGTAAAGTGCCTGTGAGTCATGACTTCAGCTGTAGAAAGTGGGGGAAAGGGAAGAAAATGGGAGAGGCATGTTAATTTATCAGGAGAAATATCAGTGTCAGAGAGGAACATCAGTCGGTTGCCTTCCATACGCGCCGAAACCTAGATATGTGCCCTGACTGGGAATTGAACCCCAAACCTTTTGGTGTATGGATGATGCTCTGACCAACTGAGCCATCCGGCCAGAGCCTTCCTTTCATTTAAAAAGCAAGTTAGGCTGAGACTCGTTGCGGTACCATGTGTGTCATGGGGAGTAATATTAAAAAAAAAAAAATAAAGTCACTGGATAACTGGGAAGGCGAGGGGTTCAGCCCCACCCCCATTCTCCCGGAGTTGTTCACCTGAAGTAGCATTCTGTAAAGTGCCTGTGAGTCATGACTTCAGCTGTAGAAAGTGGGGGAAAGGGAAGAAAATGGGAGAGGCATGTTAATTTATCAGGAGAAATATCAATGTCAGAGAGGAACATCAGTCGGTTGCCTTCCATACGCGCCGAAACCTAGATATGTGCCCTGACTGGGAATTGAACCCCAAACCTTTTGGTATATGGACGATGCTCTAACCCCATGGTCGGCAAACCGTGGCTTGCTAGCCACATGCGGCTCTTTGGCCGCTTCAGTGTGGCCACGAAGTTTCAATTGCACTGTACGTGCGCTCCCGCATGTGGTATTTTGTGGAAGAGCCACACTCAAGGGGCCGCAGTTTACCGACCACTGCTCTAACAAACTGAGCCACCTGGCCAGGGCCTTCCTTTCATTTAAAAAGCAAGTTAGGCTGAGACTCGTTGCGGTACCATGTGTGTCATGGGGAGTATAAGTCTGCTGTCTCGGCTCTGCCCATGTGGAGGCCAGGGGGACACCTCACCTGAACCAGTCCGTCCACAGGAAACTTGTCTGTGCCACCCATTCGACTGTAATAGACTCAGTGGCCATGTGTTGAGTGCCTTCTACCTCCAACAGCAGCCAGGGGCCTTGGTACAGTCAACCTCAAGAAATGCTAGTTTAATGTTGTTGATTTTTAATCCTCACCTGAGGATATTTTTCCATTGATTTTTAGAGAGAGTGGAAGAGAGAGGGAAAGACAGAGAGAAATATCAATGTGAGAGAAACACATCCATTGGTTGCCTCTGGCACGTGCCCCGACCAGGGCCTGGGCCAGGGCCAGGGAGGAGCCTGCAACTCGGTATGTGCCCTTGATGCCCTTGACCGGAATCTAACCCGGGACCCTTCGGTCCGAAGGCCAACTTCTATCCACTGAGCCAAACTGGCTAGGGCTAGTTTAATGTATTGATGAGGATGCTGTAGTCAGCCCTGGGGTGAGGGGAGGTATAGAACTGAACAAAGCACAGTCCTGTTTTCTTGAGGCTCATGGTCCGGGGATAGACATGGAGACGGTGAACTGTAGGTCAAGCCAACTGCAGAGTGTGTTAGCTTTAAAGGAGGGTGGAAGCACAAAGGACAGAGCGAAGAGGGGCAAAAAGGAAGGAAAGGTGAGGGGGCAGGTCCCAGAGGAAAGGAATGCCAGGCAGTGAGGAACAGGAGCAGAGCTGGAAGGCACCAGTCTATTTGAGGAGCTTGGAGTAACGCCTCCTGGCAAGAACGGAGGGGATTCAGGAGGGGCGGAGGGGTGGGTGGAGGTGGGCTGCAGCCTGCAGTCACTCTCAAAGGCCGGACCCAGCAGAGGGTTCTGAGCAGGAGCCACACTCCCTCAGGGTTGGTGTTCTGGGAGGAGCAGTTAGAGAGAACGGCTTGGAGCTGGGCCGCACTGTCGGAGGCTGTGGCCCCTGGACAAATGACAGGGCTCGACCGAGCGCCGTGGAAATGAAGTGGAGGTCACTCAAGAATGATATGTACTCGAAAGCCAGTGTGTGAATTTATAATGGCCATGAACTACCCAGCCTCGGGGTGATGAGGTCAGCTGGCCAGAACACAGTTGTTGTTTTTTTGTTTGTTTTTTTAAATCAACTGGTATAAATACAGATGTCAGTTTTTCAATGGAAGTGCGTGGCTAATCAAAGGATCACTCGAGGAAGTAGGTTAAGGCAGGAGTGGGATGGCTGAAGACCTTTTCCCCGTCGGTAGCAGTTCTTGCACAGCAATAACAGTACAGCTCAGCCTCTGGCAGATGCTGTTCTTCTCTGGAGAGATACTTGGCCTGCCCATGGGAGGAACCGCTGCCCTGGCCAGCGCGGGAGGAGCTCGCTGGCGGCACCTGGGTGTATTCGAGGATCTTTTGGTTGCAAGAAAGGGAACTCCTCAGAGAGGAGCAAGTCAAATGGGGAATGAGTTCTAAGGAAGGGGAACCTTCCAACCCAAACACGGGAAAGGCAGCCAGGCCTCATGTGGTGCTCAGCACATCACCGGGGCCGTCGGGAGGACACACGGTGCCCCAGCGGGTACTGTTTGGGTAGGACAGGCACACCGGGCCGAGGGTCTTTCCCAGGGTGGGGGATGGGGTGGGCACCAAGATGCTCAGTTGAGGGTTCCACTGTAGGCGCCTGCTGCGGGCACACCCCCATCACCCAATGGCGGGAGAGGGGGGATGGGAGTCGTTGTGGAAAAGTACCAGGTGCCAAGCTGTCCCCTGACAGGGAGGCTAGGGTGGGTGGGTGGGCTGGGGATGGGGGTGACTGTCTGGGGCAAGTCCTGGACCTGGACCTCCTGCCATCACTCCCAACCCCTACTGGTTTAACGGTCCCAGCCCGGGTAGAGGCTGCAAGCGAGGCCCCACTCCAGAAAGGCAAGACTTGTTTTCTGGCCAGTGCCTGCCTCTAGCTCATAGGGTACTTCCAAAGGTGACCTCCTGGATGCCCTTTGCCTCTCTGGGCCTCAGTTTACCCCTCTCCAAAATGATGGGTGAAATTAAGGCCTCTCCAACCTCCTCTGTCTGAATGTTTGGAGTGGAAGGCAACTCCACCCTCTGGCCCATGGGTCCATGTGCTTGGGCCCATGGAGACAGGACACCCTAGAACAGGGGTGGGCAAACTTTTTGACTTGAGGGCCACAATGGGTTCTTAAACTGGACCGGAGGGCCGGAACAAAAGCATGGATGGAGTGTTTGTGTGAACTAATATAAATTCAAAGTAAACATCATTACATAAAAGGGTACGGTCTTTTTTTTTTTAGTTTTATTCATTTCAAATGGGCCGGATCCGGCCCGCGGGCCGTAGTTTGCCCACGGCTGCCCTAGAATGTCCCGAATTCGTAATCAGAAGCCCCAAACTCCCCAAACGCCCTGTCAGTAGTCCCCCGTAGTCCAGGGCATGTGCACATGGGCACGTCCTGAAAAATTCACAGGAGGAAGGCTGCAGAATAAAGATGAATGTTTAATTAAATGCTTCTATACATAATATGTCAACTTTATGAAATGTTAGATTTGGTCTTTGTAAAAACGTCATTAATCTGGAAATAATTTCTCAGATTTTCCTCACTTTGTGTGGGAGGACTGCGGGGGGAGGGTTAGCCAGTGGTGAAGCAGATGAGTTTCTGGGGGCCAGAGAACTTGAAAAGCAAACTTACTTTTTCAGGAAAAAACATAGTCTTGATCTAAGACACAGGTGCCTTTTACTGTTTAATTTGCTTCCTAAGAGGCCTAAGCATGTGCCTTCTTACAGCAGCATAAACTGCTCAGGGCCTTGTCCCTGCTGGTCCCCGAGTAGGATTCAGGTCCCTCACCGGGGCCGGGTTACAGAACCCTAAAACCTTTCTGGACTTCGAAAGTTCCTAGCCCCAGGGTTCCATCCCCCACATCTCTGCAGGTCCCCGAGTAGGATTCAGGTCCCTCACCGGGGCCGGATTACAGAACCCTAAAACGTTTCTGGACTTCGAAAGTTCCTGCCCCGCTTCCTCCACCTCTGATCAATGTCATTCCATGGTCCAGCCTCACTCCATAGCCCCATGTTAGCCATCTCCAAAGGAAGAGCACCAGGTGCCTTGTCCTCTCCTCTTCCCTCCCCTCCCTCACCCAGCGAGAGTCTCTTCTCCCTGACACACTGGCCTCTCTGTTCCCATCAGCCGCAGGGTCCCATGGTAAGTGCTCCAGAGTGATGGCCTGACCCCTAGTCTTCCCAGCCTTCTAGTCTGCTCCCCACAGCCGACCCAGCTTCCCGAGTACCGATGCCAGAGGAGAGAATCTGATTGGTCCAGGTTGGGTCAGGGCCTTTACTTAATCAAGTCAGGCGGAAGATGTGATATGGCAGATTCTTTGAAAAAAACAAAATGGTAGTAAACAATGGATCACTCTAAAATGTTAGTATTATTGTTCGACCCTTCCAGACTTCGTGAATAACTCGGGGTGTTGGTTGTCTATTGCTGTATAACCAAGTCCCCCAAAACTCCGCAGCTGGAAACAGCAAGCACTGATTAGATCACAGTTCTGTGTGCCAGGCGCCAGGCATTGAGAGCTGTGTGGCATGGGTTTCTGCTATGGAGCCCCCCACACTACCTAGTGTGGGGAAGCCTTACAGACACATACCCCCATTATGTCCCCGAGCCTCACCTCCGTCCACGCATCACTCACCCCCCCCCCACCACCACACTCATCCTCTTGAAGTTCACAACTGTTCTCAGCAATCTCTTCTTTAACCTTCCTCAGTCAGAACTACATTTCATATCACAAACCAGGACATGCATGCATAGACACATTTATAACAGAAACAAATTCCGCAAAAGAGCTCACACCCTCACTGCCTGCGGTGGAGCTGGTATTTTCTATCCTAGGCTATTTCGGCTTTTATGAAAGCTGGCCACAGGCCCATGAATCTCACAGCCTATTGCCTTGTGCCCTGCAGCGTGGAAAGCAGCCTAAAGGGTCACCCAGACTCCCTGCCATGAGCTACCAGCCTCTCACCATCCACCCGCCTGCAGCTCCCCCTCACGTATATTGAATGACCTCTCCTTCTCCTGTGACCCCCTTCTCTCCCTCCAGCCCCCCTTCAAGTTCCCCTGCCTGGAGCTCTCTCCCCACTTTCCCCACATTATTTGGAAAACTCTTACTCAGCCTTTAAAACCCAGCTGTAAAGTGTTTCCTCTTCCCTCTCTCCTTGGCCAGAAATGCCTGCTTCCTCCTGGCCCCGGGCACTGCAGCTGCACT
>NW_005371832.1:106701-126110 GCF_000412655.1 Myotis brandtii | reverse complement strand
AGTGGGGGGGGGGGCGGGGGTCGCGGGCAGGTTTCCTGTCAAGGGAGCCACGTGCTGTAGAAAGAGGCTCCCTCCCCTGCGGGCCGCTGTCTCGCCCGCGCATCCATCACAGGTACCTTTCGCACCGGAACTTGCAGCCCCGGTGCGTGGCCGCGGTTCATTCTAGCTGCTCGGGCTTCTCTTGGGTTTTTCTACTTTTTCATTTGTTTGTGTTGATGGGGACAACCCGGTGAGAAATGGGGCGCAGGCGGCGCAGAGGCCTGTGTCTCTGCGCCCGCCCTGCGGGAGGGGGTTTCCTTTCTGAAGTGGTAGGAAGGAGGGTTTTGAGGTTTTTGAATATTTGCTTCTAAGTATCTAAGTAAGAGATTTGTTTGCCCACATGTGCACTCCCTTGCCAAGCGAACAAGCCGACAAAATATTTTCTGGTTGGTTTTGCCTGTATGTGGTTTTTATTTTTTTAGGGCAAAAAAAAGAATCGGTTAAATTGTACTCAAATGCAATGGCTGTTTTTAAAAAATCGCCGTTAAGGGTTGAAGCCAGTGTGATTCCCAGGCCCAGCCTCTGGGGAGTCGCTGATAGATTATGCTGTGAACCATAACCGGAAAAGAAAAAAAAAAACCACACGAGCCAAAGCACTCAAATGATTCCTTCACCAATATTCTCATTTCTGCATTTGTCGGTGGCTGTGTGACTGCCACAGGATTTGCTGACTTGGTTGTGGTGTGTGCGTGTTTGGGGGAGAGGTGGGAGGGAAGTGAAGACAGGCTGTAAGCAGATAATTACTGTAGAGTGTGATAAATACTGTAACAGGTTATGTGTCACATGCACAGAGAGGGAGTCATTGACTCACGCCGAGCAGTATTTTTAAATGAGGGTCGCCCCCAGGATTGGATCATGAATCCATTTACAAGGTGGCTAACAGCGTTTTTAAAGTGAAATAGGATAGAATGAAATATATCAAGTTGCATTCTCTACAGTGCGTTTAGGGAGTGTTTTCCTAAGCCATTGTTTCAGTGATGTGCTTATTGCATAGCAATGTGAAATCTGTGTCTTGGGAGTGAGTCTCAGGAAAGATGTTTGAAAGCCACGACTGTCGGGGATGACAGAAGGCTTCCCAGAGGAGGTGGCATTTGTGCTGGGCCTTGGAGAATAGTGGACTTGCCCCAGAGGAAGAAGGGCATTCTGGGCAGAGGGCAAAGGGTATGCCCATATCGGGAGGAGCAACGGAGAGCCCCCGGGGAGGCAGGTGGAGCTAATTAATGCACCTTAAAAGTACCTATGTCTGTACCACAACTCTCCCCAGAAATTCCATTTCCCTGGTGATGGCTTTGGCCTTGGGATTCTATTTCTATTATTATTATTACTAGAAACCCAGTGCACCAATTCGTGCACGGGTGGGGTCTCTCGGCCTGGCCGTGATTGGGGCCGGCTGGCCAGGGGAGAGAGACCACAGGTTGGCTGTGGGAGCATACTGACCACTAGGGGGTGCATTGAGTGTCTGCCCCCTAGTGGTCAGTGTGCGTCATAGCTACCTGCCAGTCATCTGGTCATAACGGTCACTTAGGCTTTTATATGTATAGATAGATTATTATTATTTTAATCCTCACCTGAGGACATGCTTTTTATTATTTATTTAAAATATTTTTTTATTGATTTCAGAGAGGAATGGAGAGGGAGAGAGAGATCGAAACATCAATGATGAGAGAGAATCATTGATTGGCTACCTCCTACACACCCCCTACTGGGGATCGAGCCGGCAACCCGGGCATGTGCCCTTGACTGGAACTGAACCCAGGACCCTTCAGTCTGCAGTCTGACGCTCTATCCCCTGAGCCAAACCAGCTAGGGCAATATTATTATTATTGATTTAGAAAAAGAGGGAGAGGGAGAGAGAAACATTGACGTGAGAGTGAAACATGAATCAATTGCCTCCCAAACGTGCCCCAACTGGGTATGTGTAGGGATGATGCTCCAACAAACGGAACCACACCGGCCAGGGCAGGAATCTGTGTTTCTAAGAAGCTTCCTCAGGCTGTGAGGTGCTGACAGGTGTGACACACCAGCTACAGGTCTTAAAAAGGTGATTTAGATAGGAAATTGGTTGACTGGAAATAAAATTGGGAGACCAGCAAGCAACGAGGACCTGGATTTAGGTGAAGGTGGTTGGTGGGAAAGGGGGACTGGATTTAAGGGAGTTTCTTGAGTGGGTTGCATGGTTTGAGGCAGATGAGAGGATGAGAAGGAAGCATGGACAATCCTAATATATCTAGGGGACTGGTCTGTGGACACAGAAACTAGAGGGAAGGGGAGATGATTACTTGACTTTTGGTTTGTGCCCATGGTGGGCCGGAATAATTCATCAAGTTTTTGCCATGCCCCATGTGAACTATATCTCAAGAATGTACATGCCCGCCATAATTGATTTGGCTCAGTGGATAGAGCATCAGCCCATGGACCAAAGGGTCTCAGGTTCAATTCCTGGTCAAGGGCATGTACCTGGGTTGTAGGCTCACCTGGCCCCTCCTGTCGGGGTGCATGCGGGAGGCAACCAATCGATGTGTCTCTCACATGGATATTTCTCTCTGTGTGTCTCTCCCCCTTCCTTCCACTCTCTCTAAAATCAATGGGAAAATGTCCTCGGTTGAGGATAGACAACAACAACGAAAAGAATGTGCATGTTCTTTGCTCAGATTGCCCATCTCTAAACAACCCCCTGATGGTCTCAGACCCGACGCATGTCAATCTAACTCACTGATCAATACCCCAACTGCTGGCTGGTCAGTGTGATTTACAGTGGGGGAGAGGCATCAACCTTTTTGGGTACAAGAGTACTTGTACCTTTGCTGAGGGTGCCACCTTTACAGTATCATAGTACCTGGGAAATGGAACTAAAAGTAATTAAAAGGTTTAGGAGAGAGAATTGTATGGTCTGGTGAGTATTTCACGTGGACTCTTAAAATGCCGGATTTCCTGTGCTTTCCTGTGCTCAGATAAATAAGAATGTGGCTCTTCAGTTATCAGAATGCTAGTGGAGGTTATACTGTCTGGGTGCCTTCTTTTCCTTCATGTTGAAGCTGTATCTTGATGCCTGTTGGGTACCTACTTGTTTCTTTGCTCCAACTTGTATTCACATCATCTTTCAGGGGTGGTTCCTTTCCAGATGCCTTACCTCCCGGTAGTGTCGTTTTTGGAAAGGACACTGACATTTATGGAGCAAGTCCCTTTGCACGGAGACCCTGTCTTAGAGGCTGACTTTCTCACCAAATTCCGAGGGTGCTGTATAGAAGCAGCCAGCAGCCTATGAGTCCTCTTCTGCTGCCTCTGCAAGCCCCCCTCCCGGGGTCCCGGTGGGGTGGAAGCAAGGCTCTGTCCTGGGGGCAGAGCACCGCAGGGCCTGGGAGCTGGTGAGCACCGCCTCCAGCCCTGCCTTCCAGCAGCTCAGCTGGGCCTCCTAACCTGATGGCTGTCCTCCCCCTCACTCCAGGGAAACTGGCGGGATGTGCGACACAGCAAGGCCAGTGGGAGTGCTGAATGCCTCCTTTTTTTAGACAACAGTTCTGCTTATACTCCTTATCCTTGTACTAGAGGCTTGTAGGAGTTCGGATTTTTATTTTTAAATCTGTCAAGGAAAATGACCAGCTTGAAATGTGTCATGACTAGAATAGCCTCAGTCTCTACAAAGATGATTTATTCATGTATCAAATAAAATGCTGACGTGGGCGAAGTATTGAAACATGTGTGACCACTGCAAGTGAACTGTTTACCACTGCTTTGAAAACATTTCCACGTTGCTTCTTAATACCAGTGTTAACCACAACAATAATGGCAACTGTTAGTGAGTAATTTACTATATGCCAGGCACCAAAGCCAGGGTTTTGTCTATCTAATGTCATTTAACTGTCCCCCTGCCACCGGAGATACAGGTATTGTTACTTTCATGTTACAGATGAGGAAACTGAGGTAAATGAAGTGAACAAAGGAGGCCAAGATCACAAGGCTAGAAAGTGGCAATGATGAAGCTCTAACTGATGGGGCTGGGGACCACTCTAAACCATAAGGCTGTGCTGCCTGTGATCAACTGGATAATGGTTTTATGCGGTTCAAGGAGACTTACTGTACTCCCTTAATACACGGTGGGCAAAAGTCAGTTTACAATTGTTTGTATGGAAAATAACACAATAATTAATAAATAATACGAGAATAAACTCTGTATTTTGCATACTCATAACTGTACATCTACTTTTGCCCACCCCTCTCTATAGGTCTCTAGATAGAGACACATTCATTTCTTGTATTCTTATACATCCTGTGGACAGGGCTGTTTCTCTTCTATCATACGAGTACTGGCTGTGAGCTCACTACCTACAAAGAACTCTGGAGGGGACATGAGAGAGACCTATAAGGTTGAATCACATGAGATTGCCAAGGGGAATCTACATGGGAAGATTTCACATGATTCAACCCGACATACAACTAAACCGAGACGCCATGATCAACATTTCACAAGCACTAGTTCCTAAACCCTTAAAATAACTTGCAGACATGGGCACTATAATTATCCCCTTTTTATAGATGAGGAAGTTGAAGTGCTGAGGGGTGAAGTGACGCCCGTAGCCACATACCTGGTGAGTGACAAAGGTGGAATTTGAACCCAGGGCAGTCCGAGCACAGAGCCAGGGCACTGAAGCCCAGCATGTAAGTTCCTCTTGAGGCACAGGTGAAGGTAGGCACCTTATTTCTGCCCACGGAGAATACTTACATTTTTATTTCACAAACACGACACGGAGCACTTACTAGCTCACCTGGTGTATTTTGGTATCTCTGTGGTCTGGGCACACCTGGTCCTGTGTGTGGCCACCTCAGCTCTGGCATTTGCATCCACCCCCCTCTGAGAATAGCCAACCAACGAGGGAAACATGTGGAGGGAGAACATAAAAAACAGAAGCCTTTTCACTTTTAATTGTTATGTGGACATTGGACCTGCTTATGTGGAGGCCCAGACGCCTGCTAGAACATTTCAACTATAATTAATCCTCTTTTTTTTTTTCTGTGTCCAGTTGCCCTTCTTTCTAGGTCGCCTACACAGGTAGGAACCATAGGAGTGACCATTTAATTGTACATAATTAAATTGTAGTCAATACAATTAAAGTTATTTGCATATAGGTAAGCCATTTTAAGAACGTTCCTCTTGCCCTAGCCAGTATGGCTCAGTGGTTGGAGCACTGGCCCGTGGACTGACAGGTCCTGGGTTCGATTCCAGTCAAGGGCATGTACCTTGGTTGCAGGCTCCTTCCCTGATCCCCTGGCCTTGTCCCGGGGCATGTGCCAGAGGCAACCAGTCAGTGTGTCTCTCTCACATGTTTCTCTCTGTCTCTCTCCCTCCCTTTCACTTTCTCTAAAAATCAATTGAAAAATAAACTTGGGTGTTGATTAACAACAACAACAAAAAAGAACGTTCCTCTTAAAAAGTTTCCTAATCTTACATTTAGACACCCAAATCCTGTCTATAGAAACCATAACTTATATTTTACATACACAGGCATATTCCTTGTTTAAAATGTTTTTCAATCACATGGGAAAAATGAAAAGGTTGTTTATTCTTTTTAATATTAAATGATTTCAATTTTGGTGGTGCCTGGTGAACCTGAAATTCTCCCCACTGCTGTCCCAGTATTTTGCAACCCCCCCAAAATTTAAAATTAGATTTGACAACTGGCATTCTCAAAGTCGGCCTTCACCAAGTGGAGGGCTGTCCCTCTGCCTAGGCCACAGCACTGAGCCCTGTTTATAGTCAAACAGCAAGGACTGCTTGTTTCCAAGTCCTTTTCAGGGCCTGAAGAGAAGGTTGAGTTTTAGAATCAACCTGACCTGGGTTTCCCCCACCAGCCCTAACTAGACTGATGACTCCAGGCAAATTACTAAAATCATTAGGAGCCTCATCTGCAAAATTAGGATAACTAAGCCTTATTCTACTAGTATAGGTTTTCATGGAGATTTAGTCAATAATGTATATAAGTATATAGGAGGCAGTAGGCTCTCAGAAAATGTCATTCTTCAAAAAGCCTGCACTATCCATACTCTATGGGTCTATGAGTTCAGTTTTGTTTGGTGATCTTTCAAAGTCAGATTTGTGTTTCTTTGGGGTTTTGGCTGACTTAGGAGAATAGCTTTCTGAAATCCATTAATATTTCATTGGAGCTATGGAGCAACAGCTGTAAAACTTGCTTGGTGGGTCCTAATTGCAATGAATAATGGACTCTTTTGAAATGTAATCCTTCAAAATGGGCATTACAATTAAATTCCAACCAATCCAAAGGCACTTTAAAATATGTTTAAAAATTTCCCAAGCCAATTAGAAAACTGGTTGGTCCAACTGTCAAGTGTAGAGAAATATGATAATTTATGCAAAGACTACTGTTCCAGGAAGGCCTTGGCTGGCTGTGAAACACTGAGAAAACACCTCAGTGATACTATGTGATACAAAATCACTGAATGTATTTTTAAGGAAAGTTTAAATATAGCACATACATTGTAAAGGATAGAGTGGCAGTTACTAGAACAAGATATGGTTTGTTTTTCTGTTAAGATTTTCTGTCTTGAATATGACAACACTGTATGCTAACCTTGACATTTATTTTGTACAAAATAGTATAGTTACAGTACCCTTATGTAAGCAAGCAAGGTGCGCTACCATTACCTTTTTGATGCTAAGGGAATACAGAAACCAAACAATAATTTCATGTAAATAATTTAAATCTAGGGATAATTTTATTTAGAACTCACTAAATATTTGGGGAACATGGCTTTGAACGTTCTGTTTATCGCAGGACCTCATGGCTGTAGGTATAACAAAGTAATTTAAAATAATTTTGAAACATTTCTGGGGCTTATGCATGTATTTTTAAAAATCTTAATCACATGCTTATGCAACTCATCCTTTATCCTTGATGTTTATTTAAACTAAAAGACAACAACAAAACCCCCACTGTATTTTCGTGGGAATTTGCAGGAAAAATAAATGCAGTTAATCTAGGCCACAAAGGCATGCTCCCCCAATCCACACTATCCGGAATTTGCAGGAAAAATAAATGCAGTTAATCTAGGCCCCAATCCACACTATCCCAGTTAACATTTACTTAAACCCTCTCAGTGTGCTAGGTGGTTTATGGAGACTCTCAATGAGATTCGCCATTTAAAATGGGTGTTAATTACACTCAAAAGGTTGGGGGGTTACGTAAGGAAAGTTCCACAAATGTGGTGATAAAGGATATCTACATATAAAGAGAAGGGAATTGGATGTTTTGAGAGCGACTTAGTCCTACACCTTCATCTTGGCCACTAAAGTTGTTGTTGTTTTTTTTGTTTTTTTTTTTCCTGGTTAATGTTGACACACAGGCTTCACAGACGAGGTTTGACAGCATTTCGGAATGGAAAGAGGATGTTGCAAAGGAAAGCTTCGTACATTTAAAAGTTAGGATAAATGGGTTATTTGCCAAATAACAGTTAAGAGTGACGTTTTAGTTTTTTTTTTAAAAAAAAGCATATGCAAAAAAGTATTTATTGGGCTTGTTCTAATTGGAGTTCTAAACAAATATTGTTTTTTTGCTTTTACCCCCCTCCAACCCCACCCCCAGCTAAAACGAGTGAACGTGTGTGTGTGCAGGGCGCCTGCAGAGACTAGCACGTTATCGTGTAGATTTAAATTTTTTTTTAAAGAGACAAATAAACCTGTTTCTTAAGTAAACCAGTACATTTCTGAAGTTAGCAAAAAAAAAAAAAAATCCCAAAGGAAACAGGAATTAACATCTTTGGAGCTCGATTTAAAAAAAATTTTTTTTAATTAAAAAAGAAAAAAAAAAAACTGCAGGCTTGAGCAGAAAGGGGAGATGTCTTTGAGACAGGAGTCCACCATGGCACCTGACTAAAACCTCTTTCCTTTTGCACCTCCACCTGTCTCGAGAGTTTGGCTTTTGTTGCAGCAGGGAGCCAAACCTGCTATAGTTTTGGTGACCCAGATGGGACAACATGGTCCTCAGTGAGGGGGCCTGGGCTGGGGTCCCAGCTGCCTGTGGCAATTTGACCCGGGGGGAAGGACTGGGGGAACTTCCCAGCAGCTGCCAAGAGCTTTTCTCAAAGAATTTCTCTTCACTCCTTCTCAGGGTGTCAGCCACTTCAAATGCTTGGCTGGTGGAAGGAAACAGGTTTCTGGGGAGCAGACGGACTCCAAGACTGGATAAATCAAACCGGCATGCACACCAGGGGTCCTCTCTCCCTGTCGCTTAGGCTTTGTGCCACGTGGGTCCAGCTAGAACCACTTGTGGTACCAGTTGGTAGGCTGTCCCTGCCACTTGGACTTTGTGCCCCTTGGGCTTCGTGCCATTTGGGTCCGGTTAGGACCATTTGCAGTATCGGAGATAAGAGAGTAGGACTTGCTTATAAGCACTTGTTTGGGATAATGGAATTATGGATTCAAGTTCATATGTTCCTACTCTGTCTGGGGTCTTTCTATGGTTATGGTTTGGGGTTTGTACTTTTGAGGCATCAGGGGTTGTTCTGTTTCAACTCCTAAAGGGAGCCCCCAGGGCTGAATTTAGCAAATTGGTCCACGTACAGTTATGATCCAATGACTAAGATGGACTTGGTTTTCTATTGTAACTCTACTTGGTCTATGTATACTTTAGACCAGTGGTTCTCAACCTGTGGGTCACGACCCTTTTGGGGGTCGAACGACCCTTTCACAAGTGTCGCCTAAGACCATCGGAAAACATATATAATTACATATTGTTTTTGTGATTAATCACTATGCTTTAGTTATGTTCAATCTGTAAATACATCCTGCATATCAGATATTTACATTACGATTCATAACAGTAGCAACATTACAGTTATGAAGTAGCAACGAAAATAATTTTATGGTTGGGGGTCACCACAACATGAGGAACTGTATTAAAGGGTCGCGGCATTAGGAAGGTTGAGAACCACTGCGCCTAGGGGGTGTCGCTGTGCCAGACGGGAGCACAGGCCTCCCCCAGCAGGCCAGCCCCCGGGTGCAGATCCCAGGGGTGTCACCTGCATCAGCCTCCCCTGTCCAGGGCCTCTGCCCCCGCCCAGCTGTTCGTCTCCTCCTGTCTGCAGCAGCAAGGACAGAAGAAATGCCAAGGGTCAGCGAATTACCTTGCATGGTCACGTCCCCAGGGGGCCCCCGGGTACTCACCGTGCTGGCGATGAATTCTGGCGGGTTGTCATTCACGTCTGTCACCGCGATGATGGCTGTGGCTGTGTTCGAGAGGCCATAGTTGAGGTTTCCCTCCATGTCTGTGGCCTGAACAATGACTGTGTACTGCTGAACTTTCTAGAAGGAACGAGGTGGGGAAGAGCAGGGCGTCAGTTGGGTTTTAGTTTACAGGCTGCTTATACTTTTCATGAAAGGAGCGTGCTCTTAGGCGGAGCTCGCAGCAGCTGGGCCTCAGGCCCGCACGAGGCATGCTGGCCGCATGGCTCTCCCCAAACTCTCAGCACAAGACCTGGTGGAAGGACGTTCTCTGGGCCGCCTCCTGCTCCTCCTCCGCGGCCGGTGAAGGCTGCGAGCGAGGCGGCCCGGTTACCGCGCAGCCCCCAGTGCGTGTTCCCGGCGACTCCGTTCGTTGTGTGTGTTTAGCTGCTGGTGTTAGAACCGCCCGGAGGGACGGTTATCTGCCATCACACTGTGGGCCGGCAGTGGGTTCCGCGATGGGAAACTTCTTGCTGGTTTTCCTGTGAGCTGCTCCCATCGCAGCAAATGAAGCGTCTTAGACCTCCCTCCGCTCCCTGCCTCTCTCTCAAATCCATAGAAATATTAAATATTCCCTGACTCGGTTCTCAACCGGTGGGTCGCGACCCCTTTGGGGGTTGAACGGGGTCGCCTAAGACCATCGGAAAACATATAATTGCATATTGTTTTTGTGATTAAGCCTGTGCTTTACCGGTGGGTCGCGACCCCTTTGGGGGTTGAACGGGGTCGCCTAAGACCATCGGAAAACATATATAATTGCATATTGTTTTTGTGATTAATCACTGTGCTTTATGTTCAATTTGCAACAATGAAAATACATCCTGCATATCAGATATTTACATGACGATTCATAACAGCAGCAACATTACAGTTATGAAGTTGCAACGAGAATAATTTTGTGGTTGGGGGTCACCACCACATGAGGAGCTGTATTAAAGGGCCGCGGCATTAGGAAGGTTGAGAACCGGGGCCCTAGAACGAGCCCCTCGCGAGAGATGGGGAGGATGGAACTGGGTACATTGTTGCGGGAAGGGTGAGTGGGAGGAGGAGGAAAGTGTTGAGCTTTGCTCTCCTGAGGAGCCCACGGGGATGGAAAGCAGATAGTTAATTTCCAGTGGATGAAAGTAACACAGTGGCAACCAGTGTGTCCTTCACCATACGGTCTAGCCTTCCGAGCTGTGCTCGGCGCTGTATTTAATTCCTGTTTATCCTATCAGCCCAGCAATAATGGTTTTATTCCCTGTTTACCAGGTAGAATTGACATTGGATTAAAAAAGCCAGTGTTCTTGGCTCTGCACCTATGGTGTCCACATCGGAGCAAGAGAATCCACTGTGCGGGGGGGACGGGGGGGGGCGGGAATAGAACCCACTGGGGAGATGTTGTGAAAGAGATTTGCAACATCACCCCTTCATTTGTTAGGGCCATTGGTTTCTTTCTCAAAGGTCCAGTGGGTTAAATAACCTGAGTTTTAAGCTGATTCTTCATTTTCCAACTTCTTGATACCCCCAACTCCCTCCGATTTTGAAATTCTGCGCCCCCCCCCCCATCTGAATAGGTCGCGGTCAGTGTGAGGACAAAGCTCTCCAGGTGACTCCTGTGCCACAGACACACATGCAGAGCCACACTGCACTGTGCTGCTGGCTCTTGTAGTTGGACCATGAGGCTTGGTCCATGTCATTCTGAGTTTCAGCAGTTTATTGCATCATTCTCATTTTTATTTTTCTCCTGTAGCTGCCATTTATCAAAGTGTCAAAACTGTTTTCTTACAGAAAGGTGGCTTAGGTGTATCCTGTGACTTTACAATCTCAGTACATTTTTAAAAGCCTGTCTCATTCTAGTGCTGTGATGGCAAACCTTTTGAGCTCGGCGTGTCAGCATTTTGAAAAACCCTAACTTAACTCTGGTGCCATGTCACATATAGAATTTTTTTGATATTTGCAACCATAGTAAAACAAAGACGTATATTTTTGATATTTATTTTATATATTTAAATGCCATTTAACAAAGAAAAAATCAACCAAAAAAATGAGTTCGCGTGTCACCTGTGACACGCGTGTCATAGGGTCGCCATCACTGTAATCTGGTGAGAAGTTAACAGACTTCTAGGTCTAGATGGGGCAGCTAGCTTATTCAAGACAATTATGCAACAAAAATAGAGTTGAACGTGGGATTGATGAATTAGGAATAGGTTAGAAAAGATCCTAAAGTAAAAGCCTAGAGATGAATCCTTGGAAGAAAGGGGATGTGTTTTCTGAATTTTGAATTTTATCTTGTGGGTTTTGGTTGGGGAAGCAGGATGGAGAGATTATTCTAAACATGAGCCTGGTAAGCAGAGTGCGCTTGAAGCCACAGCAGCTCAGGAAGAGGCAGAGCCAGTGGTGACGACGAGCCAGCCTGACCAGAATGGGAGCAGTCAGTGATGAAATCATGAACTTCTCGGGGTTGAGGACCACATGCTTATTTTGTGCTTTCCTTTCTTTATTCTCAGATCACTGTTGTGTTTAGTAATTGCTAGGGGAGATGGTCGAGAACTTTGACTTCTTAATGTAAATATTATATGTCCACATTTTAAAGTGTCTGTAAGGAGCAGCTATTGAATACGTGTATCTTTGCCTCTGTGGCTTTCCTCCCCTTGTTTTTCATGGTTAATGCCAAAGTAATTATATTCTTTGACTAAAATCCAAGGAAGCTTGAAAGGAAGGGAAATCTAAAATAAACCTGCTGAGAGGGACACAGTAGCTTCTTTATTTTAAAGTAGCCTTTACTGGAATTCAAGACAGACAAGATCTCTGCCCTCAGGGAATTTACAGTACTGTGGGGAAAACAGGAAATAAGTAAACAAATAATCAAGATAATCACAGATTAAGAAAAATTATTAGAAGTTAATAAGCTGGTGAATCTGAAGGAGTGCATTATGGGAATGACTGGCCAGCAGGAGTCCAGGAGCGTCTCTTTGGAGAGGTGACACTGAGCTATGCCGGCCGCGTGGAAGCTGGGGAGACATTCCTGCCTGGGAACCAGTGCCAAGACCCGGAAGGCCCAACAGTCATGGGTGTTAGAGAAGAGCAGGAGGAGCAAGATGGCGTTGGAGAGATCCCTCAGGGCCTCTTGTGTTAGGCAGAACAGGGGCTTGGGATTGTATTTTAATGAGAATGAGCAGCTTTCGAAGGGCTTTAATTGGGACAGTGGTGTGTTTTCCTTTTTAAAGATCACTGGCTGCTGTGAAGCGAGAGAGGAAGCAGGGAGGCTATTGGAATCGCTCTTGGTTGATGGTATCTTAGCAAGTGCAGTGGCGGTGGAGATGGAGCAGAGTAGATGTTGGGTTCCGATATTTTGGGGGTGGAATCAGAAGTATTTACTGAATGGGTTGGCTGTGGAGGGAGAGGAATCAAGGAGGCCTTCAGGATTCTGGCCTAAGCCTTGGGGGCTGGTGGTGCCATTTGCTGGTTGAAGACTGGAAGAGGAACAGGCTGGGTGGGGGTGAGGGTCGGGGAGACAAGAATTCTGTGCTGAACTTGTAATGTTTTTTAAATATTTGTGAGACATCCAAGTGAAAAGTCAAGTAGGCAGTACATACTCAAGTTGAGCTGAGAGGAGTTCCCGTAAGTTTTGGGACTTGGTAGCATGCACATGGTACAGGACGTCATGGGACTGGTTGAGATGATTTGTGATCATAGAGGCCTTAAGATCAAGCTATAAAACACTTCAGTGGCTAAAGGAGACTGAGAAGGTCCGGCCATTAAAGTGGGAGAGTGAGTTACCCTTTCAAGAAAGGGGCTGGCCCCTCTGCGGAATGCTGCTGAGAAGTTAACCCGTGAGGACAGAAATGTCCGTGTGGGTTTGGCCGCGTGGAGGTGGCTGTTTTGACAAGTAGCTTCACTGGCGTATGGGGTTGGGGTTGGAAGCCGGATGGGATCACATTGGGAGAAGGGGAAGTGAATGAGGACCACTTGTTGAGGAAGTTTTGTTGTAAAGTGAAGATAGAAACAGCACAGCAGTGATTGGGGAGAGAAGTGAGGTCAAAGAAGATCTTTAAAAACATTGATGGGACATAGAAGAGCATATTCAAATAGGCCAATGAGAATAGCCAGTAGGGAGAGACTAAGGCAGAAGAGAGATAAGACTACCAAAAGAGCAGACTTCTTTTTTCTTTTTTTTTAAATATATTTTTATTGATTTCAGAGAGGAAGGGAGAGGGGGAGAGAGAGAGAAACATAAATGATGAGAGAGAACCATTGATTAGGCTGCCTCCTGCACACCCTATACTGGGGATCAAGCCCACAACCTGAGCATGGGCCCTGAAGGAATCGAACCATGACCTCCTGGTTCATAGGTCGACACCCAACCACTGAGCAGAATTCTTGGGAAGGTGAGAAGGAATTCAAAACACAAGAGGGGGGTCTGCCTTTGGTGGGAGCAGGAAGACTTGCAGTAGCAAGAGGGAAGGCAGAGAATGTGGACACAAATGCAGGATTTATGAATTGCAAGTCGAATATATGGTTTCTGTTTTCTTAGTGAAGTCTGGGGCAAGGCTAGCAACTTAAAGGAAGAAGGGGTGGGATGGTTTGAGATGAGAAGGACACCTCACCTGGGACAGCAGGACAGTGAACTCCCTGGAAACTGAGGTAGGATTGCTGGGCATTTCTGAATGCCTGGCTGTGGCTTGGGTCTGAATTTAAGGTGAAACCAATCACATGTTAACGCATGGTTTTCTGCCAGCACCATTCAGCTGTTAGGAAGGAAACAGAGCTGGCAGGTGATCAGTTCAACCAGGAGTGGAGTTTTGCCTCCCAGGTGTGACAGGAAGAGAGGAGATGGGAAATGGAGGTTGGTTGCAATGCTGAACCCTGGAATGCTAGCGGGGAAGCAAAGCAAGAGGAGCTAAGGGGGTGGAGCCATGTATCTTCACCATGAAAATCATTCTTGGTTGAAAATCAGTTAATGGGCACAGAATTTCAGTTTGGGATGATGAGAAAGTTCTGGAGCTGGATAGTGGCAACAGTTGCCCAGCAATGTGAATTTAATGCCACTGAACTGTACACTTAAAAATGGTAAATCTTGTCTGTATATTTTACCACAGTAAAAAAAATACCATGTGAACATTGTGGCAGGTACATGTTATTTCCATACTGCCTTGGGCTATTTGCAATGTACTTTCTAGGGAAGTATTTTCTAGGGAAGAAAGTAGCCTTAGAAATCAAATCTCAACTTACTGAGACTAAAGAGGCACTATTCCCTCATATCATGGTCCCAAACTTGAGTGTGGGGTGGGGCCCAGGAATCTTACATTATTTGTTTCTCTGTTCACTGATTTTAGGCCTTTAGCATAGCATTTAAAACAAGCTGGGCACTCAGTACACATTTGCTGACTAAATATTGGAGAACGCAGGTAGAGTAGAATGATGGGAACCAAAGGGAAACAGGTTCTAGAGACAGGTGGAGGCCACAATGTCTTATCCCATTGGAGGGCTGTGTGAGAAAAAGAATAAGCAAGACCATTTGATGTGATTGTTTTCAGCATTTGACATTCTGATCTCTGCAGGTGATGAGAAAAATCAAAATATTTGGGGAGTGGAGAGAGAAGTATTTTTTTCCCTTTTTAAAAATTGAATTTATTGGGGTGATAGTGGTTAATAAAATTATATAGGTTTCAGGGGTACAATGGAAATAAGTATTGGGAACTCATTTTTTAAAGATTCAAACAAGTGGAAGTGTGTAGCACTCTTAACCTCCCTTTTCCATTCTTTCCTCTGCAACTGCTGTCATTTGTGAGGTTCCTCTGTTCTCCAATTGTCTACAGGATACGTAATAGTAACGTGCAATTAGAGGCCAGGAGAGTGGGGTAGATGAAAGGACTCAGAACAGATGTCTACAATCTTCACTGAGGAGATAGCAAGGGCATATGTCAGGGCAAAGGCAAAAGTTTTGAGTTTAAGGAAAGAGGAGTAAATTTGCAGAATGTATCAGATGTGGGGGAAATGGATAAAAGAAATGGTCCTTAGCTGTGATGAGGCAGTGTGAATTGGTAGCACCACATCCATCTATCTGCGTGAAACTTCTCACGTGATGAATAACGTTCTGTATTAGAAGTGGGAAGTACCGTCGGTGAGGGGCTGGCAGAAAGTGGTTAAACAAGTGTGGCGAGTGGGAGGGCTCACAGAAAAGGAATGAGTGTGGATTTAAAGGCAAGCCCTACATTGGAAACCTTGTAAGTAGTATCTTGCTGAATGGGGATGGAGCCCAGGATGTGGCTTTGCTGGGGTGGCTTGCCCATTTGGAGTGCAGTTCGAGAGGTGGGAGGTTAACATAGGTCAGTGATGGCGAACCTATGACACGCGTGTCAGAGTGACACTGCGAACTCATTTTTTTGGTTGATTTTTCTTTGTTAAATGGCATTTAAATATATAAAATAAATATCAAAAATATAAGTCTTTGTTTTACTATGGTTGCAAATATCAAAAAATTTCTATATGTGACACGGCACCAGAGTTAAGTTAGGGTTTTTCAAAATGCTGACACGCCGAGCTCAAAAGGTTCGCCATCACTGACATATGTTGTAAGGGAAGGTGAAAGAAAGAGTCTTGGGGAGAAGCGGTTGGGGCCTGTGATCTATTTTTTCCTTACCTCCTCCTATGTACTTCAGTTCAGGAAAAGGTCCTGAGACCTCCCTGTGCAGGTCCCCTTAATCCTAATCAACTTTAATGTATATAGTTGTGATGTTTAAGTTATAAATTTCTTTTTAATAAAGTTATAAAGTTGAACATTTTCTGTTTTTGTGGGTTCTTTGACTATCTTGAAAACACAAACACTTACATTGCCTGAATAAAAACCCTAAGTGTGTGGGAATGAGGTAGGAAAGGTATTGCCTTTCTAGAAAAGGCTTATTTCAGCTCAGCAAAATCCAGGATGCTTCACTGTGTCATCGGCAATTAAACTTTGTGTCCTAACCTGTGGTTGAAACAATTTCACAAGGAAAACAAAATAGGGGAAAGAGAAATAATATTTGTTAAACCTTAATATTATTTCAAGCACTAATGGGTTTAATATTATTAAATTCTCACAACAACTTTGTAGATTGGTTTTGTCTTCATTTTCTAGATAATAAAACAGTTTAGAAAGGATAACTTGCTCAAGATTACATTATTGTGGGGCAGAGCTGGAATTTGAATATATACCTCAGACCCATGCATCATACACTTTGCCATTGTTGTTAATCCCATGTATAAATTTAATCTACAAATAACTGCCTACCAGGTAAACAAACATTTTGAGGTCTTAAAATTGGGTAACCTTTGTTTCAATAGGAGGAACAGGGAAAAGTAGTGATTTAATGGCTAAATAAAAATTGTGACCAAAAAAAACCTAATCTCTTAGGTGGATAGTCAAATTTTATGTCAAAGCAGTTATTCTGCCCCTTCTGCAGATAATTCAGTTTTTATTTGCATAATATGGTGAGTCAAACTTGGGGACCGTTGTAGCTCCATCTTTGATAGCAAACATGGATTATGAGTCGTATCTTTCACTTAAAAAATCTTAATTGGAAGAGACTCTAAAATAAGACCTTTAAGATTGATACTGCATAGCTCATGTTATCCTTTTGTTTTAAATACTGTCAATATAAGCACAGTAATCATGGTACAGATTTGGGAGGAAAGTACTTGAAATATACTATAATTTGCTTTAAAGAAACGTTATTTTAAAGAGGCCATATTGTAGGTTGAATATAAGGCATATTTACTCAGTTGTGGCCAGTAAGACATGTCAAAATGAATAATTTTTTTTTTTTACTCTACAAGAAAGCTTAGCCTTGATGGGCAACAGTAGTAAAAGGTCTAGACACATTCTCACTGAGGATCCTTGAGTTCACTTGGGCTGACTTAGATCTTGAGTATCATGGCGCTTACTGAACAGCCTGAGCTAGTTCTTCATGCCAGGCTGCAAGAACGAACTTGAATTTTCCTCCTTGCCCAGTGAGAACCAACCTTTTCACCACTTACTCGTGGTAAGCCTAATTTAGGGAGATGAAGAATTTCAAAATCTTGTGGGAAGCGTATTGGAGAAAATTTCAAAATTTGTTATGAGGACTTAAATATTTTGAATGTGAGTAAGGATTGTTGGGTCAGCTATTGTATGTATTGAAATCAACCATCTTTAAAAGTTGCAGTATAGTTTATTTTTTAATCTTATGCCAATATTTATTATACAAAAGCAGAGGTAAATATTTTGATACAGAGAAGAAATCCATCCACAATATGGCCACTAGAGGAAAACAAGGACATTCAGACCGTTAAGTTTGGACACAGACGTGGTGGAAAATAGATGCTGCTCCAGCAGGAACCAACGTTCTTAAGTTCCCATGCTTGCAGTATATTTTAGATAGGACTTCTTTTATTGTAATTTTTAAAAAAAGACAAATCAATTTATCTGATTTCTTGGTTAATTTTTTATTATAGAATTAGTATTCAGCATTCCTTAGAAAATATTTTATAGTGTTTGAGCCATCCCATCAGTGGATCTTTAGCAATAATGTTTTTTGCTTTTTATTGAATTTATTGGGGTGACACTGGTTAACAAAATTATACAGATTTCAGGTGCACAATTCCACAACACATCATCTGTATTGTGTGTTCACCCCAAGTCAAGTCTCCTATCACCATTGATCCCCCCATAAGCTCCTCCACTTCTCCCCAACCCCCACCCCCCACAATCCTCACACTGTTGTCTTGTCCATGAGTTTTTTCGCTTTTTCTCAATCCCCCTATCCCAGTGGTCGGCAAACTGCGGCTCGCGAGCCACATGCGGCTCTTTGGCCCCTTGAGTGTGGCCACGAAGTTTCAATCGCACTGTACGTGCGCGCCCGCACATGGTATTTTGTGGAAGAGCCACACTCAAGGGGCCGCAGTTTGCCGACCACTGCCCTATCCCTTAGCAATAATTTTTAAAGCCTTAAGTATTTCCCCTGAATTAAAAAGAAAAGCTATATTTGTTGGCAGTTTTAGTGCAATGTACATGAAAGTTTTATAAATATAAAATAACTTAGAGTAGTTTATAATTTACTCTTTTTAGAAATCATTTCTTTTTTAAATATGTTTTTATTGATTTCAGAGAGAGGAAGGGAGAGTGAGAGAGAGAAACATCGATGTGAGAGAGACACATTATTGGTTGCCTCTTGCACATGCCCCAACCAGGACAGGGGATTGAGCCTGCAACTGAGGTACCTGCCCTTAACCAGAATCAAACCTGAGACCCTTTAGTTTGTGGGCCCAACTCTCTGTCCACTGAGTCAAACCGCCTAGGGCCAGAAGTCATTTCTTAATAAATAATAGAAATAGAGAAAGCTGAATGCCATTTTGAGAGATTAAATTTAAAATATTATATTAGTGTTTGGCAAACAAAGGTATTGATATGAAGTTAGACAACTAATGGGAATTTCAAGGGGGAATGCCCAGTCTTGGAAGGAAATACTTGGGCATGTAAAATGGACATTGTGCTGCACAAACTACTACTGCACACCAGGGAAAATGCGTGTGCCTTTTTTATGACATTTTATGAGTACTAATATATCACTGCACATTCTCTTTGCATTTGCACTGTAATGTTAAAGTTTTAAGGTTAGATTAGACATATAATCAATTAAATTAGTGGAAGTCGTGTAGGGGTCTTTTTACAGATCTTCCCCTCCTGTCCTCACAAAGAATTGTGCGTGCGCTACAGCCGGATGCCTGAAAAGACCATCTAATGTCAGCAAGTTGTCCAAACTGTTTTTCACAAATACTTTAGTTCTGTGAATACATGTGTAGTATAAATTTAGATAAATTGTTTTATAGAATGCGTATTCTTCATTAGTTAGATGCTCCCCAGCTAGAACTTTCTGCTATCATTAGATCAAAAAATGTGACATGAAACCTATTTGTCATTAACTTTTTTTGTCACATACTACATAAATTCCCAACTGATAATTATTATTTAAAATATATTCTGTTTCAAATTACCTTACAATCAGAATGTTACCTTAAGTTTGACTCTCAAGAATGTCTTCATGCCCTAGTCTAGTGGATAGAGCCAAAGGGTCCCGGGTTTGATTTTTTTTTTTTTTTATAAATCTTCATTGTTCAGATTATTACAGTTGTTCCTCTT
>NW_005371832.1:104773-105032 GCF_000412655.1 Myotis brandtii | reverse complement strand
ATTCATATGCAAAAGCCTCTGCGCACAGCTTGGGTGGGGTGGGGTCTCAGGGAATCAACAGGGCGGAGCAAACAGCTATGGCTGATCCTCAGCCCTGCCCTAAGAGGCCCCGGGTCTCACTGTTCCTTGGTAATTGCTGCAAGCACCTCTGAGAGAAAGCCGCTCAGTTGTTCTGCCCGATCCCAGACAGTCCAGTTTCTCCCCGTATGAGTCTGGGTCCCCAGAGACTCACCTGGAACTGGAGTTCAGAGTCGGGAGC
>NW_005371832.1:82516-104671 GCF_000412655.1 Myotis brandtii | reverse complement strand
TCAGTGTGCTTTTCTCTTTCCTTCTAGTTGTAGAATTTCCACTTGGCCAGTCTTCCTGTGGTTCTGGATGATGTCCATTTTGTCTTTTAGTTGTATTTTTGAATTGGTTGTGCGAGGCAGCAATTTCCGGTGTTTACCTATGCTGCCATCTTGGTTTCTCCTCCTATATTTGCATTTTAGAACTATTGCTCTGGTGGCAGTGTAGAGAATGGATTGCACTGGAGTAAATCTAGAGCCAAGGGAACCACTTAGGTGTCTGTGTAGGCAATAAATAAGGAGGCAGTATTGTGAGAGAGGAAATGACCAATTATGTTTTAAAGCGTTGGGGTCCAACCCCAGCAAGTCCAGGGGCTCCCAAAGGTGTGGACGGAGTCGGCGAAGAAGGAATGACATGGAGACAGCGTTCAGTTGATCAGCAGCCTAGCCAGGTTCTCTAGCCAGGATCTCCAGCCAAGTTCTGTCTTGAGCCTTCTTTTGGATGTTCTGGTTCTCTCTGACCCAGCTGCAGTTTGTTAGGTAATTTTAGATTGCAAAGGATCAGGGAATTCATATGCAAAAGCCTCTGCTCGCAGCTTGGGTGGGGTGGGGTCTCAGGGAATCAACAGGGTGGAGCAAACAGCTATGGCTGGTCCTCAGTCCTGCCCTAAGAGGCCCCCGGGTCTCAGTGTCCCGGTAATCGCTGCAAGCACCTCTGAGAAAGCTGCCCTTGAGTTCCGCCCGCTGCCAGACAGTCCAGTTTCTCCCCGTATGAGTCTGGGTCCCCAGAGATTCGTCCAGAACTGGAGTCAGGGCCGTCGGGAGCTTCAGACTCCCTCCCGATTGAAAAAGACAGCTGCGTCCTCCGTTGCCAGCCCTTTCCTCGAGCGCCTCCGTACCTCTGCACTTTACTTCTGCACCTCCTCTGAGTCTCAGTGTGCTTTTCTCTTTCCTTCTAGTTGTAGAATTTCCACTCAGCCAGCCTTCCTGTGGTTCTGGGTGATGTCTGTTTTGTCTTTAGTTGTAGTTTTGAAGTGGTTGTGCGAGGCAGCAATTTCAGGTGTTTACCTATGCCGCCATCTTGGTTTCTCCCCGGGTTTGATTTTGATCAAGGGTGTGTACCTCAGTTGCAGGCTCCTCCCTGGCCTGGCCCTGGTTGGGGCTCATGTGGGAGGCAACCAATCAATGTGCTTCTCTCACATCCATATTTCTCTGTCCCCTCTCTTTTTTTCCACTCTCTCTAAAAATCAATGGAAAAATACCGTTGGGTGAGGTTTAAAAAAAAAAGAATGTCTTCAGAAAAAAAAGAAAAAATCTCTTCAAGATATAAGATGCTATAAAAATCACAAAGCAAATATTTTCTTTTCAGAGCATGACATGGATTTGGTATAATGTGTATGCATTATATATATACACACCTTTAAAATATTTCCAACTTTTAAAGATTAATTTAAAATATTTGAATTTTTCGTTATATCATATTGCTTTCCAGAATGTCTCTTTTCTAAATGGAATTTGAAAAATTATTACTGTAATTATCTATGAAAGAAAAAGCCACTGATATTTCATCATCAAATAATTATTTTTTACTTAAAACCCTGATATTTCATCATCAAATTTTTATTTTTTATTTTTCAAAATATATTTTTATTGATTTCAGAGAGGAAGAGAGAGAGAGAGAGAAAGAGAGAAAGAAAGAGAAACATCAATGATGAGAGAGAATCATTGATTGACTGCCTCCTGCATGCCCCACACTGGAGATTGAGCCCACAACCTGGGCATGGGCCCTGATGGGGAATTGAACTGTGACCTCCTGGTTCATAGGTTGACGCTCAACCATTGAACCATGGCGGCCGGGCATCAGAGCACTTGGGGAGTATAGGAACACATAATCTCACTGGGTGGATAATAGGTAACAGAACAATACAGGACAGTACATGGTAAGTGCCAAACAAGTGGTACAAGTGAGAGCAAAGGAGAGACAGTCTTTGTATGAATGATGGATGGATGCTTGAGGCCATCCATCCATCATTCATACAGCAAGTACTGTTGAGCACTGAATGTGTGCCAGGTGCCACTCTAGACTCTAGGATGCCTCAGTGAACGAGAGACCAAGGCCCTATTTTCACGGGAAGACAGACAGTAACCATAGATAACTTTGTAGTAAGTTACAGGGGAAAATAAAGCAGGATAAGGAAGATGTGGGGTGCTGGGGGTGGGAAGGTGGTCATGGTAGGTCATGATCATCTGAGCAGAGACGAAGAAAGTAGGGGTGAGCTTGAGGCTATCCAAAGGAACAACATTCCAGGCAGAGCAGCCAGTGCAAAGGGCCTGAGACACGAACATGCCTGGTGAGGTCAGGGCATGGCAAGTCAGCCAGGGCTAGAACTAGAGTGGTCAGAAAGGAGGGGGTAGGACACAGTCGTGTAGGGCTTCACATAGAAAAGGGTTTTTAAAAAGATTTTTTATTGATTTTTAGAAAGAGAGGAAAGGAGAGGGAGAAAGAAACATCGATGCAAGTGCAAAACATCGATCGCTGCCCCCTGCACGCTGCCTACCACTACCTACCAGGGATTGAGCCCGAAACCCAGGCATGTGCTCTGACCTCGAATCGAACCAACAACCTTTCAGTGCATGGGATGACACTCAACCAATTGAGCCACACCCGCCAGGGCTAGAAAAGGATTTGGGTTTTTACCATGAGGGAAATGGGGATACACTGGAGGGTTTCGACTTGTATTTTAAAGAGATTACTCTGGAAGCTGGGTTGAGAATAGATTGTAGGGAGTAAAAGAATGAGAGCAGAGAGACCAGATGGGAGATGATAGCTTGGAGTAGGAAGATGGTGGTGGTTGTATGTGGTTGAAATGTGGATCTATTTTGAAAGTATAGTCAATGGCATTTTTTTAAAAATGTAATCCTCACCTGAGGATATTCTTTATTGATTTTATAGAGGAAGGGGGACAGGGGGAGAGAGAGAGAAACATCTATGTGAGGGAGAAACATCAATCAGTTGCCTCCTGTTCATGCCCTGACCAGGAACCAAACCGGAAACCTTTTTGGTGTACGGGATGATGCTCTAACTAACCAAGCCTCAATGGCATTTCTTGATGGATGGGGTTTGGGGCATAAGAGAATGAGCAGTCAAGGGATACATCTAGGAAATGGAATTTGAATTGAAGCCCAAAGGAATGGGTTGAAAAGGAGATAGCAATAAGCAGAGGAATTAGGTCAGAAAGAACTAAATTAGGTGAGGAGTGTATGAGAGGGGCAAGACAGTGAGGAAGTGTCTTTGGATGGAGTGAGAAGTAAAAGGAGGGAGGAAAATTAAAGGAAGGCTGGGAAGGGACATTGGGATCAGTTTGTGAAACGCTCTAAATGCAAGGCCAAAGTATTTGAAATTTTCCCTCACTTACTAACAGATCATAAAGGTTTTCAAGCAAGGCAGTGATTTGACTTAAAAAAAAAGAAGCATTAGAGTTAATAGCTTTGAAACCAGACTGACCTGAGTGCCCATCCTTGTTCTTCTTGCTGTGCTGCCTTGAGTAAGTTACAAAATCTCTCTGAGGCAGTGTGCCTCAGTTTCTTCGTCTGGATTGAGATTTACCTTGCAAAGGGAGTTGGTAAGAATTAAGTGAGATCATGCATATAAAATATAAACGTAGCGCTTTACCTATTTGGGTCTTGACTATCACTTAAAAATTATTACTGTTATAAAAAAGTAATATTAAAGCAGTGTTTAATTCCACTTAGTCTGCTAACAGTGAATGAATGAATGGCCCCCTTAGAAAATAAAATAAACTGCCCTAGCCAGTTTGGCTCAGTGGATAGAGTGTCGGCCTGCAGACTGAAGAGTCTCAGGTTCGATTCCGGTCAAGGGCACATGCCCAGGTTTTGAGTTCGATCCCCAGTAGGGGGTGTGCAGGAGACAGCTGATCAATAATTATCTGTCTCTCTCCCTCTCCCTTCCTGTCTGAAATCAATAAAAATATATTTTAAAAATAAAACAAAATAAACTATTTAGTCTAAAGTGAACTATTCCTACCCAGCCAGTCTGTCTCAGTGGTTGGACATCTGACCATGCACCATGAGGTCACCAGTTCAATTCCTGGTCAGGGCACATGCCTGGGTTGAGGGCTCGATCCTGCTGGGGACATGCAGGAGGCAGCCAGTTGATGGTTCTCATTGATGTTTCTCTCTCCCCCTCTCCCTTCCTCTCTCCCTAAAAAATCAACAAAAGCATATTTAAAAAAATAAAGTGAACTCTTCTTCTCAGCCAGTATTTCCTTCCAGGACTGAGCACGCCCCTTGAAATTCTTGTTAGTTGTCCAGTAGTAGTTTTATCATAACAGCAAGGAATGTAACACAGAGTTTCCCCCCAACAACATATCTAGAGATCAAATCTAACAGATTCCTCTCTTATATTCCCAGTTTAGAACAGAAAAGGCTCTGAGATATTTAGCAGTAGAAACCTGATGTCACTTTAAAATCCAGTTTCCAAAAATTAACCCAGTGTTTTTCCTGATAAACACTGTTCAGTAGAACACAGGTTTAGAAATTGCTGGGAAAGTGAAGAAAAATAGAGCATGGGCTTTGGTTTCATTTAAATATAAAACATACCTTAACAAATAAAAATATACTAAAGAAAAAGACTCAGAATGTTCCAAGGTATTAGTCTCTTCAAGCTGCTGTAACAAAATACCATAGACCCAGTGGCTTAAACAGCAGAAATTTATTTTCTCACAGTTCAAGAGCAGCCATGGGCAAACTACGGCCCGCGGGCCGGATCCAGCCCGTTTGAAATGAATAAAACTAAAAAAAAAAAAGACCGTACCCTTTTATGTAATGATGTTTACTTTGAATTTATATTAGTTCACACAAACACTCCATCCATGCTTTTGTTCCGGCCCTCCGGTCCAGTTTAAGAACCCATTGTGGCCCTCGAGTCAAAAAGTTTGCCCACCCCTGTTCTAGAGTCTGGGCAGTCCCAGATCTGGTGCCTGCCAATTCAGTTGCTGGGAAGGCCCTCTTCCTGCTTTGCAGACAGCAGCCTTCTCACCCATCCCTACATGAGCTCTGGTGTCTCTTCCTCTTCTTCTTTATTTTAAAATTAGAGGCCCAGATTTGTGCACTGGTGGGGTGCCTCAGCCTGGCCTGCACCCTCTTGCAATCCAGGACCCCTCGGGGGATGTTGGACTGCCGGTTTCAGCCCGATCCCACCGGCCAGGCCGAGGGACGAATCTGTGTACCAGGCCCCTAGTATGCATATAAGATCTTTGGTTAATCTCTCCCCATCCTCCCCCTCTCCCTGCTTCCCTCTGAGATTCATCAGTCTGTTCCATGTTTCCATGTCTGTGCATTGAACGTCTGCCCCTTGATGGTCAGTGCATGTCATAGCTACCGGTCAAATGGTTGCTTAGGTTTTTATATATCCTATATAATAAAAGGGTAATATGCAGATCTACCAAATGGCTGAATGACTGGTCACTATGATGCACACAGACCACCAGGGGGTAGACGCTCAACGCAGGGGGAGCGCTGCTCAGCCAGAAGCCAGGCTGATGGCTGGAGAGCGCAGTGGCAGTAGTGGGAGCCTCTCCCACCTCTGTGACAGCGCTAAGGATGTCCGAATGAATGAATGAATAAATAAGTGGGAAGTGGGGAGCAGGCCTAAGCCGGCAGGAGGACATCCCCCAAGGGGTCCCGGACTGCGAGAGGGTGTAGGCCAGGCTGAGGGGACACCCCCGCCCCGAGTGCATGAATTTTCATGCACCAGGCCTCTAGTATAGATATATTTTTATTGATTTCAGAGAGAGAAAGGGAGAGGGAGAGAGACAGAAATATCAATGATGAGAGAATTATTGATTGGATGCCTCCTGCATGCCCCCACCTTGGATCAAGCCCATAACCTGGGCATGTACCCCAACCAGGAATTGAACTGTGACCTCCTGGTTCATGGGTTGATGCTCAACCACTGAGCCACACCAGCTGGGCTCTCTTTCTCTTATAAGAGCACCAGCCCTATTGGATGAGGGCCCTACCCTGTGACTACATTTAACTTTAATAACCTCCTAAAGACCTGTCTCCAAATACAGCCACATTGGGAGTCAGGGTTTCAACATGAGTTTTGGAGGAGCACAATTTAGCCCATAGCAGTCACCTCCAGGCAATGGAATCATAAGTCATCTTCATTTTCTGCACATTTCTGTACTTTCCAAACTTTACGCAATTGATGGTGTTGGGTGAAAAACACTTCTGGATTCTACTTATGTGAGGTACCAAAAGTAGTCAAATTCATAGTGACAGAAAAAGTAGATTGGTGATTTTTAGGGGCTGGGGAGAGGGAAGGGAAGAGTTAGTGTTTAACAGGTATAAAGTTTCAGGTTTGCAAGATGAAAAGACTTATGGAGATGGGTGGTGGTGATGGTCACACAATAATGTGAATTACTTAATGCCACTGAAATGCGCACTTAAAAATGATTAAGATGGTGAATTTTATCACACACACATAAAAATTCCCAGCCCCCCCTTAAAAAAAAAAACTTCTAAAAAATACACAGCTTTTGGAGTTAGACCGGGTTTTAAGACCAGTTCTGTGTTGATCTAGTGGTTCTCAAACTCAAGTGTGCATCAGAATCACCCAGAGGGCTTGTTTAACACTGAGCTCCTGATCCAGCAAGTCTGGGATGGGCCTGGGACTTGCATTTTCAACAAGCTCCCAGGTGGTTGGGGATCCCTGGTTTCCCTGTTTATTGAAATGGGTCTGTGAGCTGCTGTGAGGCTCTGTGAGTGCCTGATCCAGAAGCTCTTGGCATCAGCTTCCTGTCCATTAGCAAAGAGTTGCCTTGCTTTTATTTTCAAATACTTTACTTTTGGATTTTCCCCCCATGTAATTATGGTCATTTTATACAAACACGAAGAAATAACTTATTTTTAGAAACATATATTAAAATCTTTAAATATGTAAGAGGCATGTATCCTTAACTTACTTTCTTAGAAAATTATGATTATTTTAGTCTAATGGCTAGACTAGGGTTATCTTTGGAACTAATTTTTAATTTTTTTTTCCTTTTCTAAATTAAATCTGTGTGTGGGGAGGGGGGTGGTGGTGAGGAGCTATATTCTGGTGAAAATAAGAGTTATGGCAACTCCCTTCCTTCCAACCCTCTCCCATAAAAAATCCCACAAACAAAATCTCTGGGAAATCTTATATAAATAATTAGGGTAAATATTATTCACAACTCGTTAACTGTTCTTAAATCTTCTTTAAGATTTCTACCTTGTAGCTATCCATAAGGGCTATAGCAAGGAGAAAACAAACCTCTAGGTTGTGTTTTTCCTGAATTAAGTTCTATAAGTCTCTCAAGTTGTACATATTATTTTCTTAGCAATAAAAAATCTCCTGCAGGCCTGACCCGTGGGGCTCAGTTGGTTGGAATGTCATCCCATACACCAAAGGTGGCAGGTTCAATTCCCGGTCAAGGCACATACCCAGGTTTTGGGTCCAATCCTGGGGCCTGGCTCGTGCAGGAGGCAGCCGATGTTTCTCTCTCTCTCTCTCTCTCTCTCTCTCTCTTCTTCCCTCCCTCACTCCCTCTCTTTAACATCAATTTAAAAACATCTTCCGCAGGCCCAGCTGGCATGGCTCAGTGATTGAGTACACAGTTCAATTCCTAATCAGGGCACATGCCTGGGTTGCAGGCTCGATCCTGTGTGGAGGCAGCCAATTAATGATTCTCTTTCATCATTGATTTCTATTTCTCTCTCCCTGTCCTTCCTCTCTTAAATCAATAAAAACTATATTTAAAAAAATCTCCCACAAAAATTCAGGGGAAAAAAAGTTCTCTAAGTCTGTAGACCTGAACTGTCCAATATGGTGGCCACCAGCCACGTGCGACTATTAGCACTTGATATGTAGATTTAAAGTGCTTTGCCCTGGCCGGTGTGCTAAGTGGTTAGAGTCTTGGCCCCAGTACCAAAGGGTCACAGGTTCAATTCCCAGTCTAGGGCACATACCTGGGTTGCAGGTTTGATCCCCGGCCCAGTTGGGGTGCGTGGGGGAGGCAACCAATCCATGCAGGTTTGCTCCCGGTCCCTGGTCAGGGTACATGCGGGATCTCTCTCTCTCTCTCTCTCTCTCTCTCCCCCTCTCTCTCTCCTTCCCTCCTTCCCTTCCACTGTCTCTAAAAATCAATGGAAAAAATATCCTCAGGTGAGGATTAACAAAAAATTAATTAAATTAAATAATATGCTTCACTTTTCTCAGCAAACATGTCTTGTGATAAGTTGATCAAACTTTTAGAATTTTAATTGATGAAGGATTGAGGTTTTTTGCTCTGGGAGGACGTGTTGTAAGATTCTCAATTGCCATCTTTCGGCATGGGAAACATTTACAGAAGTCAAACCTTCCGAAACTCATGTTTCCACCCACAGAGATGAGGAGCAGCAGGGCTTGGGAATTAGAGACTTGAGATCAAACCTCTGTCTCAGCTACTCACAGACTCCGCCGTGTTGGGCAAGTGTCTTACATTCTTTATAAAAACAGCAGTAAGAATACACCCCTGGCAGGAAGGAGTGTGTTAGAAGGATTAGAACCATGTGAAGGGCCTGGCAGAGGGAAGGCATAGGAAATGTTAGCTGTGTTACAGTTTTCAGCGCCTCCTGTGCCTTGGTATATCAGTTAATTATAAAAGGGGGTTACTATGACTGTAAATATCCCTACTAGCATATGTTTATTTTTATGCACATTAATAATGCTTTCTTGCAGATTGGAAATTATTTCAGATGTAGGTGTCTTGCCTTTTCAATAAGATAATCAGCTCCTTGAGAGCTGGGACACTTATGTACTTGTGTGGGTCTTCTGTGTTTCTTTAATCCTTTACACGCCCCTCCAGCACTGGCTTATTTCAATAGATAATCATGGAATCGAGTCTTTGTTATCATTATGATAAATTATAACAATACTTCAATGTGCTTTCTTTTTTAAAAACATATTTTATTGATTTTTTACAGAGAGGAAGGGAGAGGGATAGAGAGTTAGAAACATCAATGAGAGAGAAACATCGATCAGCTGCCTTCTGCACACCCCCTACTGGGGATGTGCCCGCAACCAAGGTACATGCCCTTGGCCAGAATCGAACCTGGGACCCTTCAGTCCACAGGCCGATGCTCTATCCACTGAGCCAAACCAGTTAGGGCTCAAAGTGCTTTCTTAAAGAAAAATTATGATACTGTTAAGAGCAACATCAACAGAAGTTATAAGCTATCACTAGAAGTTTAAGAAAAAGTTAAATAATGACAAACCTCCATAGAAGTTAATTTTACTGAGGCAAAAATCTAAGAACTTAAGTCTTTAGAGAGGGAAATAGGTGTTCTTAAGGAAAGATTATTAAGACACCATGAAGCAAGAAAATATTGTAAACACCACCACCAAACAAACAAACAAAAAGAAAATATTATTCTAATTTGTCCAAAAGGCTGATACTGAATAATGGTGATAATGGAACTGTGGATCTGTCCTGATTTATTTTATTTTTAAATATATTTTTATTGATTCAGAGGGAGGAAGGGAGAGAGAAAGAGAAATATCAGTGATGAGAGAGAATCATTGATTGGCTGCCTCTTGCACGCCCCCTACTAGGGATGGAGCCCACAACTCGGGCACGTGCCATGAGCAGGAATTGAAACGTGACCTAGTTCATGGATTGATGCTCAACAACTGAACCACACTGGCTGAGCTGGGTCTGTCCTATTTTAAATGACCCAGAAGTGATATAAGATAGGGTCAAGCAATCAACTAAATGAAAAATCTTTATCTCTTTCCCAAGGAAAAGGGCTGTGTTGTAGACATGACTCTCTCAGAAGATGGGACAGTTTTCTAAATCAGTTATACAGTTTACCCTAACACCATTCAGTTCTGGCACATGGGACTGCCACCTTCAAAATGATGTGGTTTTAAGTAAAAAAAAAAAAAATTCTTTTAAATTATACTGAGTTGGCCTTGAAAAGGAAATCTAGTATTTTTAGGCCACTGGAGGCTGTTTTCAGTTACTTGATTCTTATGAGGGTTCAGTAATCTATAGCAGGCTAGCACAGGAGTATAGAAAAAGGTGTTCATTTAGAGGTCTATTAAATTCCTAGCATTAATGTAAAAAGTGGAAAAGTACATGATTTGTGACTGTTTTCCACATGGGATGTTTGGGAGAAGGAAGATGTGCATTTTGACTAAGTTTTCCAGAAAAGACTGTTGCATGTTTATCAGATGAAATTTGCCTTTGTAGCTCAGCAAGAGTGGCTCAGTTGGTTGAGGTCATCCTGTGACTGAAAGGTTGCCTGTTCGATTTCCGGTCAGGACACATACCTGGGTTTCAGGTTCCATCCCTGGTCGGGCGTGTGCGGAAGGCAACCACTCGATATTTCTCTCTCTCCCTCTCCCTTTCCCCTTTTCTTCCTCTCTCTAAGCATGTCCTTGGTGAGGATTAAAAAAAAATGTGCCTACTCTGGCCCAAGGTTGTATTTCTGTTGCTCTCTACTAAGCTTACAGAAAATTAGCATACTTGACCTTCCTCACGCAGGGAATTCTTTGAACCCTGGCGATACTGAAGAGTGTCCTCTCTGCACTGTTAAAACGGCAGATGTAGCCGCCTACCTGTGCATGTGGCAGCACCTTCAATTCCTTTGCATTGCAAAAAAGTGCATCAAAAACAGTACGTGGAAATGGTCATCGTGTGCTTAGCTAGTATAAAAATATCTTGTGGATTATATTCAGATGTTTAGAATTCTGTTGTTTGTTACTGGATTGAGTTTATTCATTTCATGTGTTGAACAGCTGCCCTGGATTCCAGCAGTGGAAGGGCTCCATGACAGGCCCCTAAAGGATCTGCAGATAGAATTGGGAGAGGAGTACCCATGAACTTGTGTACGAAAAACATTGCATGTTACTTACACTAGACTCCAATAAAAATTTATCATTTCCTAACTTTATGAATGAAGGCCACAAACCATAGTAGTATTAACAGTGCTGGGATTTGTTACCAGTGGAAATATTTTTTCTCACATTACATTTGCAGGTATCTTGAAAGATTACTATCTTCCAAATGATAGCAACTACTAGACTCACCACTAAATCTTGTATATAATGCATTGATGAAGAATCACATGGATGCTTTATTATTTTTTATTGCGGCAAAATACACATAACATAAAATTTACCATTCTAACCATTTTAAGTAGTTTGTGGCATGAAGTACATTCACATTGTTGTGCAACAGTCATCACCATTCTTTTCCAGAACTTTTTCATCTTCTCTCACTGAAACTCAGCATCTTAATGGTCTTTGATGGAAATAACTATAAATGTAAATTTCAGCCCATATGGTATTTCTTAGGGTTTGTAAAAGACTTCACACTAGATAGAAGTCTGTGTCTCTTAAATAGAGTTTAGAAAGGTGATATTAATTCATCTTTAAAGTTTTTTTGTAGAAACTGTGAAATCTTGGTTGGAGTAATTTGCTACATATATATTTGTCCATATTCTTTCTTTAATCATTGTTAAGCTTAAAACAAGTTCCTCTCATTTTCTCCTTCTTAAATAATTGATTTTGTCCAGATATCTTCCTTTGCATCTGCTTTTATAAAAGGGAATCCTCGGCTTTCTTCCTTGGTAACATTAACTTTGTAAAATGGAATTTTCTTTGTTAATATTGTTAGTTGTTTTTATGTGGCTTGTTTTTCTTGGAACATGCCATAAAACCGACATATTTTGAACGTTACTCATTGACAGGGAGCAAAGAGAGTCAAGAGTTTGCATAATAACTTTAACCAGATTGCTATTACTGATGCTTAGTAAAAGAAAAAAAATTGTTTAGAATTACTGCCATTTCAAAGTATTTTTAAAATTGGTTTTAGAGAGGAAGGGAGGGAGGGGACGAGGGAGGGAGGGAGGGAGAATTGCCTCCCATACATGCCTGAACCAAACCTGCAACCTAGGTTGTGCCCTGACTGGTGCACGGAGTGATGCTCCAACCAACTGAGCCACACGGGCCAGGGCTCAAAGTATTTTTAAAAGCAGTTCCATATATAAGGATAATAGCATACAAACGACACTATCGGAGAGCAGTGGTGTCCTATCATATTTGAAGAAATATAATAAAAAAATTTCACGTAGTTTTTATTTTATTAGCTTAATTATTACCATACTATATTTTAGTGAATTTTGGGAATGGGGATGCAAACGGCAGTTCTGTTTACTACTTATGACTGATATTGTGCAACAGTATCCATCATTTTTAAAAGTAAAGAAAAGTTACATTGGTAGGATTTTTGCTTTTACTTCATTTAAAATGTTTTCTAAAAGTAATCTCCTTTCTATTAGGAAAAACACAAGTGAAAGATAAATCTCCATTTCATTTAATAAAAGATATATTTTTCTGAATGAAACTAGAAATCAAAATAGTGTTAGAGCAGCTTCTATTTAATATTCAGATAGTCTGCTTTTATGGAGAGGATGCAAGTAAGACTTACTTTGGGCTCTTCTAGTTTTTCATTCTTATTCCTAAAATTTTTGCTTCTGTGTTTGGTTAATACACAGCCAGGTTTGCCTTTGGGTGGTTGGCATTACTTCCTTTTGCCGAGTCTGCTTGTCATGGAAGCTGATTCTCTGACTGATCATTTTTAGTGGAAGAAAAGTAATAAATGTGTCAATCATGATTAAAACAGAAAATCACCTTTTATTTTGAAATATAATACAAGAATTCTGTCTTCAAAATTCAGTAGTGTAGCCCTGGCCTGGTAGCTCAGTTGGTTAAAGTGTCATCCTGATATGGCAAGGTTGTGGGTTTGATCCCTGGTCAGGGCATATATAACAAACAACCAATGAATGCATAAGTAAGTGGAACAACAAATTGATCTCTAGATCTCTCTCTCTCTTTCTCTCAACAATAAAATAAATAAGTAGATAGATAGATAAATAAATAAAATGAAATTTAGTAGTGTAACTGCAGAGAACTGACATCTTTTTAATACAATTATCCTATGTACCGAAAGAGTATGAATTATCACAAAGATAGTTTCAATTTTATTTTACTTAATATTTAATAGCAATCATAATAGCACTTTATATCATTTCTCAATCATATCTTATGTATTGTTTACCATAGTCATTAAAATGTTCAGTCTTATAAAACACAATAAAAAAATTTTAAAGACATTTTGGCAGCGCATCTGTTTTTTTCTATCTTATAGAGTTGATTTTTCTTTTCTGTAAGGTCTAGTGTTGGTCCCCTCAAAACGCCATACATGGCTATGCCAGAGACTCTTTAACTTAGAGTCTTGCTTCTGAGCCTTTTAATGAACATGACTATTATTAATGTAATAAATGACTATGCTAAATATTTGGGGACTCCAAGGAATTATATTTATATTCAGTTTGTAAAACCCCTGTTTTAAGGAAGTTCATTAAATATTAAATGGATTGTCATGGAAGGATACACAATCTTTGTCCTATGGATCTTAAAGAATGACATTTCCTTAGGCCTCAGAGAGTTGAGCTGTCTGATCTGGAGCAGAGACGGGGAATCAGTTGACTTTTCATAGCTTTTCTGCACAGCAGGAATGCGTGGCTAGATACATAAGGCCCAACATAAGCCAGCGGATCCTGGACGGTGAACTACCAGCCCTGCATCCCAAGTCCTGTGCTTTATGGTTGAGAAAAAGTACTCAAGTGTAGCCTAGCTGCATGTTCTTGGAAACTAAATGGTCAGGAATTAACATCACCACTGGAAAAAGTTACTCCTATAGACCAAAATCTTACAAAAGTAATTCAATGGAGTAAAACTCAGTTACTGGGAATGTTTGTATCAGGCATTGCACTAAATGCTAATAACACAAAGCTGGAAAGAAACTGATTCTGCTTTCATGGAATTTATAAGCTAACTGGGGAGTCAGAAAAACAAAATTTTGTCATACATGTGTCATGCTAGTAACATGTCAAACATGCTCTATGAATACAAGTAAGTGAACAACTAATTCTGCTTGAGGATTTAAAAAATTAAAAAAGAGACCAGTTGGTGTTGCTCAGTGGTTGAGCATTAACCTATGAACCAGGAGGTCACAGTTCAATTCCCGGTCAGGGCACATGCCTGGGTTTTGGGCTTGATCCCCAGTAGGGGGTATGCAGGAGGCAGCCAATCAATGATTCTCTCTCCCTCTCCCTTCCTCTCTGAAATCAATAAAAAATATATTTAAAATATTTTTTAATAAAAAAGAAAGAAAGGCAACTCTATCCACTGAGCCAAACCGGTCAGGGCTTAAAATATTTTTTAATAAAAAAGAAAGAAAGGCAATATCACTTTACTCAAAGCCTTAAAAGGTAAGTTAGGCCCTGTCAGTTGAGCACTTGGAGGTGGGTAGAAAGTCTTCTGTCTCCTAAGTAGAAGGGTAAGTGCAAAGCCAAAGGGTTGAATAAGTGGTCTGATAAGGTTTGGGGACATCTAATGGTCAAGATAGCAAAGAGCCAAGGGTTCCTTATGAGGAGGGTGGGGTAGATAGAGGTACAAAAGGAGGCTGGAGCCTATTATAATGGGCCAGTATTTTCAGTTCGCTGATGCCAAAAAACCATACAGTCTATAGTAAAAGTTGCTGCAATGGAAGAATTAATTGCTCTCTCATCAGTACTCATGGCACTCTATACTGCTCTTACTTAAATTTGAGCTCTGCTTTAGTTGGGAACAGAAGATATAAAGTAATGATATCAGTGACAGAGCAGTGTCTGACTACTGTGAAAAGACACATGTTGTTGCTTTTAGAATTCTGGGTAAGAGAACCCTAAAGACCGCGCAAGGTTGTCAGGGAAGGATTCACAGAGGTGGATTCAAGCTAAGTTTTGAATAATAGATGGAATTTCAGTAAATTCAGAAGAGGAAGAAGAGCGTTTAAGTTGAGAAAATTGTCACCTGGACAAGGACAGAGGCTGGGAAAGTGTGCATTGGTTTGGGGGCCAGGAGAGTGGTGGTTTGGCCAGAAGAGAGTGTAGGGGAACAGTGGGGAATAACTAGCCCATTGTACATTCGAATTTTAAATAGGATTCTGTATTTTCCACTTTAAATTGTTCTCCCGCAGGAATAACTTGGTCTCCACAATGAGCATGCTTCCTTGGAAAACTGAAGTAGGTTTCAAGGAAAAGGGAACAAGCACGCTTTCCCGGGTGCGCCTGATCCTGTCACAGGTCTTGCCATTTTGTGGCCAACATATTGGAAAGGGCGATAGTTTCGTTTCTTATTTTCCTTTTTTTAAATATGTTTTTTATTGATTTTAGAGAGAGAGAGAGAGAGAGGAAGGGAGGTGGAGGGGCAGAGAGAGAAATATCATTTGGCTGCCTCCTGCACACCCCCTCCTGGGGATCGAGCCCAAAACCAGGCATGTGCCCTGACCTGGAATCATAGTTTCGTTTTTTTAAATATTCATTGACCACAATGAGATATTTCCTCATACCTGAGATATCGAGTGAAGATGAGGACAAAATGGAACTCTAGTGCACTGTTGGAGGGGATGTAAATTGGTACAACCACTAAGGAAAATAGCCTGGAGATTCCTCAAAACATTAAGAATAAAGCTACCATATGATCCAGCAATCCCACTTCCAGATATCTATCAGAAGGAAATGAAATCATTCTCATAGAGATATCTGTACCCCCATGTTCACTGCAGCATTATTCACAATAGCCAAGATAGGGAAACAACTGAGTGTCTGTCAGGGGATGATGGAGAAAGAAATTGTGATAGCTGGCTGGTGTGGCTCAGTGGTTGAGCATCAACCTATGAACCAGCATTTTTCTCCAGTTAGATGACTGAGAAACTGAACTCTCCCCCTGAGTTTGGAGAGTTGACAGCCTCAATTTGTATTTCTGAGCTTACCAGAAGCCATGTTTGCAGTCCCACCTCACTGCAATTGGGACAGGTTCCCAGTTGCCTGGGTGTGTCCTATAGCCTGGGACAAAAGAGTGACCAACCTCAGGGGTCAGAGAGAAAACCCCAGAGGAGCCCCAGATTTTTGGTGAATCAGAATCTCTGGAGGGTGTGGGGGAGACAGGATTCCATGTTTTTAATAACCAACTCCATGCCCCGACATTGTGGCTCAGTGGTTGAGCATCGACCCATGAACTAGGAAGTCACAGGTCAGGGCACATGCCCTGGTTTCAGGCTAGATCCCCGGTAGAGGGTGTGCAGGAAGCAGCCAATCAATGATTCTCTCTTATCATTGATGTTTCTAACGCTTCCTCTCCCTTCCTCACTCTAAAATCAATAAAAAACATTTTTTAAAAGTAAAATTCTTCAGTTATTAAAAATATATAACCAACTCCAGTCTATATTATTTTGAAGCAAATCCCAGATATTATGTTAGTTCATTTATACCTATTTCAGTATGGATCTCTAAAAGATCGAGTCCGTTTAAAAAATAAATCCCAATTTCATTATTACATCTAAAAATTTTTTAACAGAATTTTTAGACATAAAAAATTTAATATATTTATAAGTCATCAGAAATTGTAAAATTTCAATAGTGATGCTTGGCCTGCGTGGCTCAGTGATTGAGCATCAACCTATGAACCAGGAGGTAACGGTTCCATTCCAGGTCAGGGCACATGCCCAGGTTGCAGGCTCGATCCCCAGTGTGGGGCATGCAGGAGGCAGCCGATCAATGATTCCCTCTCATCATTGATGTTTCTATCTCTCTCTCCCTCTCCCTTCCTCTCTGAAATATCTATATCTATCTATCTATCTATCTATCTCTATATATTTTTTAAATTTCAATAGTCATGGAGTTTAGGAAATTGTAACCTTCTTTGTCAGGATTAATCTAGAATTATGTGCATTTTTAATTATGCAAGGGCTTTAGGAACACAATCTTTGCATACAGTACAGTTGATATATATATATATTTTTTTTATCTTCATCCAAGGATATTTTTTCCATTGATTTCTAAAGAGAGTGGAAAGGAGGGAGAGTGGGGGAGAGAGAAGCATCAATATGAGAAAGATACATCGATTGGTTGCCTCCTACATGCGCCCCTACCAGGGCTGGGGAACCTTTGACCAGGAATTCAACCTGAGACCCTTTGGTCTGCATGCCAATGCTGTAATTACTGTGCCAAATATGCCAGGGAAGCTTCCCTATATTTAAATTCTGGATAGTTATTCAGTATTTCTTACACCTGTTTATGTGCTATTTGCTGGGGATATGAAGATGAATGTGATAAGATTCCTGCTTTGAGGGTAGCACTGTAATATTGTCTTATACTCTTAATTTCTAGATGATGGTCTATTTATATTTGAAGTCAGTCTTTTAGTCCACTATCACGGAGTTGTAATTAATACCCATAGCTCTTTCCCACTACTGGCTGGCGGTGTGAGTGAATGGGCATAGTTCAGTGCATCTGTCAACGCCCACAGGCCTTTGCTAATTTCAGAGTTTGGAATCTCATTGAACCACCACAGGTCTGAATCTAGATTCAGCAAAGACTTTTGGAACTCAACAACCGTCTGTTTTGATGCCCTCCTGGTTTAAACCTGGGGCCCACCCCTCCACCTAGCCTGGCACACAACATTGGTAGTTGGATTGGAGGAGGATGAAGCAGAGTGGCCTGGAAGTGTTTGCCCCGGGCCGTCTTCGCCTCAGTCAGACACATGCACACACAGGTCTGTCCGTAGATTCTTATGGGGTCTCAAGATTTTGAGAGGCCTTCAGCAACCAGGTTTAGCAGATTTTAATGAGCCCTGAAAATTTTCAGGATGATTTTAGAATCTGTTAATGTTTTTCAAACTTGAGAACTCAAACCACCCAAGTCTATTTCCTCAGATCCCAGTTTGAGAAACATTCAAACTGTATGGTTAATGGTTCTATAGTCAACAAACTAAAGATCATTAACACTGTTCTGGAATTTATCTTTTTTAAAATTTATTTTTATTGTTGAAAGTATTACAGATGTCCCCCCTTTATTCCCCATTGACTCCCTCCACCCCACAACACCCCCACCCAGGCCTTCACTGCACTATTGTCTGTGTCCATGGGTTATGCATATCTATATATATAAAAGGCTAAGTGACCAACCGTACGTATGTCCGACTGTCCGACCAACCAACCAACCAGCCGATACATATGATGCGCACTGGCAATTTAAATATAAACGCTGACTCACGCATGTGCGGTACATATAAAGCTCTCGCTGGTGCCAATCGCACACGTGTGTTTTGATCTGTCATTGTCGATCGTGAATTTGGTTGACACTTCTATTATAGAGAAAGGGCGAGCTGTAACCGGTTTGACTCAGTGGATAGAGCGTTGGCCTGTGGACTGAAAGGTCCCAGATTTGATTCCAGTCAAGGGCATGTACCTTGGTTGCAGGCACATCCCCAGTAGGGAGTGTGCAGGAGGCAGCTGATCGAGGTTTCTCTCTCATCGATGTTTCTAACTCTCTATCCCTCTCCCTTCCTCTCTGTAAAAAAATAAAATTAAATTAAAATAAAAATAAATAAAATATATTTTAAAAAAAGAAAGGGCGAATAGCAATATTAAAATATTTCTTCTAATTAATTTCTTTTCAATGTACACAAATCCATGCACCGGGCCACTAGTATGCATATAAGCTCTTTCATTAATCTCTTCCCACCCACCCCACCCCCTGGAATTTATCTTAAAGAAGTTTGATATATTCATCAGACAATATTTATCACCACAGTAGCCCTCTCTTATCCAAGGGGGATATGTTCCAAGACCCCAAGTGGATGCCTAAAACCATGGATCATTCTGAACCCTAAATATACTTTTTTTTCCTATACACACATACACATTATGGCTTTTCTTTGGCATATCTAAATTTGCAGCATCACTACTCTTGTGCTTTGGGGCCATTATTAAGGGAAGTAAGGGTTACTTGAATATAAGCACTGTAATACCACAAGTCAATCTGATAACCAAGAAGCTACTAAGTGACTGATGGGTAGGTAGTGAATACAGTGTGGATACTCTGGACAAAGAGATGATTCATGTCATGGGCCAGAGGGAGCAGGACAGCACTAGACTTCATCATGATACTCAGAACTACACACAGTTTAAAACTTATGAATTGTTTATTTCTGGAATTTTCCATTTAATATTTTTGGGCTGAGGTTGACCATGGGTAACTGAAACCTTGGGAAGCAAAACCATGGGTAAGTGGGACTACTGTATTCTCTAGCTTGCTAAAATCAGGAATGTCTTGACTTCTGTGGATCCTTGTATTTCCATTTTCAGATTGACCACCATTGATAGTCATTCCTTCATAACACACAACAAACCATTGAGTTCTGGGAGTTGGGTAAATTAAATGGTTTTCAAACTTTTTCCTCCTAGTTGAATAAGAGTTGAGTCACTCAGTTAAAGGGGAGTAGTGGGAATGTCAGAGTGCCTCTACCAACAACTTTTAGGCCTTCAAGGCATCTCTTGTACACCTTGGAGAATCTTAGGTCCCCAGGCAACAAAGCTTAAATAATCACTGATGTGGCCCAGCCCATGTGGCTCAGTGGTTGAGCATTGACCCATGAACCAGGAAGTCACAGTTGGTCCGGGATCAGGGCACATGCCTGGGTTTCGAGCTCCATCCCCAGTCAATGATTCTCTCTCATCATTGATGTTTCTATTTCTCTCTCCCTCTCCCTTCAATCAATAAAAACATTTTTTTAAAAATCACTGACTTCATTTAGGAATAGGAGAATGAGCCCTGAGAGATTGGAGCTTGTCAATAATCACAAGGTTAGTCAATGTCAGTATCCAAAACAAGCCCTTTGACTTTCAAATTGAGTGCTCTCCCCCCAGGTGTCCCTACCCTCTGGAAAGCCTTGCCAGACTTCTCCCCACCCCTGAGGTTGGTCACTTTTCCATTGTTTATCCAGCTGGATTGCTTAATGCATTAGGTTTATTTCTACTCCATCTCATTCTAAGTAGGATATAAAGCAGCATAAAGGCCTTCAAATTCTGCATCTCATGAGTTGAACTGATACTGTCGACATTAATGCTTGTCTTTTCTGACTATGAGGAATTTTTTAATTCCTAAATTTTTCTCCTAATAATGTTTCGTAGTGTTTTCCACCTTCACTTTCTTGCTGCTGGAAGGCTCTAGTTGGTGACAAAATGGATGAAGTTCTTGGTTGAATAATAACTAAAAAATGCAGAGCCCATCATGTTGAGTTTGACAACTTCTTTTATTGCAAATGGGTATAACTGTGAAAATATAGTCATGTTTCTTCTACTAAAATGTCATTATTTCACAAAAATGCCCAGTTGCTTCACCTGAAGAATCTTGGGAACCCCTGCCAGAAACTAGCACTTCTCACAATTACATAGTAACGAATTCTTACATGTCTCTCTTCCAAAAGAAAGTGAGTTCCTTAAGATCAGGAACCATGCCAGAAGGCTTCACACAGTCTTAAAATTACAAAATTTACCAGCCCATAACAATTAGAATATGGTAAAAAGGATTTAAAAAAAGAATATAGTAAAAGGAGTAAATGAGAGATTTTATATCCTAATTGACATAACAGTTACTTGCCCTGGGTAAGGGGCTATTTTACAGCATAATTTTTTGATCACAATAACCCATTGGAAAATTATTTGCTTAAACCAGTAATTCACTTTTCAGTCTTGCTTTTACAATTCTACAAAAATGTTAAGGGTATTACATTTATTATTACGCTCATCCTGGCCCCGCTGTGCCTGCTGCTGCCGCAGCTTGATAGCACTGCCAGGGAGGCAGGAGAGGCTCCCACTGCTGCCACAACTACACTCACCGGTCGTGAGCCTGGCTTCTGGCTGAGTGGCGCTCCCGCTGTGGGAGCGCACTGACCACCAGGGGGCAGCTCCTGCATTGAGCATCTGCCCCCTGGTGGTCAGTGAGTGTTATAGCAACCGGTCGAACAGTCGTTCAGTCGATTGGCCATAACGGTTGCGTAGGCTTTTATATATAGACTAGAGGCCTGGTACATGAAATTCATGCATGGCCTGCACCCTCTCACAATCCGGGACTACTGGCTCCTAACCGCTTGCCTGCCTGCCTGCCTGCCTGATCATCCCTAACACTCTGCCTGCCTGATTGCCCCTAATTGCTCACCTGCCTGCCTGATTGCCCCTAACTGCCTCTGCCTCAGCCCCTGCCGCAGGGGCTTCATCCGGAAGGATGTCTGGAAAGTCATTCAGCTGTCCAGTCTAATTAGCATATTATGCTTTTATTATTATAGATAGAAATTAAAGAAGCAGCTTTTGCACAGTTGCAGGCTCAATCCCTGGGGAGCATTGCAGGAGGCAACCAATCAATGTGTCTCTCTCCCTCCCCTCCCCTCTCCCCTCTACTCTTTCTAAAAAAATCAATGGGAAAAATATCCTCAGGTAAGGATAAAAAATAAAAATAAAAAGAAGCAGCTTTCCCCATTCCATAAGCTATTCTTCAGGGTAGAAAACAAGAGGCATGGGATAAAACTGTCTTTCCTTTCTCCTTTCCTTCCTCTTTCAGGATACTTGATCCTTTAATCCATGCTAATAAACTCATATAAACTCTTCTTACCTCCTAGAGCAGTGGTTCTCAACCTTGGCTGCACATTAGAATCACCTGGGAATCTTTTTAAAATCCTGATTTCTGGGCCTCCTCCTCTGGAAATTCTGTTTCAGTGGTTCTCAACCTTGGCTGTACATTAGAATCACCTGGGAATCTTTTTAAAATCCTGATTTCTGGGCCTCATCCTCCAGAAATTCTGTTTCTTTGTTACTAATGTTGTGGACAACATTAGTAACAAAGAAACAGAATTTCCGGAGGATGAGGCCCAGAAATCAGGATTTTAAAAAGATTCCCAGGTGATTCTAATGTACAGCCAAGGTTGAGAACCACTGTCCTAGAGTGATTTATTTTTAACCTTAAAAATGGAGTAAGATGGTCCAGCCAGGCGTGGCTCAGTGGTTGAGCATCGACCTATGAACCAGGAGGTCCCGGTTCGATTCCTGGTCAGGGCACATGCCCAGGTTGCAGGTTCGGTCCCCAGTGGAGGATGTGCAGTAGACAGCCGATCAATGATTCTCTCTCACTATTGATGTTTCTAACTCTCTCTCCCTTCCTTTCTGAAATCAATAAAAATATATTTTTTTTTGTAAGATGGAGTAA
>NW_005371832.1:71144-82437 GCF_000412655.1 Myotis brandtii | reverse complement strand
GATGAGAGAGAAACATCGATCAGCTGCCTCCTGCACATCTCCTACTGGGGATGTGCCCGAAACCCAGGTACATGCCCTTGACCGGAATCGAACCTGGGACCCTTCAGTCCGCAGGCTGACACTCCATCCACTGAGCCAAACCGGTCTCGGCAAGAGACACTGAATTTTATAAAATATATAAAACAATGGTGTTTAGACATTGGGTATTAGGCAGCACTGGACAGTGACTCCTGAGAAATGGAAAACAATGAGGTAATCCCAATAATTGCCCAGCTTACTGTCTGGAGAGAGTTTCCAGCCACAGCACAGGGAAGGGGAATCCAGATGGAGTCTAGGAATCTTCCTGAGTTGAGCTGATGTAGCTGGGAGGTGAAAGAGGCTAAAACTCCCAGGACATTGTACTCATTTGATAATTAGCCCTTAACATAGTACCTGGCACACAGTAGGTGCTAAATGAATAATGAATATTCTTTTCACCGACTGAAGATAAGAGAGAGCTATACAGAGAGAAGAACCTGGAGATTTCAGTGTCTCCCTTGAGTCTTCATCTGATAGCTGATGAGTGCATGTCTGCGGGGAAACTACCCAAGTGCTGGGAAAGAACCAGAGCATTAGAGAAAACAAAAACTTGGAGCTCACACAGGGCAGGGAAGAGTAAAAATTAATGAAATTAGCACTTCATTTCTTTTAAATATATTTTATTGATTTTTCACAGAGAGGAAAGGAGAGGGATAGAGAGTTAGAAACATTGATGAGAGAGAAACATCGATCAGCTGCCTCCTGCACACCTCCCACTGGGGATGTGCCCGCAACCAAGGTACATGCCCTTGGCCGGAATTGAACCTGGGACCTTTCAGTCCGCAGGCCGACGCTCTATCCACTGAGCCAAACCAGTTAGGGCTAGCACTTCATTTCATGTGAAGTACTCAAAAGGGTATTGCCTCAGTATAGGGCAAAATTAGCCTAAAGACAGACAAAGTTTAAAAGCAAGCCTCAAGAGAATCAAACTTAACTGTGTCCTAGACAAAGTTCAAAAATATCTCTAGGGATACAAAAATATCTAGTACTCAATAATGTAATATTAACAGTGTCTGTCATCTAATCAAAAATTACCAGGAAACAGGAAAATACTACCCATAATGAAGAGGGGAAAATCAGTCAATAGAAATAGACCCAGAAATTATACAAATGATAGAATTAGTAGAGAAGAACATTAAAATGTTATTAATATTTTGCATAAGTTTAAGAAGGTAGAGGAAAGATTTAATATATTAAGTAAAGATATGGGAGATATTTAAAAGACTCAACTTCTGCCCTGGCCAGTATGCTCAGTGATTAGAGCATCAGCCTGTGCACCAAAGGGTTGCAGGTTCGATTCCCAGTCAAGAGCTTGTGCCTGGGATGCAGGTTCAATCCCCAGCCCCAGTTGTGCGGGAGACGACCAATCAATGTGTCTCTCTCATGTTGTTCTCTCTCTCTCTCTCTCTCTCTCTCTCTCTCTCTCTCTCTCTCTCTCTTCCTCCCATTTCTTCCTTTCTGGAAATCAATGGAAAGGGAACCCTTGGGTGAGGATTTTAAAAAAAAAGAAGACCCAACTTCTAGAGATGAAAACTACAATGTTTGAAAATAAAAATACGTTGGATGGGATTAAAAGCAAATTAGACACAGCAGAAGAAAAGATTAGTGCACTTGAAGACACAGTGATGGAAACTTCTAAATGAAAGCCTAAGAGATAAAAGGACTGTGGGGGAACAAAGAAACATCACTGAGCCATGGAACAAATTCAAGCACCTCATTATATACATGTAATTGGGGTCCCCAAAGGAGGACACAAAATATATGAAGTAATGGCTGGATTTGTTCTAAATTGGAGGGAAACTATAAGCCTACAGATCCTGGAAGTTTAATGAATCCCAAGCACAAAAAGCATGAAGAAAACTATGCAAAGGCATATCATAATCGCTAAAAACTAGTGATAAAGAGAAAACTCTTTACAGCATCGAGGAGGGGAGAGACCTATTATGTACGAAGGGACAAATATACGAATAACGGCATACTTCTCTTTGTAAATAATGCAAGCAAGAAACAGTGTGGCAATAGTTTTATGAACTGAAAGAAAAGAAAAAAATTCAATCTAGAACTATATGCCCAAGGAAAGTACATTTCAAAAATGAAGGCAGCCCTGCCCTGGCTAGTTTGGCTCAGTGAATAAAGCGTGTTGGTCCATGAACTGAAGGGTCCTGGGTTTGATTCCGATCAAGGGCATGAATCTTGGTTGCAGGCTGGATTCCTGGCCCTGGTTGGTATGCACAGAAAGTAACCAAATGATCGATTATTTCTCTTTATGTCTCTCCCCCTCCCTTCCATTCTCTCTAAAAATTAATGGAAAAATATCCTCGGTGAGGATTAACAACAACAACAAAATGAAGGCAGGCCTGACTGGGTGCTTCAGTTGATTGGAGTGGTGTCCCATACACCAAAAAGTTTCGGGTTCGATTATGGTTAGGGCACATACCTAGGTTGCAGGTTCCATCCCAGGCGGGCGCAGATGGGGAGCAACTGGTCAATGTTTCTCTCTCTCTCTCTCTCTCTCTCTCTCTCTCCCTTTCTTTCTCTAAAAAAAATCCATAAAAACATATCCTTGGCCCTAACAGGTTTGGCTCAGTGGATAGAGGGTCAGCCTGTGGACTGAAGGGTCCCAGGTTCGATTCCGGTCAAGGGCATGTACCTTGGTTTCGGGCACATCCCCGGTAGGGAGTGTGCAGGAGGCAGCCGATCGATGTTTCTCTCTCATCGATGTTTCTAACTCTCTATCCTTCTCCCTTCCTCTCTGTAAAAAAATCAATAAAATATATTTAAAAAACAAACATATCCTTGGGTAAAGATTTGAAAAATGAAGGCAAAATAAACACTTTAGATATATAAAAGCAGAAAAAAATCATCGCCAGTACATCTGCAGCACAGAAATATTAAAGGAAATCCTTCATGAGAAGGAAAATGAAACCAAACGAAAATCTGGATATACTCAAAGGAATGAGCAGCACTGGGAATGGTAACTATGTAGATAAAAAGAAAAGTTATTACCGCTCATTATGCCTTCAGTAACTCAGGCAGAGAGCACACGGCTCTGGAGAAGGCAGCCATTCCACAGTTCATGACTGCTTAAATAAAGCTTCTCAATGGTCCCTCTGTAACCTCAGCATCTTTGTTTTTTTCCAATTATAGTTGACATACAATATTATATTAGTTTCAGGTATACAATATAGTGATTTGTCATTTATATAACTTACGAAGTGATCACCCCTATAAGTTTAGTACCCTTCTGGCATAACCTTAATATCTTTTAAAGGTAAATTTGTAAATGTTTGGAAAATTTTGACATGTACTAATGCTATACTAAATTAATACAAATAAAGCAAATGTCAGTAGTTTTTTTTTCTATCTTGATAAGATAGCCTATTGATTCTTGGTGGTATTTTTTTTTTAATTTTGTTGTTAATCCTCACCCGAGGATATTTTTTCTATTGATTTTTTTAGAATGGAAGGGAGGGGGAGGTAACAGAGAAAGAGAAACATCAATTGGAGACACATAGACTGGTTGCCTCCTGCATATGCCCCGACCAGTGTGGGGATCGAGGTACGTGCCCTTGACTGGAATGGACCTGCAAACCTTCAGTCCGAAGGCCAACGCTCTAACCCACTGAGCAATTGGCTAAGTCTAAAGTTTTAACTTATTAATCATTTTCACTAGGTTGTGTTTTTGGAAGAAGAAACTGAACAGAGAAACATATATAAAAGAGAACAAAAGCATTTGTTATGACAGTCTTACACCACGGTTGAGCACTGGGTAGTCTTATACACCTCCACATGTGCACGAGTATTTGCAGGACTAACACCCAGAAATAGCTTTGCCGAGTGAAATGATGTGTGCACTTAAAATTGTGAAAGATATTGCTAACTTGCTTCTCTGTAGTAATGGGTTTACACTCTCACTACCACGGTATACACATTCCTGTTTCCCTACTCCCTGACCAGCATAGTTCTCAATCTAATTTCATCTTTGCTACCTGACGGAAACGGCATCTCATTGTAATGTTAATTTACATATGTTCCCCCACCCCTTATCCACAGGGGATGCATCCCAAATCGCCCCCTCCCATGCCTGAAACCATGGATGGTTACTGAACCCTGTAGATATTGTGTTTCTTCCTATACGTATATCCACGTTACGGCTTCTCTTTGGCATGTCCAGCATCACTACTCTTGTGCTTTGAGACCATTATTAAGTGGAAGAGGGTGACATGAACACCAGCACGCAGCACTGTGACAGCGATCTGACAACCGAGACAGCTGCTCAGTGACTGACAGGCAGGGAGTACCTGCGTGGGGACGCTGGACGAAGGGATGATTCACATCCCTACTGGGACTGAGCAGGACGGCAAGAGATGTCATCATGCTACAGAGAACAGCGTGCAATTTCAAACTTACGAACCGTTTATTTCTGGGGTTTTCCATTTAATATTTTTGGACTGAGGTTGACCTTGGATAACTGAAACCGTGGAAAGTGAAACCATGGGTAAGAGGGGGACCACTATATACTTCCCTTATTCTAAGTGAAGTTGATTATTTTTATATATTTAGGGGCTACCTGTCTTATTTTAATGAATTAATTATTCATACCCCTTGATTTTCTGCAGGGTAGCTGATTTTTTTTTTTCTTTTTCTTTTTTTCTTATTTATAGCCACTCTAAGTATCAGGCTGATATGAGTTGGAGATATACTTCCCACTTTTGGGTGTTTTAGTCTGGCTTTATTTATGTATTTATTTATTTATCTGGTTTTATTTATGATTTTTCTTATATCATGCAAAATTTTAAAATTTTATGTCATCAAATTTGCCAAGTCCTTTCTTTTTAAAAAAAAATATATTTTATTGATTTTTTTACAGAGAGTAGAGGAGAGGGATAGAGAGTTAGAAACATCGATGAGAGAGAAACATCGATCAGCTGCCTCCTGCACACTCCCCACTGGAGATGTGCCCGCAATCAAGGTACATGCCCTTGACTGGAATCGAACCCGGGACCCCTCAGTCCGCAGGCCAACGCTCTATCCACTGAGCCAAACCGGTTAGGGTGCCAAGTCCTTTCTTTTATGACTTCTTTGCCTTGTGACATACTTAGACTTCCCCCACTCCAAGGTTATAAAAACCAATTTCTCCCATGTGTTAGTCTAGTACTTAAAGGTTCTCTTCATCCACTCCCACCCCATTTAACTCTTAGATTCACCTGGAATTTACTTTTGTGTAAGATGTGAGCTATGGACCCACCTTCTTTTCTCTATGTGGCTAACATTTTCCCCTGATTTGAAATGTCACTTTTACACTGTTTTGTTTTGTGTTTTGTGTTTGGTGGGAAAGGCCAAGTGGATACACTGTGTTCTCTCTCTCTCTCTTTTTTAAAATATGTTTTTACTAGAGGCCTGGTGCACGAAATTTGTGTATGGGTAGGGTCCCTAGGCCTGGCCTGCGATCAGGGCCGATCAGGTTCCCCGCCTCCCCACCTCCTCCTTCCCTTGCTCCCTCAGCACCCCACCGCCGTGGCTGGTCGCCCGCCATGTTCTGCACCGCCCCCTTTTGGTCAGCACACATCATAGCAAGCGATCGAACTCCCGTTCTCCCGGTTGAACTCCCAAGGGGACGCTGCATATTAGCAATATATATATATATATATTGATCTCAAGAGGAAGGGAGAGGGTGAGAGAGATAGAAACATCAATGATGAGAGAAAAATCATTGATTGACTGCCTCCTGCACAACCTCACACTGGGGATCGAGTCCACAACCTGGGCATGTGCCCTGACCAGGAATCGAACAGTGACCTCCTGGTTCATAGCTCGATGCTCAATCACTGAGCCACACCTGCCAGGCTATAATGTGTTCTCTTGATTAAAGGTATTATTCAAAGTGTTTGTTGACTCCATTCAGAACAGTTTTAAGTATTAGCTTTAATTTTTTAAGAGTAGTAGTCAGCTCTCTGGGGCAGTGATCTCTGAACTCTTGGGGTGCCTGCTGTCAGGGAGCTACAGCCCCCTTCTGTCCATGACAGATTCTGCTGTGTGCCCTGCTGTTACTGAGGGGAATGTGTCTCGCACATGATTTTGGGCCAAGAAGTGGTTTTAAACCACTGATCTAGGGATTTCCCTTTAGATCACTGGGGCTTTCAAACATAGAGAACACTTGCTACCCCTGTAGAAGGGACTTCCATTTCATGCAGCCTTATAACATCCACCTGTTGCCAGAGGCCCAGCTAGTGTTCCAGGGTTGTTACTTTAATGAGAAAAGAGCCTAAACAGGTGTCCAGAAGTCAAGGGAGAACCTTTCCAAGGAAAACTGAGCTCTTCACTTTTGAGTACGTTTCTGATCCTCAGATTGTCTTCCCACTTTAGAATCATAGTCAAACTGTACAACTTTACTTTCCTGGGGGAAAGAACTACTGGATTAAGCTGTACTATGGCTGTATTTTGTCACTATGTAGAGCTGGCGATAGAGAGTAAGGTTCACTTCTTTTAATTTGAGACTGTTTAAAGTCAGAAATGAGTGTGGCCCTTTAAAAGGTAGAATTCTCAGGGTGCCCCCAGTATAAAGGCTCATAGAGTTCTACCCAGGGGGGCAAAATGGGTAGGTCTCTCTGGTAGGACCAATGCCACTGACTAGGGCGGATTCCCCGGAAGTGTTCTGTCAGTCAAGTGTTTGAGCGCCTGTGAGGTTTGGTCAGGGAAGATGCACAATGGCTTTTCATTGCATCCACTCTTGTAAAGTTGTTTTTATTTGGGCTACTCACAGAGTAGCTTGTCACTTTGAACTTTGGGGTAGCAAGTGTTCTCTATGTTTGAAAGCCCCAGTGGCGCTGGCTTCCTTTCTCAGTTCGTTTGTTAGCCCTTGGGCACCTTGTCTTCTAGAGGAACTAGGAACAGGTGTAACATAGTGAGAGAAGCTGGGATAGTTGTAAAAGTGTTGTGGGGTCTTTTTTTAGACTATCTTACACTAGAGGCCCGGTGCATGAAATTCGTGCACAGGTAGGGTCCTTAGGCCTGGCCAGTGATAAGAGCCTATCAGCTTCCCCACCTCCCTGCCTCCCCGCCTCCTTTCCTCGCCATCTGCATGCCGCCACTGCGCGGTTCCCCCCACCTCCCTGCCTCCTCCTTCCCTTGCTCCCTCAATGCCCTGCCACCGCTGCTGGTCGCCCGCCATGTTCTGTGCTGCGCCCTGGTGGTCAGCGCACATAATAGCGAGCGATCAAACTCCTGGTCTCCTGGTCGAACTCCCAAGGGGACACTTTACATATTAGCCATATATATATATATATATACAGATTTTTTATTAATTAGTTTGTTCCAGAGACTGTTAAACACTTAAAAATAAATTTACAGCCCAGCCAGTGTGGCTCAGTGGTTGAGCATCAACCCATGAACCAAGAGGTCACTGGATCATTTCCGGGTCAGGCTCAATGCCTGGGTTGTGGGCTCGATCCCCAGTAGAGGGTATGCAGGAGGCAGCTGATTGATGATGTTTCCCTCTGATCAAGGTCTCTATCTCTCTATCCCTCTCTCTAAAAATCAATAAAAATATATTTTAAAATAAATAAATTTACAGAGTACAGTGAATCTCTCAATAAATGGTCATATTTCCCTGGCTGGTTTGGCTCAGTCATTAGAGTATCAACCCCACGGACCCAAGGGTTGCGGGTTCGATTCCCAGCCCCTGTCTGGGCATGTGCGGGAGGCAACCAGTCCATGTTTCTCTCTCTTCTCTCCGCATCCTCCCTTCCCCCTCTCTAAAAAATCAATGGAAAAGGTATCCTTGGGTGAGGATTAAAATAAACGGTCATGTTGAAGTAAAGAAGTAATATCCACTTTATAGATTTAATTAATCCATGTGATTGTGATGTCTGGCCAATGCAATTCTACCATAATAAATATCAGATTTAGGGGAAGCCCTTCACACAGGTTTCTACATATCTATTTAATAACAGTTTTCCTGTTTTCCTTCCTGGGCCATTTTCACTCCTCAAAAGTCACATTATGTTAGTACAGTCATTCCAGCATGCCCTGAGTACCTCCACATCTTAGTCCTAAGAGCACTTTTCACTTACCAGCTGCCCCTTGGACAGTTTAAGCCATGGAGGTGACCTTTTGATAAACTCTTTCTTCCTCCTGTCGCACACATCCTCTCCTCTCCCCTGAAGTTTCACTCAAATGGATTGTAATCTCCCGGATCACTCAGCAACTGAACAAGTTCATCCACCCAGGGGCCAGTCCCACGCCCGGGGTACTTACCCCTTCCAGACCCTTCCTGAGGAAAGCAAGTGTCCTTCCGTGAGCAGGAGTCGATTTTATATTTGTTTAGCCCGTGACTGATAGGATGGGCAGTTTGGGGGAAGCGGAGAGGAGATGGCAGTTTTAAGGGAGAAAAAAACCATTAAGTAGAAATGATCCCTCTGCCTTCTTCGGGCGTGTCCCATTTCTGGGCATCTCTTCAGGATTTCATTCCTCCGTCCAACTGCCGTTCACACACTGCCCTTTCCAACCGCTCCAGAACTCTTGGCCTTGGCATTCCGTGATGTAAGTTATTCCACGCATGGCTCGAAATGGGTGTGAAGCAGTGTTGCCAGGTGTCGGATCACTAGTGTAAGTTTCCCGCATCTCAGGATCTCGGGGGAGGGAGGAGAAAGGGAGAGAACTGCTCTTGGAATTTGTGGGTTGTTATTGTTTGAGCCAGAACACAGTCACTGTGCTGGCTGAGCAGATGCTGCCGAAGGCTGGGAGGGAGGGAGTTCTGGGCCCGGAGCTGGGGGAATTGGGGTTGAGATTTTATAGTGTTTGGATATAGATTGTTTGGAATTGAACAGTTGGTAGCGTTGCTGCCGAGGGAGGAACCTGGGACCTTCGGGGCAAAGCCTGAGGCAGTGCTGCCTGGACTGTGGTGTCTCTTCTGTCTCAAAAAGGAGGGAGAGCGCCTTTTCTGTTTTCCTAAAGATAGCTCAAATGCGGCAAGGAATCCAGATTGCTCACCATGTTTGGAAACATCCAGTCACAAAATTCAAAGACTTCTGTATCCATGAGATCTTTTTCTAAAACAAAAATATTCTTTCTCCCCTTGTCATGATACATTTTGAGGAAGTTGCTGTTGATGGTTTACAGTCCGGTTGGGGAATCTGCATGAGGGGTTGCTGCCAACTATCTTTGATTTGTCCAGATTCCTTTTTGACTTGTAAGTTAAGGATTAGTGTTCAATAAAAACTATTTAAATTGAATACTTTATCTCTTGAATGATCACACACACACAAACAAAAATCCCATTAATAATCAGCAATTAGAGGAAAAACTCACATGCAGTACAGTTATTTATCTAGGAAAGTACATAGTATATTTGTAGGTTGCATGGGTGCTACTGGCTTTAATCCACTTCACTGAAACAGTGTTTTTTTATTCCTTTTCTTATAGTTGTCATGGATGATGATGACGACTCGTGTCTCCTTGATCTTATTGGGTAAGATGCTCGTTCCAAAATCAGGGTGAATCAATTGTGTGAGGTTTCCTCTACTAAAACAACCTAAGAAGCATATTAAAACCAGATGGGTTTTTAAAGTAAAAATTAATCATCATAGTATGGATTAACAAGTAAAGAGACTCGGGTTGATAGGGATCAAACTTAGGTAATGCTTTATTTATCTTTATTAAATTTATTTTCTAACAAGTCCCAGGAATGGTAATAGGAAATAGAACAACATCAATTAAAAAAAAAAAAGTAAGACGAAAAACTACTAATGAATTAAAATAGGGAGATAATTTTATTCAGGCAATTGTGTCATTTTTGTTTTACCCTGGGAAAAAGAATCACATTTATGGTTGCTTTCCCCTTTTTCATTGTTTTCTAGAGACCCACAAGCACTGAACTATTTTCTGCATGGACCTAGTAATAAATCTGTAAGTAATACTTAGCACGCCGCAGATGTAACTTCTGTTTCTTCTCTGCAGTTAAAGTAATCTCTGTTGAATTTGTGCCTTTGCAGAGCAATGATGACTTGACTAATGCAGGATATTCTGCAGCCAATTCAAATTCAATTTTCGCCAACTCTAGTGTGAGTATGAGAGACTGAATGCGGTGATCAGTGTTTCTGTCTCATTGATGCCTGTGAATTGAGGCTTTACTTGCCTTTGTATCAGGATAAGAATGATTACCTTGTCTTTTGTAACTGACATAGAAAGGAAATCTATTGAATATGCTGACATTTTCTACTTTTAACTTAGCCAAGACAAGCTGTATGAGATTTACTATGCCATTTTCCTAAGCTTTCAACTTTCTTTTTAAACTGACTCAGAAATGTTATAATCTAAGAAAGTAGTATTACAAAGTTTGAACCTTGTTACATAGCTTTAAATAAATTATTCTTTTTTTTAAAAAATATATTTTATTGATCTTTTACAGAGAGGAAGGGAGAGAGATAGAGAGCTAGAAACATCAATGAGAGAGAAACATCGATCAGCTGCCCCCTGCACACCCCCCACTGGGGACGTGCCCGCAACCCAGGCACATGCCCTTGACCGGGATCGAACCCGGGACCCTTCAGTCCGCAGGCCGACGCTCTATCCACTGAGCCAAACCGGTTTCGGCTAAATAAATTATTCTTAATTGTAGTTACATGCTAAATATTTTCATCTCAAACAAGAATAATAATAACTGAAACTTATCTAGTATGTTTGAGGCACTGACGGTTTAACATAATTAACTTCATTAATCCTCTCGATAACTCTATGAAGTAGGTTCTGTTATTATCCTTATTCTACAGATGAGGAAACTGTGCACAGAGAGCTTAGTACTCCCCAAATGACACAGCCAGGGGTTGCAGAGCTAGGATTCTCACGCAGGCCACCGGGTTCTAGAGCCTGTATTCTCAAGTTCCAGGAGCATCCACACAGGAAGCCTGACCTGGAGGACAGGGGTCCTGCCTGGAGGCGATACCCAAATTACTGCGTTGAAGCCTATGATTCTCCAAGTCCTGAGATGGTGCCCAGCTGACCGAGACCACATTCGTCCCATTTCAACTGCTGGTTGACTGGGGTCCAGTGCACCAGTCCCGGCTTTTCTACGTAGTTCTTTGCATCATCTGTCCCCAACCCTAGCAGCTCGGGCTGAGAATCCCTACAGCTTTGCACATTGGACCACTCATTCTTGATTGATCTACTTTCAATTTTTTCTTCACGTTAAAGAAATTTTCAAATTGTATTTAATATA
>NW_005371832.1:39938-71071 GCF_000412655.1 Myotis brandtii | reverse complement strand
AATATATTTTATTGATTTTTTACAGAGAGGAAGGGAGAGGGATAGAGAGTTAGAAACATCGATGAGAGAGAAACATCAATCAGCTGCCTCCTGCACACCTCCCACTGGGGATGTGCCCGCAACCAAGGTACATGCCCTTGACCAGAATCGAACCTGGGACCCTTCAGTCCACAGGCCAGCGCTCTATCTACTGAGCCAAACCGGTTAGGGCAATTCACCTTATTTTAAATAGCTGTTGATTCCATATCTTTTTTTTAACAAGAGAACAAATTCACTTTTATTTATTTACTTTTCAATACATTTAAGTCCCTGAGGGTTACAGCATTACATGATTCTGTGTCCAATGACCTTAGCAGGGAGGTTACTTTGGGACTTGGCCCAAGTCATGCCACTGTTTCCATGAGCACGAGTTCCTGGCCCAGGCTACTCTGGTTTTGTTCGGTTTGCCACCAGGAGTCACTGTGCTGTTCTCTGCCTTATACACATAACCACACCTTGTGTCTAGGTAGAATTCAGTTTCATCTCCAGTATGAACACCTTCAATTTTAAGAACTGGGTGTGCCCTGGCCCGGTGGCTCAGTTGATTGGACCATTATTTCATACACCAAAAAGGTTGTGGTTTCGATTCCTAGGATTCAGGTTCAATCCCTGGGCGGGGAGGATACCATAGGCTACCAATTGATGTTTCTCTCTCTCTCTTTCTCTCTCTCTCAAAATCAATAAACAACATATCCTCGCCCGGCCAGTGTGGCTCAGTGGTTGAGTGTTGACTCATGAACCAAGAGGTCACTGGTTTGATTCCCAGTAGAGGACATGCAGGAGGCAGTCAATTGATGTTGCTGTCTCATAGATGTTTCTATCTCTTTATCCCTCTCTAAAAATCAATAAAAACATATTTTTAAAAATTAACCAGTTAACTGCCACGATATCTTGAATTTAATTTAAAAAGGTCCGCCGCTTGCGTCTATAGATGCTTATGGAGTACAAATGGTTAAAAAAAAAAAAAAAGCAAAAGATGGGTGGATCAACAAATCATTGTGTTTTTTTCTCTCTCGCTCATCGTCTCTCTCGAAGTAATTTCAGAGACCCCACTTATAGCCAGCAAAAATGCCCTTGGCCCTGGCCGGTGTTTCTCAGTGGTTAGTTAGAGCGTCGGCCCACGCACCGAAGTGTTGTGGGTTTGATTCCCAGTCAAGGGCAAGTACCTGGGTTTCCAGTTTGATCCCAGCCCGGTTGGAGTGTGTGTGGGAGACAAGCAGTTAATGTATCTCTCACATCGATGTTTCTCTCTCTCTCCCCGCTCCCTTCCTCCCTTCTACTTTCTCTAAAAAAAAATAAATAAATGGAAGTAAAATATCCTCGGGTGAGGATTAACAGAACAAAACAAAACAAATTTTTAATGGCCTTGGACCACAGCCTTTCACACCCATTTGTCATTGTAGAAGTCCTGTTCCCAGTACGCCTTCACAGGCTCCAAGATGAGGGATAGAGTCCGTATCTTTTATAAGTTTGACATGTCCCAGGAAAAACTGCTGGAATAGTGAGAATGTATCTTATTTATGAGTGACCGTGTTCAGTTCCCTTCATATGCCTATATTGTTGTCTCTAGTTGGAATATGTTTTCCTTAAGGACAGAAACAAACACATAAGAGGGTGCTTGATAAATAAATGTTGAGAGACTTGCTTTTGAATAGGATGCTGAAGCAGTTTTTAAAGCATTATAATAAGCTGATCACTTCTAAGAAATCAAATGACCATTTACTCATTTTATGTAGGAAGCTAATTTTTCCTGGACTGGTCTTGCCTGGGTGGGGAGGTTAGAACTGGAGTTCTGAGAAGCCTTGAAAGATAGGGCTGAATCTGATACCTTCTGGATCTCTCATAGAGCAACACCTTGAACTCCCAAAACTCACTTAGACTCCCATTGTACAAAGGACTAGACATGGCCATCTCCTCAATACATACCTACCCCAGGCTGAGTTGAGCTTAAGCCTTGGACTGGAAGCAATTATGAAAATTAAAGTCTGTGCCAGTATCTCAAAAAAATGAAGTTAGCCCTGGCCAGGTAGCTCAGTTGATTAGAGCGTCATCCCAGTACACCAAGGTTGTGGGTTCAATCCCTGGTCAGGGCACGTACAAGAATCAAGCAATGAATGCATGGATGGGTGGAACAACAAATCATTGTGTGTTTCTCTCTCTCTCTCATTCTCTAAATAATTTTTTTAAATGAAGCTAAACTCCAGATAGTTGTCAGTATCTTTCTGTTATTTATCTGTTTTCTATAAACTGATTTACCAGAGCAATGAATGTATATAATTGCAAAAGTAATGTTCAACATCATGAGTAAGGAAATACAGTATGAGAATAAGGTGAGCAGTTTGGAGAGTTGTGTTCAAACTGCCATGCTTTATTTGTATTCAGAAGTGAGATTAATTTTTTTATAAGAATCTCTTTCAAAGGTTGGATATGCCATGTAACATATTGCTTTTTTTTTTTTAATAGAATGCTGATCCTAAGTCATCCCTCAAAGCTGTGAGCAGCCAGCTTGGAGAAGGGCCCAGTGATGGACTGCCCCTTTCCAATAGCCTTCAGTTTCTTGAAGATGAACTTGAGTCTTCTCCTCTTCCTGATCTCAGTGAGGACCAACCTTTTGACATCCTTCAGAAATCCTTGCAGGAGGCCAATATCACTGAGCAGACGTTGGCAGAAGAGGCATATTTGGATGCCAGTATAGGTTCAAGCCAGCAGTTTGCACAAGCTCAGCTTCATCCTTCTTCATCAGCATCCTATACTCAGGCTTCTAATGTTTCTAATTACTCAGGTCAGACGCTGCAGCCTATAGGGGTGACTCACGTGCCTGTTGGAGCATCGTTTGCAAGCAATACAGTGGGTGTGCAACATGGATTTATGCAACACGTGGGGATCAGCGTGCCCAGCCAGCACTTGTCTAATAGCGGTCAGCTGAGTGGTTCTGGTCAGATACAGTTAATTGGGTCATTTGGTAATCAACCTTCCATGATGACTATTAACAACCTAGATGGATCTCAAATCATATTAAAGGGCAGCGGGCAGCAAGCCCCATCCAATGTGAGTGGAGGACTTCTGGTACATAGACAGACTCCCAATGGCAACTCCTTGTTTGGGAACTCGAGTTCCAGTCCAGTAGCACAGCCTGTTACTGTTCCGTTTAACAGCACAAATTTTCAAACATCTTTACCTGTGCATAACATCATCATACAGAGGGGTCTCGCACCAAATTCAAACAAAGTCCCAATAAACATCCAGCCAAAGCCCATCCAGATGGGCCAGCAAAATACGTACAATGTGAACAATTTGGGAATACAGCAGCATCACGTGCAGCAAGGGATCTCTTTTGCCTCTGCGAGCTCACCCCAGGGCTCAGTCGTTGGTCCGCACATGTCTGTGAACGTCGTAAACCAACAGAACACAAGGAAACCAGTCACCTCACAGCCAGTGAGCAGCGCCGCGGGTAGTATCGTCATTCACTCTCCCATGGGCCAGTCTCACACCCCCCAAAGTCAGTTCCTCGTACCCACAAGCCTTTCCGTCAGCTCCAACTCGGTACATCACGTCCAGACCATAAATGGGCAGCTTGTTCAGGCCCAATCTTCTCAGCTCATTTCTGGCCAAGCGGCCTCAGAGCATGTAATGTTGAACAGAAACTCTTCCAACATGCTCAGGACCAACCAACCGTATTCCGGGCAGATGCTGAACAACCAGAGCACCGTCCAGCTGGTGTCTGGGCAGACGTTTGCCGCCTCTGGAAGTCCAGTGATAGTCAATCATGCCTCCCCTCAGATTGTTGGTGGACAGATGCCCTTGCAACAGGCATCACCAACGGTCTTACACCTGTCGCCTGGGCAGAGCAGCGTCTCCCAGGGAAGACCTGGCTTCACCCCCATGCCCTCAGTGACAAGCATGTCAGGACCTAGTCGGTTCCCTGTTAGCTCGTCCAGCACTGTCCATCCTAGTCTTGGGTCTGCGGTTCAGTCGGGTGCATCAGGATCAAACTTTACAGGAGATCCGCTGACCCAGCCAAACAGGACTCCAGTACCGGTCAGTGCGTCTCATCGTCTTCCAGCTGCTTCTTCCAAACCTACCAGCACCTTCAGTAACGCACCGGGAGCAGGAGCCCAGCAGCAGTTCTTCTGTCAGGTACGCTCCCTTTATCGATGAGTGCTTGGCTGATTGCGAAAGGGAAAAGTGGGATTTGTATTTTAATAGACTATCATGTTCCTCCCAATTTCCCGATGTATGATTCATTGCCTTTATTCTCCTCAATGAAAATTTTTTTATCCAGCATAGCATTGTGGTTTTGAGTGAAGACTCCAGAGTCAGGTTCATGGATTTGACTCTAAGCTTTATGACATGGATCAAGTCTGACCTTAACTTACTTCTCTAGACTTAATTTTCCTCATCAGTGAAATGGACATAATGCTACTACCACCCCCATGGAGTTATTTGGAGGATTAAATGGTAGAACCCACATGAAGCACTTAGTCGCTGGCAAATAGCAATTATTCAATAAGAAGCAAATTAATATATAGCAGGTCCTTGAGTAACAACGTTTCATTCAACATTGTTTTGTTACAACGATGAGATGCTGTAGGAACTTAACTATTGTTTACATCAGTTAGCCTGTGGAAAAACTGGTTTCATTATACGTAGTTTCACTTAAAGTCACAGAACCTATTAACTACTTTAAGTGAGGACTTACTATATGTACTTGGTTGAACGTATTATGGGCATTTAAAATGAATTCTTATTTTAGATTGTTTATTAACACATCATATAGCAAAGCCATTAGGTCATAGGACTATGTACTTGGTGGAGAAGTTGTAGTTGGTCTTGGGTGCCAATCAGAAAGGCTCAGGTACCCGCTGTGACTCAATGGTGAATAACTGGCTTGCACTGGGGGGTTGCATATAGAGGGAGGGATGCAAGGCACTGTCATTTGACCAATACCGGAGTCCGCTCTTACCATGCCATTGTGTACGTAAATTACAGTGGCCCATCAGCTAAACCACATGAGGGTTATGTTTCTTTCTTTTTTGAGGGTTATGTTTCTGAAGAGTCTCATGTCATCAGCTTTGATCCCTCACCCCCATCTGCCCAACCTAGCATTTGGTTCCCACTCATTGTGAGCGCATTCCTTAGTTCCAGTTACACACCTGCTTTCACCCCACAGTCTAATCTCTCAGTCCTCCGTTTCCACTGCCTTGCTCCTCCACAGTTAGAGGTATGCAAAAACTTCTCTACCATACGCATCAATATTTTAAGCTGTATACCTTTGATTTAGTAATTCTACTCAGAATCCTAAGGAAGCAAAGATTATTTATGATCAAGGATGTTCAGTGTATTATCTTTGGTACCAAAGGGATGTGTGTGTGTGTGTGTGTGTGTGTGTGTGTGTGTACGTGCATTGTGTGTATGTGTTTTAAAATAATGTCAGACTTATAGAAAAGTAGCAAGAATAGTATAAAGAATTTTTACAAACCCTTTACCATAATTTTTTAGAGTTAATTGCAGGCATGATGTCCTTAACTCCTAAATACTTTGGACTTCAGTGTTTATTTTATAAAAACAGAGATATTTCCCTACATAACCTTACTATAGTTATCAAAATCAAGAAATCAGCTTTGAGGAAAAAAATATTATCTAATCTACAGACCTTATTCAGATTTAGTCAATGTTCACAGTAATATTCCTTTTAGCAAAAAAGAAAAAATGATTTTGTGTTGATTTTATGGTCTAGGATCCAATCCAGGATTACTGTCTAGTTTTCTTGTCATATCTTTGTCTGTAATAGTTTCTCTATCTTTCTTTGGCTTTCCTGCCCTTTATATTTTTGAAGAGTACCAACTAATTATTTTATGGAATGTCCCTGAATTTGGATTTCTCTGATATTTCTTTGGGATTAGATGTGGGCCTACAGTTTTGGTAGGATTGGCACAGGAAGGATGTGTCCTCACAGCATGACTGTCCCATTACTGGTGATGTTACCTTTGAACACTTGCTTATGATGGTGACTGATGCATCTTAATAAGTCTCTTCTGGGAAATACTGTGAAACTGGATATCCAGTTGCTCATCAGATTTGTATACACTTGTTTAAGCTCCCATTGATAATTATTGATAATTCCTAATTGAATCCGTTATTACTGAATCGGCTATTATTGTGATGGTCACCAAATACAGATTTTCTGATTCCATCACTTATTCTGCATTAATTGTTGGCATTGTAATCTAAGAAAAAGCTTTTCCTTCTCCCCCTTTTACTTATATGTTTGTTTATATCAGTATGAACTCATAGATTCTTATTTTATTCAATGGGTTATAAATTGTTAGTCATTTATTTTGATGCTCAGTTTATTTTATTTATTATTTAAAAAATATTTTTATTGATTTTTAGAGAGAGAGGAAGAAGAGGGAGGGAGAGAGAGAGAAATATGGATGTGAGAGCGAAATATCGATCGATCGATCGGCTGCCTCCTCTATTGGGGATTGGGCCCACAACCTGGGCATGTGTCCTGACCAGGAATGGACCCGGCAACCCTTCGGTGCACCAGACGACACCCAACCAACTGAGCCACACTGGCCAGGGCTTGATGCTCAGTTGAATTTGATAGCCAGTGGGCACCCCTCCAAATTGGCTGCTGGTCCTTCTGACATGTTTGCATCATGCTTTGAGCACGTTCTTTAATTTCTGGCAGAACAAAATGTTCCTTGTTCCTTTCTTACTGTGCATGCCTCTGCCCTGGAATCAACCATTTCTTAAAGGAGCCAATTTCTTTTTTCTTTTATTAATATCTTTTTATTGATTTCAGAGAGGAAGTGAGAGGGAAAGAGAGATAGAAGCATCAGTGATGAGAGATAATCATTGATTGGCTGTCTCTCACACCAATCACGCCCCCCCAACTAGGGATCAAGCCCACAACCTGGGCATGTGCCCTGACTGGGAATCGAACCCCGACCTCCTGATTCACAGATCAACACTCAACCACTGAGCCACACCCGCTGGGCTAGTTTCTAGTTTATTTATCCTATGCTATTTTTCTACAGCTAAGCAGATACACTATTGTTTCCTCTCTTTTCTTACTCCAAATAGAGCATACTATAGATACTTGGCAAAAAAATATTTTCTAAAAACCCAAATGTCTAATAATAGGAGAATGATTGGATATGATGAAGTACTATGTAGCCATTTAAAATGTTTTCAAAAAATAAAGATTTGGGGAAAGGTTTACAAGATAATTTTAAGTGCACATTTAAGTATAAAATAATTAAAGTACATGTTAAAATGTAAATTTTTTTAATAAAAAATTTGTTTTCACTTCTAGAAAAATGATAGGGAGAGACAATGTGGCAAATTAGAAAACAGAAGACCCTTTTGCTTACAAAACACCAGAAACTTGATGAGAAGGAAATGTACTAGAACATTAGCAATTCTCTGGGTGGTGGAATTATAGATTATTCTCATTTTTCTAGTTTTAAAAACTCACCCCTCATAGGGCAGGTGATACCTGGACACCATTTATCAAACCATTTTTGTGCATTAAAAAAAAAATAAGTAAAGCATGCAATTGGTAAAAATTAAAAACCGTTCCAAAATAGTTTAAAGTGAAAAGTCCGTCTTCCTTCCCCAAGTTTCCCTCCCAGGGCCAACTGTTTCTAGGCTCTCTGTATTTTCCCAGAGAACACAGGTACATACAAGCACCACTTGAGGATAATTTTATATCAGTGTGTATTGATCTGCTTTAGGTTTGTTACTGTAATTACTTACATAGCATAGTCATTTCTTTTCCTTCCTTTAAAAAAAAAATGCTTCAGTGGGGAAAGAACTATCTCTGCCTCCCCAAAGTTGCAATTCTCCAAAGGTAACAAGAAGCCTACATTGACAGCGCCAAAGTAATCTGTGATTTTTATGCCAAGAAAGTGTTGGGCACTAGGTCAGTTGCATGATGTCAGGTGTGTTCATGCTGTGGGCTTTGGGGAGCGGCTGAAGCAGCAGGTGTGTTGGATAAGGTTGTGGCCTTGGGTGCAGCATGGATTGGGAAGGACTGGTGAGGTGTCCCCTGGCATTCTAACTCCAGGATAGCCACAGACACTAACAGCAACTCTTTTACTCTATAATTTTAGTATTACTTTCTTTATAGAACATTTAATGAAAAAATACCATCATCAGGGGCCTTAGTGTTTGTCTATTTGGGAAAATTTAATTCAGCAAGCTTTGATACTATAAAGCAGTGGTTCTCAACCTTCTGGCCCTTTAAATACAGTTCCTCATGTTGTGACCCCCAACCATAAAATTCTTTTCGTTGCTACTTCATAACTGTAATGTTGCTACTGTTATGAATCGTAATGTAAATATCTGATATGCGGGATGGTCTTAGGCGACCCCTGTGAAAGGGTCGTTCGACCGCCAAAAGGGGCCGCGACCCACAGGTTGAGAACCGCTACTATAAAGGGTTCATATTACAGAGGAGTAAGTTTTTAAATACAAACTTTATTTCAGTATAGATAATAGGGAATCCTTTGTTGGATTCAAAATTCAGCTTAACAATAACCCACAAACTTCGGACCAACTTGGATTCAAAATTCAAAAGGCACAGAAAGGTGTACGCTACAGTGAAAAATGTGCCTCCTCCTGTCCTCCAGCCACCCAGCCGCTTGCAGGCAACCAATGTAGCCAGCTTCTTGTAGAGTGAACGTAAGTCTCCACCCCACCTTTTGCATCATGAAAACTTCCAGACCCACAGAAAAGCTGGAAGAATACAGCAAACCCATCCACTCACCTGCATTCACCAGGTGTTTAGGTTTTGCGCCATTTGCTTGATCTGTGGGTGTCTGTGTCACTGTACACCCGGACACACATGCGCGCATACTTTTTTCTCTGAATCATTTGAAAGTAATTGCACATTTGAAAGTAAATCAGCCTCTCACCCATGAGCCCTTAGCCCTAAATACTCAGCAGGTATCCCCTAAGAACAAGGACCTTCAACGCACCCATGATATCACTATTACACCCAAGAACTGTAACATTACTCTAACAAAAGTACCAGATTTCTCCCATGTGGGCCAATAATGTCCTTTATAATAATGCTTCCCTCTAGAAACCAGTCAGAAAGCACTGATTTCATTTATTACCCTGTCTCTTTAGCCTACAGCAGCCCAGGTCAGTGATGGAGTAGATTGGCCCTCGGTATAGCGTTATCTGATTGTCTCCTTGGGACGAGATTCAGGCTAAATGGTTTGGCATGACCCAGAATGTGGTTTGTCCCATTATCAGTGATTCTGAGTGTGATCACGTGGTCAGTTGGCCCCCACCAGGTTTCTCCGCAAGGTACTCAATGTGCCTGTTTCCTTTGAGAGGAAAGGACCACCTGACTGTCTGTTCCCCAGCCTCTCACCCAGTGATTTGAGACTCCTTTGGCGATCCTCAGCCAAACATTACATTAGTGGTGGCAAAATCGTTTTCTAATTGTGTTATCCTAGCTACGGTTACTGGATGAGGCATTTTTCCATATAACAGAGCTTTTTCTTTCCCTCCAGTTTTTTTGTTTGTTTGTTTTTTATTTTTTTTAGTAACACAAGGGATTTCCCCCCATCATTTAAAAACTTTCTATTATGGGGAATTTTAAACATGAATAAAAGCAGACAAAATAGTGTGATGAGCCCCACGCTCAGTCAGCTTCAGTGCTTACCGACTACTCCTGTGTTGTCCTTACCCCACTCGCGTTCCCATGCAGACCTGTAAGTGTATCTGTAATACTTATTGTATATCTCTAAAAGAGCATGTGTTCTTTTGTACTTAATGTGTTGTGCTCTGTTGCTTTCACTATTCTTTTTGATGTTTAAGTTGTGCCAAATGTGATCAGTGGGGGCTTGCATAAGCCAGCTGCTGTACTTTTGACATGTTCCCATCTCCTGTGAGCACTTTGTGACACAAGATGTAGGCCTGTCTTTTTTTTTTTTTTTAATATATTTTATTGATTTTTTACAGAGAGGAAGGGAGAGGGATAGAGAGTTAGAAACATCGATGAGAGAGAAACATCGATCAGCTGCCTCCTACACACCTCCTACTGGGAATGTGCCCACAACCAAGGTACATGCCCTTGACCGGAATCAAACCTGGGACCTTTCAGTCCGCAGGCCAACACTCTATCCACTGAGCCAAACCGGTTTCGGCTGTAGGCCTGTCTTGTGATTACCTTGCCTCAGCATTTCTCCAGGGATCCCAGAGAACTTAAATCTCTTAATGCAGAGAGTAATTTCCAGGATTTAAACTTTCTTGTAAATGGATTAATATGCGAAAGTCAGTGATTAAAGGAGGAGATTTACAAAGTAAACAAATTATTTTAAGTCCAAATCTCCTTAGATCACAAAATGATTTAGTGGGTTTTAAATTCCTTGTGAGTAGTACCTGCCACGCTGTGGGTACTGAAGTCTGCAGCCCCGCCTGCCCCTCCTATCTCCCTTCCTCCCCCAGCTCAGCCTGCCTCGCCTACTGTGGAACCAGACTTCAAAATCTAGGTGTTCTGTTTTCCCTCTCCTTCTAAACCTTTAATAAGTTTCCAAATCCTACAAGTTTTTCTTTGAATGTCTCATATCCATCCTTTCCAATAATAAGAAAATCATGATCATATTATTTTGTGCGTGAACATAGGTTTTATCTCTTTATTTTTGGTTTGTAACAATTGCTTTTACCTTTTTAAATTTACCTTTATTATAGAAAGTATTACAGATGTCCCCTTTTCCCCCTCATTGACCCTCTCCATCCCGCCCTTCTGCCCCACCGCCAGGCCTTCACTGCACTATTGTCTGTGTCCATGGGTTATGCATATATGCATATAAATTCTTTGGTTAATCTCATGTTATTAACAACAGGTAGTGTCAGGGGCTACACATATTTCTAATCCTTACCTTGGGGTTACACTATTGTTTCCATTTCACAGTCAAGGAGATGGAGGTTCAGAGCGTGCCCGTAAAGGCAGACTTTACCTGCTCGCTGTCTATACCAGCGATTTCCAACCTTTTTCATCTCATGCACACATAAACTAACTACTACAATTCTGCAGCACACCAAAAAATATATTTTTTGCTATTCTGACAAAAAATAGGTATAATTTTGATTCATTCACACTATTGTTGTGTTAGCTGTTGTCATTTTTTTTTATTTGACAATCTAAGAGAAAAGAGCTCAGTGCCCCTGACTACATAGATGTTTAGTGTGGCAGTGGCACACCAGTTGAAAATTGATGTTCTATACCAGTGGTCGGCAAACTCATTAGTCAGCAGAGCCAAATATCAACAGTACAATGATTGAAATTTCTTTTGAGAGCCAAATTTTTTAAACTTAAACTATATAGGTAGGTACATTGTTATTAACTTAATTAGGGTACTCCTAAGCTGGCCTTTGCTAAAAATGTCCTCAATCTGATTGAGGTACGTTCGCTGAGGTCGACCCCTTCCAACTCTCCCATCCTCAACTCCTGCATGAATCGCGCGCGCACGTCTCCCCCCCTCCGTATCCCGTGGCCCGCCTGCACCGGGTCTCCCTTCGCCCGACCGACCAACACCCCCCACTTCTTCTAACGCCACTTCTTCAAAATAGACTCGCCCAGGCCGAAAAACGACTTCTGTGCATGGGCCATGAAGTTTCAATCGCACTGTACGTGCGCGCCCGCACGTGGTATTTTGTGGAAGAGCCACACTCAAGGGGCCAAAGAGCCGCATGTGGCTCGCGAGCTGCGGTTTGCCGACCTCTGTTCTATACTGTACTGCTTTCCATTTATCTCCTTTTCTACATTCATACCCTGAGCTAGCCTTTAAGAGGGACTGCAATAGCCCTGGCCGGTGTGGCTCAGTGGATTGGGCATTGTCCTGTGCGCCGAAAGGTTGCTAGTTTGATTCCCAGTCAGGGCATATGCCCGGGTTGCAGGCCTGATCCCCGATAGGGGATGTATGGGAGGCAGCCGATCAATGTTCAGCTCTCACATTAATGTTTCTCTCTCTCTCTCCCTCTCGTTTCCTCTCTCTCTCTCTCTCTCTAAGAAAAAACAAAAAACAACAATAAAAATTTTAAAAATTAAAAAAAAGAGAGAAGGGCCTGCAATATATTGGAAGAAACAAGAGTTGGATTAGGAGTCAGCACTCACTTGAAGGTCCTGCTTTGCCACTACTGGTTTGTGGTCTAAGTTACTTAATTCTCTGAGCCCTAGATTTCTGTCCTTGAAAATGAGGAACCCTAGCTGTGCAACAGAATCACCCCAGGGAGCTTTTTAAAAATATGGTTTCCTGGGCCTCACGGCCATAAATTCTGATTTAAACGGTCTGGAGAAAGGGCTCTAGGCGTCAGCATTTTTCAGAAGCTCCCAAGTGATCCTCAAGTGCCACCGGGAGAGAGCCCCTGGGCTCCACACTTCCCAAGGCCCATTCATAACCCAGGCAGACAGCTGTGACAATTGTCCGGGTGATTAATCTGCCTGCGCTCTCTGGAAGGCCGGATTTCCACCACATTAATCTTCCTAAAACATTTGTGTAGTGACCTGAACCAAATCATCTGGGAGCTTCCTGTTGCCACAGGAGAAAGCACAAACCTCTGCCCGCCTGGCCGGTAAGGTTCTGCAGTCGGAAACCCTCCAGGCTAGGTCGGCGGGCCCCATTATGCCCTGAATAACCCAGACTCATTGTGAGCCTCTGGCCCTTGCTGATGGGCATTCATGGAATGTCCTTTCCCAACAGGTCCAAGTGCTTCCCCTCCTTCAGGCCCCACCCAAAGCCCCTGGGAGAATACAGCCTTTTCCCGTCTTCCCTTGATTTCTTCTCTGTACTTTTTGTTTGTCCTGCCCACTAGGTGCCTAATTGCTTGCTGTGCTAAATGTGTCCTTCATTGACTCAGCCATCCAACAGTCAGTCAGTGCCAGCATGCCAGCCCTGGGCCAGTCCCAGGGACACTGATCTCGTGCAGGGCGGGAAGCAGACAGATAAGCCCGCAGCCAGCCAGGATTGCAGCCTTTAGTAGAAGTGGTCGGAGTGCCAGGCCCGGGAAAGGAGCCTCTAAAAGTGAGATGCTTGGGAAAGGCTCCCTCGAGACTGGTTTTTGACCGAGACCTTCTAAGGGGGAAGAAAGACTTATCCAGCCAGAGAGGGCCTGAGTGAAGGCTGTCCAGCCAGAGAGGGCCTGAGTGAAGGCGGTGGGAACTGCAAGTGCAAAGCCTGGCGAGGAGCCCATGGTCCTGCAGAGGCGGGAAGGAGAACGTGTTCCGGTGAGGTGCCCCGTCATCCAGGACCCCGTCTGCCACCTAGAGGAGCCAGTGTCATAATCAGCATGAACTCATGAAGACCCGGCCCCGCCCAGTGGCAGGAGAGGTGGTGAGGAGTGAATGGATTTGAGCTAGGTTAGACAGCGCTTCCACTCGATTGGCTGTAGTGAGGAGTAAGGGTGGCACACAGGGTCCTGACGGGGACAAGGTTCACGGAGATAGAGCGCAGGTGTGGTTTGAAGGGAAGCTAGGAGTTTAGGATGTTTGTCAAGTCCGGTTAAAAGCTTTATACTAGTACACCAAAGCATCCAACCAAGACAGGGGCTGACATGGGGTCCATCAGCATGTAAGTTGTCATCAGAGCAGTGGAGGTGAATGAAACGGGTCAGGGAGAGTGTGGAAGCAGAGAAGAAAAAGCGCTGGGAAAGAACCCAAAGCACCTCGACGTGTAGGGGATGGACACAGAAAGAGGAGTCCACAGGTGAGGTTCCGACGGTTCCAGAAGGAGGAGTAAAACGAACAGGGTTCAGCATTTTGGAAGCTGGGGAAGGAGAGCGTTGCAGGTAGGAGAGAGGTCCATGGAATCTCTGAGAAGTCAGTGGAGGTCAGGATCGAGACGTTGTTGACGGGTTAGCAACGAGGAGGCAGTAGCTGACCTTGGGGAGGCTTGTTTCATGGAGTGGTAGGTGCAGAAGCTCATTGCAATAGACCCAGGAGAGAGCGGGAGGTGTGGTAATGAGAACAGACAACTTTCAGAAAATGAAGGTAACAGACAGCAGTAGCTACAAGGATGTGTGGGGGTCACAGGAATTATTTTTTTTAAGAAACAAGGAAGGCTTGAGTTTTCTTCAAAGCAGACAGAGGAGGATGTGAATTCGAGAGCACTGGTGGGATTCTTTGTAGAAAAAGGGGATGCCTCTTCCATTGTAACTAGAGAAGGGAAGGATGAAAGCCAGTGCAGGAAAGGTTGTATCTTTGAAAGTTAAATGAGTTCTCACCCGGCTTACAGGTTTGAAAATAATGGAATAGCGTTCAGTGGAGAGTGAGCCAAGGAGCCAGCTCGGGGAAAGAAAGGATTGCTGGACAGGAAAGAGGGCCCAGTTGAGGTGGGACCATAATTACAGGGCACTGATCAAATGTGTGCTGTGGGCCTGGGTGTTTTCTGGAGGGTAAACTTCTTTTTTTAAATCTTTATTGTTGTAAGTATTACATATGTCCCCTTGTTCCCCCCATTGTCCCCCTTACCCCCTTGCCCCAGGCCCTCACCATCCCACTGTCTGCGTCCATGGGCCATGCATATATGCATACAAGGTCTTCGGTTGATTACCTCCCACCTATCCCCCCCCTCCCCACTTCCCTCCGAGATTCCACACTCTGTTCCATGCTTCCATGTCTCTGGATCCACTCCGTTCATCAGTTTACTTAGATTCCACATGAGTGCCATCATGTAATATTTATCTTTCTCTGACTGATTTATTTCACTTAGCATGATACTCTCCAGGCCCCTCCATGCTGTCTCAAAGGGTAAGAGATTCTTCTTTTTTAATGCTGCATAGTATTTCATGGTATAAATGTACCACAGCTTTTTTATCCACTCACCTACTGATGGGCACTTGGGCTCTTTCCAGATCTTAGTATTGTAAATGGTGCTGCTGTGAACATAGGGGTGCATACATTCTTTTTTATTAGTGTTTCTGGATTCTTAAGATATATTTCTAGAAGTGGGATCACTGGGTCAAATGGCAGTTTCATATTTAATTTTGGGGGGAAACTCCATACTGTTTTCCATAATGGCTGCACCATTGGCATTCCCACCAGCAGAGTAAGAGGGTTCTCTTTTCTCCACATCCTCGAGAGCACTTGTCATTTGTTGATTGTTGATGGTAGCCCTTCTGGCAGGTGTGAGGTGATACTTCATTGTTGTTTTAATTTGCATCTCTCAGATGATCGACCAGCTGCCTCCTGCACACTCCCTACTGGGGATGTGCCCGCAGCCAAGGTACATGCCCTTGACCGGAATCGAACCTGGGACCCCCCAGTCCGCAGGCCGACGCTCTATCCACTGAGCCAAACCAGTTAGGGCGGATAAGTGTTTATTTAGGTCCTTTGCCCATTTTTTGATTGGATTGTTTGTTTTCCTCCTGTTAAGTTATATGAGTCACTTATATATTTTGGATATTAACCCTTTATTAGATATATCATTGCCAAATATGTTCTCATACCATGGACTCCCTTTTCGTTTTGTTGATGGTTTCTTTTACTGTGCATAAGTTATTCATTTATTTATTTTATTATTAATTGATTTCAGAGAGGAAGGGAGAGGGAGAGATAGAAACATCAATGTTGAGAGAGAATCATTGATCGGCTGCCTCCTGCACGCCCTACACTGGGGATCAAGCCTGCAACCGGACAGGTGCCCTTGACCAGAATCAAACCTGGAACCCTTCAGTCCTTAGGCCAACACTCTATCCACTGAGCCAAACCAGCTAGGGCAGAAGCTTTTTATTTTTATACTGGAGGTCCGATGTACGAAAATTCATGCAAGAGTAGGCATTTCTTCCTCCAGCTGCTAGCACCGGCTTCCCTCCAGCACCCGGGACCCAGGCTTCCCTCCTCCGGCCGCCGGCAGGCACCTGGGACCCGGGCTGGCTTCCCTCCGGCCCTGGCTTCCTCAGGAAAGACGAACGGTCTAATTACCATATTACCCTGTTATTATTATAGATAGTCCCATTTGTTTATTTTTTCTTAGTTTCCTTTGCCCTAGGAGTTGTATCCTAAACATATTGCTCCAAGAGATGTCTGGGATTTTGCTGCCTATAGTTTCTTCTAGGATTTTTATGGTTTCCCGACTTACGTTTAAGGCTTTTATCTATTTTGAGTTATTTTTGTGTATGGTGTAAGTTGGTAGTCTAGTTTCATTTTTTTGCATATATTTGTCCAATTATCCCAAAACTATTTATTGAGGAGACTTTTTTACTCCATTGTATGTTCTTGCCTCCTTTGTTAAATATTGAGTGTAATGGCTTGGGTTGATTTCTGGGGTCTCTGTTCTGTTCCATTGAGCTATATGTCTGCTCCTGTGCCAGTACCAGGCTGTTTTGATTATAGTGGCTTTGTAGTATAACTTGATATTTGGCATTGTGATTCCTCCAACTTTTTCTTCTTTCTCTAGATTGCTGCAGCTATTTGGGGTCTTTTTTGGTTCCAAATAAATTTTTGTAGTATTAGTTCTAGATCTGTGAAGTATGCTGTTGGTATTTTAATAGGGATTGCATTGAATCTGTAGATTGCCTTGGGTAGTATGGACATTTTAATGATGTTGATTCTACCAGTCCCGTGAACATGGTATGTTCTTCCACTTGTTTACATCTTCTATGGATGGTAAACTTTGAGAGGACAAAAACTGAGTTTGGTATTCTTCAGCCACCTTCTCTGTGGTTACCACAGCACTGTATATACAGTTGATACCCAGATGTCTCAGTCATGGTACTTTGGGTTGCAACTATCAGAAACTCACCCCCAAAAAACAATAAAATAAACTGTCAAACTATAGCAGGAAGGCTGGGGAGGGTTGGGGGGGGGAGGAAAGAGATCAACCAAAAGGCTGGGGAGGGTTGGGGGGGGGGGGGGAAAGAGATCAACCAAAGGACTTGTATACATGCATATAAGCATAACCTATGGACGCAAGACACTGGGGTGGGGGGTGAGGGCATGTGCCGGGGGTTAGGAGAGGCCCGGGGGAAGGTCAATGGGGAAAAAAATGAGACATATGTACTACTATTTGTAATACTTTAAACAATAAAATAAAATAAAAATAAAATAAAATAATAAAATAAGATAAAATAATAAAATAAGATAATAAGATAGTAAATAAAATAATATGAAATAAAATTAAAAAAGAAACTCACCCTAACACATTTCACAAAACAAGGGGAATGTCCAGAAAATACTAGTAGAGTGCAGCTTCTTCTAAGGGTCGGAAACCAGTCTCATGCTGCTCCCTCGGCCTCCTCGAGACAGTGTGGCCGCTTATCTGTCCTTCTCTGCTCTCTCCCACTCTTCAGCTGGACCGACATGGCCACCAGGCCAGCTTTACGTATTACCCAGCATGTAACAGAGACTACAAGGGCAGTGGTTTCAGAACTTAGCAATGCATTCAAATCACCTGGAGAGCTTTTTAAACATCTAAAAGCCTAAGCCCCACATTGGACTTCTGAATCGATCTTTGTGATCAGAACCCAGAAACTTTGTCTTTCAGAAGCGCCCCAGGTGATCTTGATACAATCAGTCTATAAACTTGCATTAAAGAACCACTGCGCTTGGGTATTTACCTCTCCTCCCCCCCACCCCCACCCCCATTCTAAATTCCCGGGAGAGAGTCTGATTGGCCCCTCATGCGCAGAGGATAGGGCTGTGGGTGACAGGAGTAGGTGGCATGCAGGGCCTCTGCTGCTCTGTACCAGGAGCCAAAATAAAAAAGACACCCCTCTGCTCCCCTGGCAGGCTTGGCACTTTTAGATGGAAAAAAAGGTGCTCCTTCCCTGGGTTTTAGCTCTTCGCCCCTCTAGCAGGTAACTCGTCTGTGTGTGTCCTCTAACCCGCTGGCTCTGACACAGCTCTGTGGCAGTGGGGCATTTCCCAGGGGAGAGTGTGGTTGGGCAGATCCCAAATGGTTTCTCTCATTCAGCAAATGCCTGTTGTTGGGTAAATATCATCTTGCTAATTTGTTATTTATTTGTTTTTAATTTTTACAAGAGTTTGAGTCAAACTGAGGACATATGCCAGGAGCAAGATCTCAGATGCTCCCAAAAAATGACAGTTTTGCAGCTTTTTTATGCATCTGAGATTAAAGGGGAATATAAGAAAGATCACATGAGGATGGGAGAAAGCCAGGCGGGGCCTGGATTACAGGATCGCTAACAAGATTGTGTGCTCTCTTGAGGGTGGTTATGACTCATATCAAATGTGTGTAAACCTAGATGCATAAAAACAATGGACAGGGCTTACTAAAAGCAAAGACAAACCTTTTACTAAAACGTTTTAAGTCTGGGGTGGCTGCCCACCATTACCTGCCCACTTAGGAATTTATGATCAGATCACCTTGCAAGGATACTTTCCAGGACCCTTTTTGTTCACAGTTCCCCATTTTGGTCATAAGTCAATCTAAAGAATACATTGATGACCAGACTTTTAGTTGGATCATCTAATCTGTAATTGGCTTCTTTCAAAGTGTACCACAGAGATTGAAATTAACATATTAAGTATTCTGATTCATGGTGTCATGATAATTCATGGGGTCTAAAGAGTTAAAATTGTACATTGATATTAGCAGAGTTTTTGGAGCCAAGTACTCAACCAAATATCCTTAAGTAGCTTCTCTATTTGTGAAGAAAATACATTCCAAGAACAGGTCTTCCCTTAGAGTTCAGTAAAAACCACAGAATGATAAATGTTATTTCTGGAAGATTTTCATCTGTGGGCATAGGAATAGGACAGTGATGGCGAACCTTTTGAGCTCGGCGTGTCAGCATTTTGAAAAACCCTAACTTAACTCTGGTGCCGTGTCACATATAGAAATTTTTTGATATTTGCAACCATAGTAAAACAAAGACTTATATTTTTGATATTTATTTTATATATTTAAATGCCATTTAACAAAGAAAAATCAACCAAAAAAATGAGTTTGCGTGTCACCACTGACACGCGTGTCATAGGTTCTCCATCACTGGAATAGGAGAAAGTTGATGGCTCCTGGGGAGAGGAGAGCTGGACTGGGAGGAGGGACAGGCCCTGTGACTTCTGCTGCAGTGGAATTCATTCACTCTCTTTTTTCCAATTATAAGAGAAAGTTTATTTAGAAAGTCACAGACGTAGAAAAAGTGAGCCAGCAGGGTGGGCTCAGGAAATAAGTTACAGAGGCAAAAGAAGGACCTCTGGAGCTGTAAGGTGTCTGGGGGAAGATGAGGGGAAGGGAAAGGCACAGGCACACTCCAGAGACAGTGTGCCTCATTCACTTTTTTTATTTTTTATTTTTATAAGGTTTTTTAAATATATTTTTATTAATTTCAGAGAGAGAGAGGGGGAGAGGGGGAGAGAGATAGAAACATCAATGATGAGAATCATTGATCAGCTGCCTCCTGCGCACCCCCTACTAGGAGTTGAGCCTGCAACTCGGGCATGAGCCCTGACCTGGAATTGAACTGTGACCTCCTGGTTTATAGGTTAACACTCAAGCATCGAGCCACACCGGCTGAGCATGGATAAGAGTTTTTATAAGAGTTTATTTGAGCCAATCTAATGGCATATGCCGGGAGCAAGCTCTCGAATGCTCCTTGCTCATTGTTATTTAACAACTGTTTTCTGGGTGCTCACTGTGGTGCAGGCCTGTTCTGGTGCTGGGATACCACTGTGAACCAGACAGCAAAAGTCCTGCCCTGGCAGTGAGTGGACTGGGAGCAACCAGTGCACTTCTGGAGACAGAGCGGATCTTTCCAAACATGCAGACCTGGTGAGTCAGGGGACTCCAGTGTAGGCGCCAGACCAGGTTCCACCTGGCCTACCCCCCACCAACCTCCCGCTCCCCCCACAGTGTGACAGTTACATTGATGGTCCTAGTCCCAAGGGAAGGGACGCAGCGAGGAGCACGGGCAGCAGAGGCTGAGAACTCAGGTGCCGATGCTCAGCACCCACACGGGCGCACAGGGGGCTGTAAAACATGGGCCCAAACGCGCTGAGAGGAGACACGCCTCTGCAGACCCAGCCATGTTGTCAGACACGCCCGTGCCTATACCCTCCAATGATGGCAGATTTTCCAATGTTGACATTACATTAGATTGTTGTTGTTTTTTCTTATTACTCTTCTGTATTGTGAAATAGAACACATTTAGAAAAAATGCATAAGACATAAATGTACAGTTAAATAATTATAGAGCAAATACCCATCCATTTAACCACTCAAGAAATAAAATATTACCACCACCCCCAGAAACACCCTCTTCCATGTGCCTCTCCTGACTTTTATGGAGATCTCTTCCTTGCTTTTCTCTTTTTTCCCCTTGCTTTTCTTTATAGTTTTACTCCTTAACGTATGCATGGATTTTGATTTATTTGACTGTTTAGTAGCTAAGAGTCATTCCAGGTCATGTCCGATAAATAAGAGGGAGAGCATTTTCTTAAAACAAAAGGTGTGGGCTCTGAAGCAGTCAGGATGGTGTTCTTCTGTGTCGTGTGAACGGTGAACGAGGCGTATTGGTGGAATTCCAAACGTCGTGTACTGGCCACACTGCCGTCCATATAAATTCTGGTTTCTCTGTTTTTCTGTTGATCTCGTTATCTCAGAGTCCCGTGCATAGCCTTGCCCTGTCCCAACTTCTGTCTGTTTTGTTTCTTCCTGGGGGTGGCCCTTAGTGTCCCCCCTGGAAACATTTGTGACGAGGCCCAGGCCTCTCCTCAGCACGTGTCCGCTGGGGAAGAGGTCCCCTGCAGTGGGAGGGTGTGGAGTTACATTCTGGGGGAAATACATGAAAACTGGAGAATTTTCCCCCAGGGTTTTCATACTAAGAACTTATTGTCTGTCTACCTAGAGTGGTATAAGGTCTGCCCTGCCCTGCTAATGGCAGGATGAACCAGGGGACCGTTTTGTCCTTTTGTAAGGACAGAACTAACATGAGCTTAGTTGGTCAGGCGTTGCCAGGTCTATATGAGCACCCACACGTGAATGGTTGGTGAGAACATTGCACTTAGGCCAGGGTCACAGTTTAAGGCGCCTGTGGAGATGGTTAGGCTGAACTCTAAATCCACTATACAAAATAGAAAACTGAAGAAAAAACTCTGAAAACCTGAGGCGTGATGAAGTAGCATAACATAGAGGATTAAAAGTGGAAAGTAGTTTAAAAGCCCTTTATTGTCTTACCTTAAATGCTTTATAGAGGTAACAGATGTTTTTAGTGAAAAAGAACTTGGAGTCCTCAAACATCATCCAGCCTTAGCTGATTTTGCTCAGTGGATAGAGCGTCGGCCTGCAGACTGAAGGGTCCTAGGTTCGATACTAGTCAAGGGCACATGCCCAGGTTGCGGGCTCGATCCCCAATAGGGGGCGTGCAGGAGGCAGCCTATCAATAATTCTCTCTCATCATTGATGTTTCTCTCTATCTCCCTTCCTCTCTAAAATCAATAAAAATATATTTAAAAATAATAATAAATAATAATAAGTTTTTTTAAAAATCATCCAATTCATCTTCCTCATGTATAGAAAAGAAGCACACAACAGTTTAAATATCAGATTAATGTTTCTAATAATATTTGCTTAGGCCAATGTTTGATTGAGTTTACACTTCCCAGTTACATGCCACCTGATGTTGACATGAAGCAGGTAAAATGTACTTTAGACCCTCTGCACAGAAGAAAGTGAGTGTAGACAGTACATCTGGGGTTGGCACATGGGCCCTGACCAGGTGCTCGAAGCCAATGCAGACACCACGTCAGGACTGACCGTCAGGGTCGTAATCCTTGCAGGTGGCATGTAAAATCGCCGGGGATGGAAACAGTTCTGGCTCAGCTTGTGTCTGAGCTCCACAAGCGTGGTCCCCTGAGCAGAGGGCGGTCTGCTGTCAGCCCGGCTCCCGGCCAACAGGTCTGAAAGGCCAGTGTGCCTCCAGGTTTGAGGTACTCTTCGTTCTCCAGTGTGAAAGGAGAGCGTGTTAGGACTTCTGTTTGGTTTGTAATCTAAGCTGAAGGTAGTGCCAGGTAGGCATTAACAGACGTGGTTGGCATTAAGTAATCTATTAAAGCTTTTACTCATGAAATTAATGTTTCCATCTTGGCAATGTTTTGACAGGCTCAGAAGAAATGTTTGAATCAGACTTGCCCCATTTCTGCTTCCAAGACGCCCGATGGCCTGAGGCAAGCACAGATTCCTGGCCTCCTGAGCACCGCACTGCCAGGTCAGGAGCCTTCGTCGCAAGCTCGTCCCTGTCTCCCGACACCCAGGACACTTCTCGCATCCCTCCTCCTGCATGCAGTCTTTCTGACGCACTCGCACCTCTGCTCTGATCATTCCTTTCTTCTCTATCCTTTTCACGTTGCACCTGTAGCATCATTTTATACACCACTAAGCAAGAAAAAAGCGCTTCTAATTAAATTATATGAAATAATGTGCTGCTTAGAAACAACACAATCTAGTATTCTGTGGCACAGGTGGCTTTGTAATTACCCTTGTGCTGCTTCCTATATGTAGATTTAGAATCCCACCGAGACTAAAAATATTGTGCCAGTGTCTCCCGCTTTTCCTAAAGCTTCAAACACCTGCATTGCTCAGTAAGCACTAGAAAGGCAAAAGCAAGAGCGCCTAGTCAGTCCCCTACTTGGGCCTCCCTTTCTTTCCGTTGTGAGTGTTTTGCGTTTTGGTAATGCTGACAGATTACTAGCTTGAGGCCTATTCCTCAGACCATAGGTAATTTGAAACTGTAGCATTGACAGCTTTTATTTATTTACGTATGTATTTATTTCTACTTATTATTCTAACTGGGCTTTACTAATCCCCACCTCTGCCTCCAGAGGTTTTGTCGATAAATGTACTTCCTGCTCCCCTTCCTCACATCAAGCATCCATGATAAGGAAGCCCTTTCGGAATGTTCCGTAACCTGTGCGCACTGTGTCCAGGGTTGTACGATGGGCCTGCTTTACTGTTTCTGTTGAACATTGTCTTTCTTGTGTGTTCATTCAAATAGGGCAGGATTCTGGAAGCAAAGTTATATCCGCATCCTTAGGAACCGCACAACCTCAGCAGGAAAACGTAGGATCCTCTCCTGGCCAGCCAGCTGTGCAGGTAGAACACAGTTTATGAAGCTTCTTTCAACGTTCAGTGTCATTGAAAGGAAATGTGTTATCACCTGCGTGCTTCCTGCTGCCGGCACTGTCTCCACAGTCAGCCCGGTGCCTGTGTGACCACAAACGTGCTCACTGAAGACCTTCCCCCAGGTCCAGGCCTTGCTGTGTTGATGTTTATGGGATGAATGTGTCTGTTCTGCTTCTCACATGTTCACAGGTGCTATCACGTTTTCATCAGTTAATAGTATACCAGCAGCCAACACAGAGTAGGCACTCAAAATATGTAGGTTACTATTGAATGATATCACTTACTATCATATCAAAGTGGATTATTCCTCTTAGTTATACTGAGATATTTTTTTTCTGCAGTAACAACCAGGAGTGTATGAAGTAGTCCCTATGGTCTTTTAACTCAACACTGATCTAAAAAGGAAGGGGAAAAAGTTGTTTTCAGCTTACGAAGGCCTCAGTTTCTCCTCCATCAAACTTAGCAATCCGTGATAGTTTAGTGAAACTTGTTGTAGTCCAGGTCTGCCTGGCCCCCTCAGGGAAGGATCTGGTTCATTCTCAGGTTCCTTAACATTATAGAAACGCCTACTAGATTACACTCCTAACTATGAAGGAGCTCAAAGTGTTTGCTCCCTTATTTATCTCTGAGAAGATGAACTCAGTAATGTCTACGGAATTTCCAGATGTTCATGGAGTTGGCACCCACAGATATACTCCCTCAGAAATACAAGGGTGCGCCCGCAGAGGGCGGTGGGGATCCGGGCTTTAAGGCCCAGGCTGAGCCCTCCCAAGGAGCCATAGCACAGCTTTCGTGACCTGACACAGCGCCACCCGCCACACGCGTCTGTGGGCTTTCAGAGCAAATTCTACATCCTTAGAATACGCTCTCGATAGCGAGTTGAAAGTACTCAAAACATGGTGACCTTTATGTGTAACTGCATCCTGCTTGTGTTTTCAAGAAAAGGGAATAAAAGGTGTGTTTTGTCCGTAGGTGGATGGTCATTCGGGAGGACAGAAGAGGCCTGCCGCAAAACAGCTAACTAAAGGGGCTTTGTGAGTGACCTTGGCTACCACTCATTTTGAACATTCCTCTAGGTTCCTAACCTTCAGTACATATACCACAGAAGTCAGGTTATAATAATACATACGGTATTTGTAAACATATACTTTGAAAATCCATTCTTACAATTTGTTTCCATTAGGACCTATAAATATAGGTAGTTTGAGGCTACTGTCTGCTCTCTTGTTCTTTTTTTAAAATATATTTTTATTGATTTCAGAGAGGAAGAGAGAGAGAGAGAGAGAGAGAGAGAGAAACATCAGTGAGAGAGAGAGAGAGAGAGAGAAACATCAGTGAGAGAGAGAGAGAGAGAGAGAAACATCAGTGAGAGAGAGAGAGAGAAACATCAGTGATGAGAGATAATCATTGATCAGCTGCTTCCTGCATGCCCCCTACTGGGGGTTGAGCCCGCAACCTGGGCATGTGCCCTTGACTGGAATCGAACCCGGGGCCCTTCAGTTCACAGGCCAACCGCTCTATCCACTGAGCCAAACTGGCTAGGGCTGCTCTTTCGTTCTTAAGGAGAAGAAGCCTTTGCCGTCTCGGTATACCACGTGCCCTGTGGCTGGCCAGGCGTCTCTGAGGGGAGCATGATTTGATAAACTCCTATGTTCAGAACAGAAATGTTCTCATAAGCGTGGTTGGCCGTTGCTCAGGCGTTGCCGGTCTGTGTGAGCCCCACGCGTGCGTAGTTGGTAGGAGCACTGAGCTTCCGAGGCCAGGGCCAGAGTGTGCCTTCCCTGTGGGTGGTTACACCGAACTCTGAACCACCCTGGTGTACAGTGTGAAACTGTAGGAAAACCAGAAGTGCTATCCTTTGAACAGTGACAGTCCTGTATGTCTTACTCTCTCTGCATGCAAAGGGTCCCGTTCCTTCTTTCTCAGGGAGGGTTCTGTTTCTTCCCGTGACTCTGCATCGACGTGCAGTTTCTCTCTTGCAGCATCCTCCAGCAGCTGCAGAGGGACCAAGCCCACGCCGTGACGCCCGATAAAAGTCAGTTCCGGTCTCTCGGTGACGCGGTGCAGAGGCTGCTCTCCTACCACGTGTGCCAGGGCTCCATGCCCACCGAGGAGGACTTGAGGAAAGGTAACCCGCCGTGACCCCTCAGCGCCCTCTGGGGATGCCCCCAGATGGTAGCCAGCTATTGTTTTTATCACAGTTTATTTACTCTGTTTCCCAGTCTGTGTTTAGGGTCGTGGCTTATTCTTCTCAGTATTCTGGGAAGGGATACCCACGTGCCAGAGGCTTTTATGGACACATCTTGGGGGCAGTAAAGGCACAGCATTGTTTGGGCTGCTGGCTGCAGAGGGGACGGCTCTGCCCAAGGCCTCAGGCGGAGTCCTCCTGTTTAGGCGAGAGCACAGCCTTAGCTCCCACTATCAGTTCTATGAGTTGCATCGATCCTTCAGCCCCAAACATTCTTACAGGTTCCAAAGTGAGTCCAGGGCATTGCTGTTTGTCAAGAAACTGGCAAAAAGAGGCTAAGGATAAGTTCCTTGTCCCAACCTGGAACTCAGCCCGGTCTCCCTCCTGACCCGCTGCCTCCCCAGCGGTGCAGCTCACCTAGCTCTGCCTCCCTCCCACCACCATGCCCAGGCTGCCTCCAGAGTCCCCCCACTGCTTGCGTCCTCTTCAGCTGCCAGGCTCGCTCCCACAGGAAAGGTGAACCAGCCGTAACCCCACAGGCCACTGTGACACCAGGGGTCTCTGAGCTGAGCGTCGTGGTCTCGGTCAGTCCATGTGAGCTTCCTGGGGAGGCCCAGGTCCAACATTGGGCAGGGGCGTGAAGACTCTAAGAGTGAAGTAGAAATGTGAGACCTTGGGGACCAACAGACAAGGACAGAGCCACAGCACCATGGCCTGCAAGGGACCATGAGCTAGTTTGTCTTTAGATAACACTGTCTGCCCAGCCCAGACAGTAGGACTTCATTGTCCCAGCTGTTAACTTTTTCATATGATTGGCAGGGAGGGAGGCTTGATATTTGTTGCTGGTCTGTGTGATATTATTTTCTTTTATAGGTGATGTTAAAAATACTATGTTTTTGGATTCTTTTTTTTTTTTAATCCCCACCTGAGGATATTTTTCCAGAGAGAGGGGAGGACAGAGAGAAATATCGATGTGAGAGAAGCACATCGATTGGTTGCCTCCTGCACATGCCCTGACCTGGGCCCAGGCTGGGGAGGAGCCTGCAACCGAGGTACGTGCCCTTGACCGGAATCGAACCCAGGACCCTCCGGTCTGCAGGCCGACTCTCTTTCTACTGAGCCAAACCGGTGAGGGCTGTTTTTGGATTCTTAGTTAAAATTAATAGAAGCTAGTATTGAACTCAGTTTCCACAATCACAGACCGGTGGACAGTGAGGGAAGGCAGTGCAGAAGCACGACACTCAATCACGGAAAAGCTGACCTGAGAAGAGGAAATGGCCACAGACAGGACCTGTTTGAACAGGGGAAGAACAATGCATTTCAGTCCTGAGAACTGAAGACCTATGGGTGACTGGCACTCTCTTACTATTTTTCTCTCTCTTCTTACAGTCGACAATGAATTTGAAACAGTTGCCACTCAGCTCCTAAAAAGGACCCAAGCTATGCTTAACAAGTACAGATGCCTGCTCCTGGAGGATGCCATGGTAAACGCTGCTGCAAGCACATTTGGTTCTTAAACCCTGCAGGTCACAGCTACTGGTTCAGAGAGAAAAGCTTCGGGAATTACGTTTCCCCAGCACAGTTTAAAAGGCACAGATATTTAAGTTTTCAGAAAACCTTACACTTGACTGTTCTACTACCAGCAGCAGGTGGTATCTATTGCGCGGTACCTGGTTGCTCACCGCCAGTGCTCCTGTGATTGTTCCAAATGAGGAACCTAGGCTCTGGTTAAGTAACTCACCCAGGGTCATAGCTAGTGAGTCTGTCGGGCAATTAGCAGAGCCCGGATGCAGCCCAGCCCCCCTGATGCCTGGTCCGCTCTCTGATGCTGTGTGCTCCCCTCCCCAGCCCAGAGGGGGAGGCCTGGGGGCACCACCAGTGAAGGTTCACAGCAGCAGCTGAACAGACGAGGTGATGACAGGTGTTACCGTTAGTTTTGTCTTGTTTTTATTTGATTGTTAGCCTGTCATAAAATTCACGCTTAATTTTCAAATGTACAACCTGATGGTTTTTAGCATATTCACAAGATTGTGCAACCATCACCACTGTCTAATTCCAGAACCTTTTCAACACCTCAAATAGGAACTAGCATTGCTTTTAAAGCACCAGTTAGAGAAAGGAGTAAGGTATCTCAGGGAATGATGAAAAGACCAAACCTAGATTTTAGCAGTTCTAAAAACATATGGGTGTTAACCTATAAATTGGTCTCTTTCAGTGGTTTTCAGTTTGAGATCAACTTTGGAAATGTTCTGTGGAGGATTAATTGAACTACATTATACATGTACACAATATTGTGTAAATATGTAGATATGTTTGTGCTTTTATATGTACTAGAGACCCAGTGCACGAAATTTGTGCACTGGGGGAGGGAGAGGTCCCTTAGCCTGGCCTGCGCCCTCTCGAAGTCCGGGACCCCTCGCTCCTTACCACCCGCCTGCTCACTGCTCCTTAACGTTTGGCTCGCTGCTCCTTAGCACTGCTGCAGAAATGGGAGAGGCTCCCGCCACCACTGCTGCACTCGCCAGCCGTGAGCCTGACTTCTGGCTGAGTGGCGCTCCCCCTTTGGGAACACACTGACCACCAGGGGGCAGCTGCCCCCTGGTGGTCAGTGTGCATCATAGCGACCAGTTGTTCTGGTTGTTCCACCCTAATGGTCGCTTAGGCTTTTATTATATACTAGAGGCCCGGTGCATGAAACTCATGCACTTATGTGTGTGTGTGTGTGTGTGTGTGTGTGTGTGTGTATGGTGGGGGGGGGGTTCCTCATCCTGGCCTGCACCCACTCATAGTCCGGGAGCCCTTGGGGAATGTCCAACTGGCGAGCGGGCCTAAGCCGCCAGTTGGATATCCTTAGCGCTGCCGCAGAGATAGTGTGTGTTTGTGTGTGTGTGTGTGTGTGAGTGTATGCGCATTTCTAATATATTTTTACTTAAAAGTATGCCTCCAAAATCTGAAATAGTTGTTCTTTTTGTTGTTGCTGCTGTTAATCGTCACCAGAGGATATTTTTCCATTGATTTTTAGAGAGAGTGGATGAGAGAGGGAAAGAGAGAGAGAAACATTGATGTGAGAGAAACACATTGATTGGTTGCCTCCTGTACACACCCTGACCAGGGCCCAGGTCAGGGTGGAGCCTGCAACTGAGGTACATACCCTTGACTGGAATTGAACCCAGGACCCTTTGGTCCACAGGCCAACGCTCTATCCACTGAGCCAAACCGGCTAGGGCTGAAATAATTGTTCTTATATTGATAACCATTTCTAAAACAAAATTGTGAGATGTCAAAAAGACTATCATTATTGAGGAAAGGACCACTTGTTTGGTCAAATTGTATCTGCCATGAATTTTCATGTTAAATAAGACCCAGAAATGTAACTTCAGATTTGATTCTGTATGGCACAAACTAATTTTAAGGAAAGCCCTAAAAAAATCACAAATTTAAGCATAGCAGAGTGCAAAGTTAAAAGGTCATTCTAAGGAAAAGATTTCCAACATGTTAGCAGAAGGGGAATAAGAAAGGTACAAAACAGTATGTATTATTGCTACCATTTGTGTGCAAAATATAACAAAAAAGAGAACATAAATGTGTGTATGTGCATGATCTGTCTCTGGAAGAGTGTATTAAACTGCTAGGCACGGGGTGCCTCCAGGGAGAGACACTGGGGGTGGGAAGGGCACAGAGGGAGGCGGAGAAGGGTTTACTTTTCACATCCCCTTTAGTACCAATGTGTAGATTACCTTTCTCCCCCCAAAATACTGTTTTATTTATTTATACATTTTTAATTTTATTTTCAAACATGTATGATTTTATTAATTGGCGTCTCCCCAATAAATTCAACGAGAGAGAGAGAGAGAAACAGAAAGAGAGAAACAGAGATAAAAAGATAAGATGATATGTCCATCATTGCCCCGGGAGTACTCACCTCATTTAGGTAGAAATACAATTTTAAAAAAATGCATCCTAGCCTGGCCAGTGTGGCTCAGTGGTTGAGCATCGACCTATGAACCAGAAAGTCACGGTTCAATTCACAGTCAGGGCTCTTGCCCAGGTTGTGGCTCGATTCCCAGTGTGGGGCATGCAGGAGGCTGTCGATCAATGATTATATCTCATCATTGAAGTTTCCATCTCTCCCTCTCCCTTCCTCTCTGAAATCAATTAAAAAATAAGAACAAAAAAAACAAAAATTTTTTAAAAAAATGCATCCTATGTGGCAAGGAAGAATTTGACTTTATGGGACACCTGGAACTTAGACATTAAACTCTCATTTCTGACTGCTTCCGTTCCAAAGATGCAAGGAGATGCTTGCGCTTGTTAAAGGGCACCTGGGATGACTGGACTCTCTCCTTTTCAGCGGATTAATCCCTCGGCTGAGATGGTGATGATCGACAGAATGTTCAACCAGGAGGAGAGAGCGTCTCTGTCCCGGGACAAGCGGCTGGCACTTGTGGACCCTGGTAAGTCACGTGGGGTGGATAGCGGTCGTCAGGTATCAGGGTTCTCTTTTTCTGTATTTTAGATGTAATTCTAGTTCATTCCTGGGAGCATGTCCATGTAGCCTCCACTTACTCTGCCGCCATTTTTAATCCTCGAGATATGGATTCTATATTTTATGAGGTTACGAGGCATGGGGAGATGTTTCTGTTACACAAGTCTCTGCACCACAAATGCCCGTCATCGGCTGCTGCCTGACTGATGCCCAGTACCTTCCACGCGCACCGTTCTCCAGGGAGCAGGCAAACTTGGTGCTTTGCACAACAGTCCTATTTTACCTTCAAATTACTATCTGTTTCTTTCCATCCTCATCACCTTGGTTTTTCCATTAGTAAGATGGCAAATTTTTTGTTTGTTTTGTTAATCCTCACCTGAGGATATTTTTCCATTGATTTTTTTAGAGAGAGTGGAATGGAGGGGGAGAGACAGAGAGAAACACTGATGTGAGAGAGAGACATCAATTGGTTGCCTCCCGAATACCCCAACCAGGGCAGGGAATCGAACCCCTGACCCTTCAGTCTGCAGGCCCATGCTCTATCCACTGAGCTAAACCAGCTAGGGCAGTAAGATGGCAATTTCATCACAGCATTTGAAAATACTAGTAAAATCATATAACGCTGGTGCTGGACCAATGATGGTTTGTGCTAACCAGTTTTAACTAGAAGGTAAGCACCAATAAAAGGATAATATAAAAGGCTGCATGAAAAAAAAGGAAAGATTACTGAAAACAATAAGATAATTCTTTTCCTGGACAGGACGCATGTTGACCTGGCAGAGTGCAGCTGGTTATTCCAGGTCCCCACGTGTGTCTTAGGGACTGACGTGCCATCACCCAAAGACACACAGTCCCTCACACCCACCCCTGCCCGAGCCTCCTCCTGGAGCTCGCTGCTCCGGGGAAGAAACTGGCTGGCACTGCATCTCACTTGTTTCAGAGCAGTCCTTGTAACAGACCAACAGGAGAGCGAGGCGAAGCGGAGCGCTGCCCGCTGCCCGTCGGTTTCCCTCTGCCTTTGCAAGGAGGTCTGGCTCCTGCGGGAGGCAGGCAGCCCCGTGGCCCAGGGTGTTGAGCTTGGGCAACTCCTGGGACACAGGCCTCCTCCGTGGGGCGGGCGGGGCTGACCCCCGCCTGGGTCTGGGTGCGGCCCTCACGCTCCTCCGCTCATTCATGTTCTTTCTGCTCCGTTTCCAGAGGGCTTTCAAGCTGACTTCTGTTGCTCCTTCAAACCCGACGCCGTTGCCTGCGAGCCGCCGTGTGGCCGGACCACCAGCTCGCTCCCTCCGACCAAGGCCGCGAGCAGGGACCGAGCCAA
>NW_005371832.1:39559-39833 GCF_000412655.1 Myotis brandtii | reverse complement strand
GCGCCCCCGGCCCCGAGGGGCCTCGGAGAACCGCGGCCAGACCCGATCACGGTCCCGAGAGCAAGCTCTCGAGCATCCTCGGCGACTCTCGCTTGGAGATGACGTGTAGCAATTCCTTCCAGGACAAAACTCGCAGGAATTCGCCCCAGAGCGACGTTTTACACACAGACATCATGAAGGGGTCGGGCGAGCCGCAGCCGGACCTCCAGCTCACCCGGAGCCTGGAGACCACGTTCAAGAACATCCTGGAGCTCAAGAAGGCGGGGCGGCAGGC
>NW_005371832.1:21102-39305 GCF_000412655.1 Myotis brandtii | reverse complement strand
AGTTCCAGTCTCTCCTGCAAAAGCGAACGGACGGCTCCTGGCTCCAGCCCGCTCGGCCCATCACCGTCCCTCCTGCTCTCACCCTGTTCTTCCTCAAGAGCAATACTCGCCGTGGGTCCGGGGAGATCCGCCAGGGAACCAGTCCTTGTTAGAAAGCAGTCTGATAGGCCTACACATTGCAAGTGTTCTGAACGCGCTTTTAGTCAGTTTTTTGTTTACTTGTTTTATTTTCTTAAAAATACTGTGTAACTCAATGCGATCATAGGACCCTTGGCCCTGGGTAAAAAAAAAAAATCCTGACAATCATAAGTCATTTGAAAAGAACAGACTTATTAAAGAAAATCAAACAGGACTGATAGAAGCTACTTTTTAAAGCATACCCCACTGTATCTCCAAATTTTGGCTTTTTGGTTTTGTTGCTGTTGCTGGAGGGGAGACCACATAGCTCTCCCCTCGCCGCCTCAGCAGTAGCTGCTGGCCGCTGCGGGGGACCCTGTGCAGGGCGCCCCTGTTCATGTTCCGTGCTTTCCCGAGGCTCCTGAGCTCAGCCTCGGGCCTTCCCAGCACGTCCGAGGGGGTTGGCCCAGGCCTGCTCCGTTCCTAGCGCCGCAGCGTGACTCGGAGCCTCCGCCCGGCTGAGCAAAGGGAACGGAACCCGTGAGGTGGCACCGTGCGCGGGGTGGGGCCGGGGTGCAGCCTGAGGAATAAATCTGTATATATGTAAAAGCATATATATGTTAACTGTGAGAAAAAACAAGCGTTTTGCATTTTATGATTGGATAGAGTCAACATAGGATGTACCTTTTTGTTTGTTGCTGGGTTTTGTTTCCTTTAACCTCTCTTTGCACCCTCTCCCACAACAAACAGCCAAGCGTCAAAAGCACTTTCATTTGAAAACTATGTTGTAATTTTTCTGTTTAAACCTTAAGGGGACTTTGGCCTTGTTTATGCTGCTTGTTGTCTGAGCACAGTAGTCACCCCTGGCAGCAATCATTACCAAAACACAGACAAACCAAAGGTAGCCAGCCAGCCCACCACGGAACGAAGAGATCTGGGACGCGAGAGTCCCACACAAGAGCCAAAGGACGTGCCCTGTCATGGCTTGTGTTTGGCCTATGTTCATATTAGTGGACATGACATTGCTTTATTTATTTATATTTCTTTTCAGGGAGCTTTCCCCCATTTCCTTTCTTTTGTGCCTGCCCAGGTCACCCCATTTCTGTGGTTACTGTCACTTTGGTGTCATGGTAACATCAGTTAGGTCCCGTCCTTGGGAAAGCTACATCATGGTATTTGCTGTGCACTGTCACACGGGCGTGAATGTGCCTGAGTGCTCAGGTCCCCGGGTCGTCGTGCTGACAGTGTGTACACACGCCCCCCTTCCGTGTATGCACTCTCTCAGTTATTCTGTTTGTCTCTATGGCTTCAGAGGTGTGCCCACTGGTGTCCACCCTGACACGTTGCCAGGGCCTGCTTCTGGCTGTCCGCAGAATGCGGGTGACTCCCATTGTCATCATGTTGGACATGTCTTTTCCAGATTGGCCTGTGATGGAAAGGAAGGCTTCTGATTGCTAGAAAACGCAGCAACAGAAGACTGATATCTCCCTGCCCCTTTGTCCCACCAAACAGAGAAACCCTGCTCAACAGCCAGTCTTCATAAAAGCAGAGCACCTCCTCCCCACGCCCACCCCCGCCAACAGAAACCGGGAAATGTGGGCCATCTGAGGGTTACCATGTTTTCCTTACTTGTGCCAATGTCCACGCTGCATATCCCCCCCTTTTTCCTTTATTGTAACATATTAGGAAGATACGTTGCTGTTGCGGGTTGGAACTTTCTGTTTGGGCAGCCCTGGGGTGGCACCCGGCCCTGAACCCCAAGGTTTCACGGGCTCTTCTTCCTTTACGGCTCATGCTCCCCTAATTCCTAGCAAGACTTAAAGATGGTTCCTCCTGATCAAATTCTCCTCATTGTGGAACTTTATACCTGGAAGCCTTTGCGAAGGCTGCTAATGAGTTACATTAATTACTGCGAATCAGTGGAATTCTTAAAGAGACAAGATAAGCTCTATGTACATTTGTTGCACCTCTTCCCCATCCTGCCCTGCTACCCAAACCCTAGCTTTTCTATATACCACCTTCAAGGGTTTTTTAAGCCCTAACACTTGTCTAGCAAATGGAGAGCCTAATTTACCAAAATGAAACTTGTAAATTTCTGTGTCCTTGTATGTAAGTTTACTTTTTATGGAGGAAAGATTCTAGATAATGACAAATGAAGATTACGAGATGTGTTTTACTCCTGTGATTAGGTTATGCGCACATAGGTCATAACCCGCATGCCGAGCCCTCTGGTGAAGGGTAAGAGAGCTCAGCCTCAGATGGCCAACCTTCAGTTGTTCAGGTTCATAGTCTAAGTTTTAGAACTACTTGTACTCAGTAACAAAAATCATTTCTTTCTCTCTTTTTTTTCTGTTGTTGTGGAAAAGTGTGAATTTGTTATTAAGCATTTGATTTTCTGTGTCCTTAAGTACTGCCTAAAGATAAAGCAAATTTTAAACCGGCAATTACGAAAAAAAGAACTATTTTAGCTCTGAAGAATTTAGTAGACTTTGTTAGATTAGGGAGGCCTTACAGACTGACTTGACTTAAAGAGGACGCGTCACTCACTGTCAGTGTGGTGTGGGCTTTATTTGCTTAAATACCTTCATTTGTATAGTATGTCTCACTTGAAATTGCTTTGTATACATTTTGTAAAAATATTTATAAAATGTTTTGTAAAAAAGTATAACAAATTGCAGTTTATTTTGTTATGTTGGATAAATACTGTTAAAAGAAACCAGTCAGTAACTATATTGTTAATCCATGGTTAGGAAATGTTTAGTTGGAGATTACAAAATGAAACAACCATTGCAATACAGCCAAAGATTTGGGAAAATGTGCAACTGTGATTGTCTTGATTTGCAAATAGGAATGGCTGCTTTTCCCAGAAGAAGGGTAAGTAAGTGTTCAGTGGGAGTTCTGTTGAAATAAACGTACCATTGCCGAAAAGTAGCCTAGGCAGTGAGAAGGTAGGGTTTTAATTGATCGGCCTTTCCAAACGGTTACAAATTAAACCAAGTTGGTCGTGGGGAAAGTTTAGTCATGTACTTCTCTGGCCTCCATCCCTGCTCCTGTCACATGGATCCTTCCTTAACTAGCGAAGGAAAAACAGGGTCATTTGAAAAGTTAGATAAGTGAGCCTCAATCTGTAGGAAGTTTCCTTCCATATATTCTTATATTTATTTTGTTTCTTCAAGGACAAGAAAGTAAGGGGATAAAGAACAAAAGCAGAGCCCTGGCCGGTGCGGCTCGGCTGGGCCTCATCCCGTGCACCGAGAGGTTGCTGGTTTGATTCCTGGTCAGGGCACCTGCCCAGGTTGTGGGCTCAGTCCCCAGTAGGGGACATGCAGGAGGCAGCCAATCGATGTTACACTCTCACATTGATGTTTCTCTTTTCTCCCTTCCTCTCTAAAAGTCAACAAATTTTTTTTATTTAATATATTTTTATTGAGGAAGGGAGAAGGAGAGATAGAAACATCAATGATAAGAGAGAATCATTGATCAGCTGCCACCTGCACGCTCCCCACTGGGGACCGAGCCCGAAACCCAGGCATGTGTCCTGACCGTAAAGAAAACTATTTCATATAAGACTTGTTCCAGCACTACCTGGGTAGCTCAGCTGGTTAGAGCATTGTCCCGATATACCAAGGTTGTGTTTTCAATCCCCAGTCAGGGCACATTAAAGAACCAACCAGTGAATGCATCATAGGTGGAACAACAGATCTCTCTCTCTAAAACCAATAAATAAAAATTTAGCCCTTGCCAGTGTGGCTCAGTTGGTTGGAGCATCATACCATATACTGAAAGGTTTGGGGTTCAATTCCCAGTCAGAGCGCATACCCAAGTTGTGGGTTCTATCTCTGGTTGGTCAGGACGCATGTGGGAGGCAAACAATGTTTCTCACATCAATCTCTCTCTCTCTCTCATCAATTTTTTTAAAGTATAAATAAATACATTTTTAAATTTATTTCAGAATTAACATGTTTCTCTTTGGAGTCACACCTTTGACCAAAATGGTAAGAAATACCCATGTAACCTTATCTGTAAAATTAGTCCCATGAGGCCCTTCTGCGTTCCTGTCCTCACGAGTGTGACTCTACCCAAATTGTTAGGGAAACTACCAGAGGGTGAAATATATTTCTAGGGATGACAGTATAGGACTCCTTAAATTTCTCTTTGGGGCCTAGAATTTATACTCACACCCTTATTTATGGTTTCATTGCTTCCCCTGCCCTTAAAGCAGTAGCAGTCGTGAACACAACATTCAGCAACAACCAACATGTAAATGGGAAGTTGTCATATAACTAACAGAAATTAGGATACTTACTGCTTGAATCGTCACATCAATGGATGGAGTCCCTAATTATTTTTATTTTTGCAGTGTTGCCCTGATGTCGAGCTTCTCTCCTTACTAAGGACAAATGTGTGTCCATCCTGATGCTCTTGTCCCCCTTGGACCCTTTGCAATGGGGATGCCCCCTGGGTGACGAGTTAGAAGGAGGGACCATCTGACTGCTTAGTTAGGATCAGTGTCTGTCCCCAGGGGCAGGCCCAGAGGAAAGAACCAGGCATCTTCTCTGAGGAGGGGGAAGCCCTCAGCCCTGGCTGTGGAGGTGGGAGGCCTTGTTTCAGGAGGGACCCTAGTCCTCCCTGATGTGGAGGAAGTAGCCAGTGGATTCTTGGAGACAGAGGGAAGGGAAAAGACACAAAATCCCCACCATCTGGGGAATCACTGAAATAGCATCGCTCAAGCAGGACTAGCTATGCTGTCTTCGGGACTAACTCCCGAGACAGGCAGGGCTCCTAGGGACCCCGCTGAAGGTGGAGAGCAGTAACCGCCGAACCTTGGAGCAGTTTATAGGCACGGGCTAGACACGGGGGACGTGTGTAACTGGGGATGATTTCTGTTCTCTATGAGTCCAACTCTAGAGAGAAAACAAGCAAATAACTAGGTACGTTTGGGAACCGGCCGGATGGAGTTCCAGAGAAAAGAAACTGGAGCTGAAACTCTCCAGGACTGCCGCTTGGTAGAGAGCGACAAACTGGATTTCCATGCCCTGGTTCTTAGTGCAGATTCCTGAGTGATGTTTGAGAACAAATATGTAGACTTTCTGCAGGGATGCAGGTAAAGGACGTTTGTAATTATAGTGATAACATGTGGAGAAATCTGTCCCAGTATGCACACAAATGCTGGAGGCGCGTTTGTCGTATAAAGTAGATTCGGTTACGTGAACAGCCTGCGTCTGCATTGCTGCAGGGGAAAGGCCTTTATGAGAAACCTCTCTGTACCCCTCGCGCACAGGTGCTGTAGCCCGGCCTTTGACAGCAGCCGCAAAGGCAGGACGATCCTCCTGGGAAATCTAATTTCTGTGAAGGTCAAGGAGAGCCGTGTGAGGGGGTGGGCAGCAGCATCTGCAAGCAGGTGCCAGTGCTTCATCTCACACGGACTCAGCTGCCTCCACAACGAACTAGGAAGACTCATCCGGAAATGAAGCTGCCTCCATTCCTTGGTGTAAAATGATGTTATTGAAGACGTGTGGAAAGTAGAAAAAGCTAATGTTCCATTATCCCTGGGATAATTAAGAGGTTTGGGTTTCCGGTTTTGTTTGGTTTTACCTTCTGCACACTGTCTCCTTCCTACCCTAGCTTTCTGTGTCTGTCCTTAACCCTCAAAAAGCTGCTGCCCCTCACCTGTTAGCTCCTTTTTCCTTCCCACTTTTGCTCCCTTACGTTTGTTTTTCAAGATCAAAAGCTGCTATCCATGTTGTCTTCCCCAACTCCAGGCTCATCTGGCTGCTCTCACACTACAGTGAGTTCTCACTTAAGGTCATTAATAGGTTCTCGGAACTGCGGTGAAACGGCGACAAGGAAACCAATTTTACTGAAAGCCAATTGATATAAACAAGTTACGTTCCTGTGGCATCTCATCAACGTTGTCATGTAGCGACGTCATTCCAGGACCTGCTGTAATCTCTTTCCCACATGCTTCCTGGTAACCCACGTTCCTCTGAGGAAGCAACAAGGAAAGCCTGAAACGAAGGACATGGGCTGCTAGAAGGGTCGTAATCCAGGAAGGTGGTGTGGGGCAGATAGGAAACTGCAGGTGGACCCCCTTTCCGGTGTGGGGGGTGTGGTGGTTTGGCCTTTCGGAGAAGGCACTGCTTCATTATCTAAGTGAAAAGAGCAGGCTTACAAATAACCCCAAAGTGCAGAGAACACTGACATAACTTATTGTGGGATTTGTTAGCAAAGGGACCCTGGGGTTAACTCAGGGAACCACAAAATGTTGGTCCTGAAAGGGGTCTTAAAAAACATACAGTCGAGGAGTTTCTAAAACAGACAAATCACAGGAGGCTAATGACCTAGAGAGCTTTCATTAAACTAATAAATATGTGATAAACAAAGGGCATACCACACAATGTAAGCCTTGCTCCCATTCCAGGCCCCACTCCCATTTCCCAAAAATAATACCCATCTACACTTTTTTGTATATCCTTCCAAAATTGTTGCATACAAATACATCTATAGCCAAAAAACAAAAACAACTAGGGCCATGCTCTTACACCCTGTTCTGTATCTTCTTTTTCAAATACAATCCAATACAGACATTTTCCAAATGTCTTAGAATTTTATAGTCAGGATTCTGTGATGGCAAGCAACAGAAACTGATCTGGTTAACTAGCATAAGGAGTTTTATAGGAAGGGTAAGGATTGAAGGGAAGTTTGAAAAAAACACCAGGCTTGAGCAGCACAGGAACAGGGAAATCCCAGGAGGTGGAAATCCTTAAAAGGCTTGTCGCAAACCTACATTTCTTCCGTCACCACTGCTCAAGATTCAAAACCAAGGAAGATAAGTTTACGGTCCCAGGCCCCTCCCACTGGGCAGGTGAGAGGCCTGGAACAGGTCTCCCAGAACGCTTTCACGTTATGTGTGGAGGGCAAGCTTGTGCTACTCCACGCCCACAGATGTACACGATGAGGGACAGTTCACTGGAGAAAGGGGATACCGTTGGGAAAGAGGATTGGATGTCAGCAGGCCAAAAAGTGAAAAACACCTACCACTGAAGTTTTGGGGACTTGAGGACCTACATCACTACATATAATTGCAGAGTCTTCCATACATTTTTAAAAATTTTTATATTAGAGAGAGAGAGGAAGGTAGAGAGAGAAACACTGATTTGTTGTTCCATTTATTTATGATTCATTGGTTGATTCTTGTATGTGCCTTGACTGGGTATTGAACCGGCAACATGGCTGTTATCAGGATGACCTTCTCACCAACCGAGCTACCTGGCCAGGGCCTTCCATAATCTACGTAATCACTCCCTAACGATGGACAACTGACGTGGTCAAGAAAAAAGAGAGCAGAAGCCTCTGAGACAAGCTACAGAGAATAAGATTCTTGAGGCTGTGCATGGCCATGCCAGGCTCTCACTCAGTAACCGCCCTTAGGAAAAAACCCACTATCATCTCACCCGGGGTGAGAGCCCGTGCTCAGAGCTCAGTAAACATGTTCAGTTAGTGAGGGAGTTTTGGTTGAAGCCTCCATCCCTTTTTCTCTGATCAGCCTGGTGGGAGGGTGGCTTTGGCACTGAGACTAAGGACGCTCTCAGCACCACCCGCGGGCACTGGATCGCCTTCCCTGAATCCTGGCCTCCAAATTGGTCTTTTCAGCCAGTGTTGCCGATAGCCCTGAAAGTCCTCCTCTCTCGCATATGTCCGCTCCACAGAACCTGCCTTTTATCTCTCGGGGAAGTTACAAAATACTGACTCATTTTGGTTCTTTGTTCAGTGTCTAATGGATGTGCCACACTTTGGTGATGCTTCTGTGTTTGGCTCCTCACAAAGGAAGACACATGGGGAGGCGACGGGTGAGGAGGAGCCTTCCACCACCGTCTGTGACCCTGACGACGGCACTGTCCGTCGGTATCTACTCATCAGGGAGCGAGCTCTGTGCGGGGCACCTTCCTTCATGGCTGGACTGGTTACACAGCTGATGCCAATACGATGCCTTGCACGCGGCCAGCAAGCCCCTGCAGGTGTCCACTGTTGTGACAGGTGCTGTACATCAGAGACTAGGAGACAAGCTCCCTGCCTTCTGAGCACCCGGTCTAAGAAGGGAAGCAACAGGCCAAATGGTACAGGATGAAGTCTGTGGGGGTCCCTGGGAGTGCTGACGGCCAAATAAGCACATCGCTCTATCCTTACTGTGCTAGATACTTGGCAAAGCCTGGAGACTTTTTTTTTTTTTTTTTGTGCCACAACTGGCGTGGGGATGCTACTGGCTTACAGTGGGGGCAAGTTTGGGATGCTGCTCGACACCCTTACAGCGCACAAGACAGCCCCTCCCCCATAACAAATAATTATCCGGGGCCCCAAATGCCACTAGTGCCAAGATGAAGAAGCCCGAGCTGAAATGGAAAAAAAGAAAGAGGAACCTGTGCTAGACGTCTAGGATCAGGCATGGTCCCTGCCCTGCCAGGGTCACGGGTAAGAAATGTGTGCAGGAATTCGGAGAAAGGGCGGAGACTGCTTAGAGCCTTGCTGGTTAAACTGTATTCCTAGCCCCGAAGCATCCCTTCGAAGCGTGTTAAAACGCCGCCTTCGACCTGACGCCCCCGCCCCTCCCGAGTATCTGCATTTTCGCAGGACCCTCGGGTGGCTTCGGTGCACACAAGTGCTTGCGACGCGATGTCTGAAAAGGCAGGACTGAGTTCCGTCCCATGGTTTTACTAGGACCAGAGAGAAGGCAGCGTATTCCAGGCGGCAAGAGGGGGTGTTCTGGGAGGACGAGGAGGCAGGCACTCCCGGTTCTCGGTCCGGCAGCGGTAACACCAGCGCTGCTGCCGGCGGTCGGTGCCTGTGCCCGGCGCTCCCCCCGGAGCAGCTCACACACCCTCCTGAGGCTTTTTTTTGGGGCGTTATTATCCTCGTTCTGTGGGTGAAGGAGACTACGACGTAGATCAAGGGCCCGCTGCTGGAGCCGGGCCGACGGAATCAGGGCTGCACTTTCCCACCCGACGTCGTTCACAAGACCTCCGCCCCCCGAAGAGCCGAAGCCGCCGCCGCGCGCTCTCCGTAGGGAGCGAAAAGACGGCCCGGAAGCGGCCCGTCTTCCCTTCCGCGCAGCCCGGCGGAAGCCGGCGGAGCGGCGCCCGCCCCCCACCGGAAGTCGTCGTGCACGGTGGGAAGCGTTTCCTTGTTTATAGCCCAGCCCCCGGCATATGAGACTATAGCTTGAGTGAAAAGGGTTTTGAATGTTACAGGGCTCCAAAGCCCTTGGGAGCAGTGTAAAGAAAGCCTTGTGCAACCTCTGGCAGGAATCGGGGCTGGCGTGACCTCCGCGGTGGCTGCTGCTAACGGGACGCCTGCTCTCCGGGACGCGAGGCTAAGAGACGTCTCTATGGTCAAGTACACGTAGAGCGGTGCCACGCTTTCCCACGCGGTGGGACTGCGCATGCGCTGGGGCTGCAGCTTTGGCAAGATGGCGGAGGAAGAGTGAGTATTTGGGACTCTGAGTCTCTGGCATGGGTCCTAGGGCATCCGGTGCCATCCACGGGTTGGCGGGAAATAAGGATACTTGTGGTCTGAAGGAAGGGAATGGAAAAGGCTCCAGATTACAGAGGATGGGGGTGTAGAGCGGGGACTGTAGGGCTCGGGCGGGCCGGCGGGCAGCGGGGGCCGTCAAGTTCCGGTGACATGGAGGGGCGAGGATTGACTTCCAGGCCGCGGGGCTGGAGTTGGGTTCACCGAGCCTGATTTAGGATTCCCGCTGCGAATGGGTCTGCGCCCGCCCCAGCCCCAGGGTTTTACAAGGATGTCCTCGCTGCTAGTGTCTGTGAAAGGCTGTGTCAGTAAAAGCTACTTGGACATGAGGAGGAACAGTGGCTAAAGGGTTCGTGATTTTTTGTATGTTTTCATTGATTTTAGAGAAAGAGAGAAACATCCATCGGTTGTTCGGGTAGGCACCTCAGTCCGGGCGTGTGCCCTGACGAATAGGTTTGGTGCTCGGGCCAGGGCGGAAGTTCATGACTCGCTAAGCAGCGGTTCTCAACCTGTGAGTCACGACCCCTTTGAGGGGGGTGGGGGTCGAACGACCCTTTCACAGGGGTCGCCTAAGACCATCGGAAAACACATATATAATTGCATATTGTTTTTGTGATTAAGCACTATGCTTTAATTATGTTCAATTTGTAACAATGGAAATACATCCTGCATATCAGATATTTACATTACGATTCATAACAGTAGCAAAACTACAGTTATGAAGTAGCAATGAAAATAATTTTATGGTTGGGGGTCACCACCACATGAGGAACTGTATTAAAGGGTCGCGGCGTTAGGAAGGTTGAGAACCACTGCTCTAAGGCTTCCAAGCGGGGCGGGGGCGGTCCACTTGGAGGACCGGAGTCAGAGCCACAGGTTTCCGGGGAGTCTCGGTTCTTAGGACTTTGAAGACGGTAATGTTTGCGGAAGCCTAGGAAATGGTTTGGAGGTCCATTGAAGATGCGTTTCCCAGACATTGTCGCTGACCTCAATTTTCTGTATCAGGCAAAGAAAGAAGATCCCTTTGGTTCCAGAAAACCTCCTGAAAAAGAGGAAGGCGTACCAGGCCCTCAAAGCCACCCAGGCAAAGCGGGCACTTTTGGAAAAGAAGGAGGTAATTGTGGGGACCCAGGAGGATGGAGTTAGAGTGATCATGTGTTGATTTTTATCTGGCTCTGGTTGAATTGGATTTGGTGCCCCACCCCCGTCAGTTCGATGGTTCGTGCCTTCATTTAGCAAATCTTTATCGAACGCTAACTGTGGGCAAAATACTGGAGTAGTTTGTTCAGGAACACGTGGGAGGGAAGCTTGTACCATCTGGGTTCATACCAAGTGATTTGAGAGACCAGACGTGTCACTGGGGAAAACAATCTTAGCATCTTTTTTTAAATGTGCTATTTGCTCAGTGTTTTGGGGTAAATATATATATTTTGGAGGCAGGGAACAAAACGCGTGCGTGTTTTGTACTTTAGGATGCTTAACTGTTAGGTTCCCAAAAACGCCTGTAGGTAAACATTGGTTAACAGCACGTGAGTGAACTTACCAAGGACTTTTCTCAGCGGTTCCCAGGTTTTCTCAACTCCATCTTCACTTGGTGTCTCATTTTTTCTTTTTTTTTGTTTGTTTTTGTTTATTTTTAGAAGGTAAAAGTCAACTGTGTTTTTGTTTTTTTTATTGCTTAAAGTATTACACAGGGTATTACATATGTGTCCTTTTTTTTCCCCCCCGCCCTTGACAATCTCATTTTTTCTTTACATGAGAATGAAGGAGTTGGTTTGCTCCCTTTGCAGACGTAAGGGGAGATAAGCTCTATTGATAGTGATTAATGCCTTACTGTCCTGGAAGTAAAGGTGACTAGAGACACCAAGTGGTGATGCTGGTCTGCCTCTCCGTAGCAGAGGAAAGGAAAAGATATCAGGTTTAAGCGACTGGAATGGTTCCTGCACGATGCCTGGCGGCAGCGACGTGACAAGGTGCGCCTCAGACGACTGGAAGTGAAGCCGCACGGTTTGGAGGTGCCAGATGAACATTCCTTGGCCTTCGTTGTGCGCATCCAAAGGTAGGCCACTCGCTCAGCTACGCGAGGCTGGGGGCAAACTAGTGATTCGGCTCTAGACGCCTTTCTAGGGAGATGAGGTAAAAATAGGCCTGAAGCCACTAGGTGAGTTGTGCCGGGAATTCAGGGTTGAGCTCAGCATAGGTTTTGTCTTTGAGGTTAAGGAACTGATCTTAGGCAAATAGACATGAAAATACACTATGTGCTGTGAGGGTTAAGTTCTGGATTGGTGGGGGGACAGTGTGTATACAGGTTGAAGACACTCTTCTAAAGCAGGAGCTTGAAGCTGAGGCCTGCAAACATGTAAGGAGTTCACCAGTGTTAGGGAAAGGCTTTCCATGGGAGCTGCAGGAAGTCCTGAAGTGGGGGAATCAGGGCATCTCTAGGAACAACCAAGGTCAAGTGGATGGAGCATAATCGGCGCTAGGGAGAGACATGAAAATTGTTGGGGTTTTTTGTTTTTTGCGTTTTTTAATTGATTTCAGAGAGGGAGAGAGAGAGATAGAGAAACATTAATGATGAGAGAGAATCATTGGCTGGCTTCCTCCTGCACTGCTCCACACTGAGGATCCAGCCTGCAACCTGGGCATGTGACCTGGTTCATAGGTCAGTGTTCAACTACTGAGCCACACTGGCCAGGCATTTTCCTTACTCGTTCCTATTTGCACATACAACTCTGCCTCTTTCTGTTTCCCCTGCCTCACCCAAACTCTGCCTCTTTCTGTTTCCCCTGCCCAATCACCCAAACCAGAAACCCGTGTATTTTAAATATTTATGAGCCTTGCTTACCAGACCTCCTACACTGTCAATAGTCTATTTCTTGGGCTATCACTTTAGTTTTCTAACTTTTACTGCTTCTGGTGTCACATTCTCAGATCTGTTCTCTGTACCCAAAAAGAAATCTGATCTTCTTTACTTAATATTTTCCATCACTTTTACTGTCCATAGAAGCAAGTCCAGCTTCCTTAGCTTGATATACATAGGCCTACACCCCCCCACACACACACCACAAATTCTGGGACCACCTCTGTTCCCATAGCACCTCAGGCATGGCTGCACATTGTGTGGAAATGATCCACTCTGCGGCTGCCTCCTCCTCTACTGAACTCTGTAAGGCACAGTCTGTGTCTTGCTCTCGGTGTGGCCAGGAGTGGCGTACATCTCACAGGTGCTGGTTGGGCTGACATAAATGAAAGAGAGCCTGACTTTCTCTGCTCTTCATTTCAGGATCAGGGGGGTGAGCATACTGGTACAGAAAACCATTGCAAGGCTTCGCCTGAAGAAGATTTTCAGTGGTGTCTTTGTCAGAGTGACCCCCCAGACCATAAAAACGCTGCGTATAGTGGAACCGTATGTGACCTGGGGGTGAGTAAGGCTTTTGTGTGTGTGGCTTCACATTAGGTTGTATTTGAGCATGTTGAGAACATTAGAATGCACAGGGTACTATTCCCCAAGGCTCCCGTTGCTGTGTTGAAAGAACATTTTGCTGTGACCACAGTCACCAGAAATCAGTGGCCAGCCGCAAGAACCTTGGGATATGGGGCAGGTAGAGCAGGGGATACCGTGCTGCTGGTGATGTGCCGTGGACAGTACCATGCAGGGCTTGTTCCTCTAGGCCAGCGGTTCTCAACCTTTGGGTCGCGACCCCTTTGGCGGTCGAACGACCCTTTCACAGGGGTCACCTAAGACCATCCTGCATATCAGATATTTACGTTATGATTCATAACAGTAGCAACATTACAGTTATGAAGTAGCAACAAAAATAATTTTATGGTTGGGTCACAACATGAGGAACTGTATTTAAAGGGCCAGAAGGTTGAGAACCACTGCTCTAGGCCACAGCTGAGTGCAGTGGGTAGAACAGAAACTAATTATTGGAGTCTTAAAGCAGAACTAGGAGCAGTGCTTGTGTAAGAGTAATGTTCCTCCAAACATTAAACCCAGCAAAGGCTTGAATTTAGTTGCAAACTCTTGCACCATCTTGAGTAGAGGGACACCTAAGGCCAAAGTCCTAGACCAGTGATGGCGAACCTTTTGAGCTCGGCATGTCAGCATTTTGAAAAACCCTAACTTAACTCTGGTGCCGTGTCACATATAGAAATTTTTTGATATTTGCAACCATAGTAAAACAAAGACTTATATTTTTGATATTTATTTTATATATTTAAATGCCATTTAACAAAGAAAAATCAACCAAAAAAATGAGTTCGCGTGTCACCTCTGACACGCGTGTCATAGGTTCGCCATCACTGTCCTAGACTATAAGCCAGGACTTACTTTATTTGTGTCTGGGAAATAAACTTTTGCCTGGTAACATTTTTGTCCATAAATTGTAATTTCAAATTGGATAGTCAGGCCGCTCTGGTTTTTACCCTCTTCACTGGGTGTGCCCTCGTATCCCAGCTGCAGTGTGATTGCAGGACGCTTCGTGGTGAGGGGAAGGGGTAGTTGGGAGCACCTCTCCTCAGCCAGGCTGCAGGACTGAGTGGCAGTATATGGCAGTGTGCCAGGGGGCAGCTAAGGCTGTTCTTTATTCTGCCTCCCTTAGATTTCCCAATCTGAAGTCTGTCCGGGAGCTCATCTTGAAACGTGGACAAGCCAAGGTCAAGAATAAAGTCATCCCTTTGACAGACAACACAGTGATTGAGGAGCATCTGGGTGAGTACTGCATCTTAGGGATAAGTTTTGGCAAAAAGCAAGGCTCTTTGGTGGTCCTGTGTGGGGTCCAGGTTATATTCTTCTTGAGATCCCAGGAACCCGCCAGAGTGCCCAGTTCTGGGGTATGAGAGCCTCTGAGCACACGCTGGGGAAATGTCGAATAAAGGAAGCTGCCCTTGTGTTTCTTAGGGAAGTTTGGTGTCATTTGCTTGGAAGACCTCATTCATGAAATTGCCTTCCCAAGGAAGAATTTCCAGGTGATCTCAGGATTCTTGTGCCCTTTCCATCTCTCGGTGGCCCGTCATGCTCCCAAGAATAGAGTGGGCTTCCTCAAGGAGGTGGGCTCCCCCGGTTATCGAGGTGAACGCATCAACCAGCTCATCCGGCAGCTGAACTAAACCCAGGTGAGGCGGGGCTGCAAACTGCCCTTTGCTGACTTTCTGGGCTAAGCTTTGTCACTTAAAAATTCTTTTTGCATTTGCCAGTATATGAGAGGAACTTTGGCATTGGGGGCGAGAGGAGGCTGGTATTTACAAGTCTAGTGGATGGAGACGTGCTTGGAAGGGTGAATGCCTGGTTAGGACATGGGACTGTGTATTCCAAGAGTTACAGGCTAGGAAATGTTGAGCAGTGAAAGAAATCTCTGTATTAATGTGGTTATTTAGCGGAAAGTGGGGAAAGAGTAATACTAAAAACTAAATAGAAAGGATTTGAAGGTCTAAACAATCCATTTTGTTGAAGGAATCTTAACTCTGAAAGGGCTCTTTATTGTGGTTACTACAGTACTCTTAAGTGCCAGGTCACAGTTCATTTATATTAACAAAATTGTGTTTTCCTTCCTCCCAGAATATCTGAAAGCACACTGCATTGGAAGCATGTGTTTCTGTTTTTTGGAATTATCCAGTATCTTCAAAGAAGATTATTTTCTGCTATATCTTCAGAAACTGCAGGGGAAGGGTCAGGGAAAAGATGGTGGTGATGTCCCACTTCCAAAGGAAAAGTCCAGTGTGTTTCCCACGTTGGCCACTGCTGCCACCTCTGAAATCAGCCAAGGACTCATGCCATGGAGGAGAGGGTCCTGCGTCACAGATAGGAGATGTCCTTCGTCACGTCTTCTGGACCCAAGCGTGAACTCAAGACGGCAGTGGGCCCAGCCCAGAGGCATACCGGAACTTGGGGTTCCCAATGCCTCATTTTGGAAAGAACTTGAAATACATTTAGAAGAGCACGAAAATGGGGCTCAATTGTCTCTGTTGTGTGTCCGTGTTCCAGCTTTTCGGTGACAGCTTTGAAAGCTCTCAGGCTTGACTGGCTCTAAATTTACCTGGTGGCTTCCTTTTCCTAGCTCAGGATTTTAACCTATTCTTGGATTTGTGAGAAGGGAAGGACCATTTCCCCAGAAAGACATGCATCCACTCCAATTTTTGCTCAAGGGCTTAGGGTGTTCATAGACTCTTATCAGGGACCCGTGCACCTTACACAAGAAAGTCCTGCACTATCAGGAGTGGTTACCCAGGCCTGGCCTTGCTAATCTGGTTCCCTGTCCTGTGGAAAACCAAAGCTTACAAGATCGCCTTTTCCCTTCAAGCTAATGGGTGTTTCCTGTTAGGAACACAGTGGTAGAGACTGAGCCCCTATACCGACTTTAACTTGGGATATTGTCCCCCATTTATTTCTGCTCGGCTTTACGATCAATTTTCTGGTTTCCCTGATGATCCGTCCTCTGCTTTAAGAACCCAAAATTAGGAAAAAATGAACCATTTTCTTGGTTTGGCATGGATGGAATTGGCACTATTTGGTCTTTTAGGCCCTGGGCAAGCTTAGTTACACCCTTTCCTTATGGGACACGGCTACAGTGTTTTGGACAGGTTCAAGCCTTGGACTGAGGCAGTGGTCGGCAAACTCATTAGTCAACAGAGCCAAATATCAACAGTACAACGATTGAAATTTCTTTTGAGAGCCAAATTTTTTAAACTTTATAGGTAGGTACATTGTTATTAACTTAATTAGCGTACTCCTAAGGCTTAGGAAGAGCCACACTCAAGGGGCCAAAAAGCCACATGTGGCTCGTGAGCCACAGTTTGCCAACCACGGGACTGAGGAGAGGGCACAGTCCTCTCATTGCCACGTGCAAGTCCCAGCTTGGAGGGCAGAGCCTTCCCAGCACAATTATAACAGATATAGTTGTAAACTTGAACCTATGGTCTGAACACGTGGCCCCACGTGCCTGAGTGATAAAGTTCAGGTGCATGTAGTTGAGTAGGGTTGAAACCCACGAGAGTGCTGTAAACATCTTGATCATGCCCTTTGCCTCATGGCATCTGCTATAAAATAAAGACACAGCTTGTGGGCGCTGGCGCTGTCCATGAGAGGAGCAGCGTCCCACTGAGACCCAGCTTTCATTCTCTTGTCTTTTCTAAGCCTTTCATCGCCCCCACTCAGGGTCACTGAACCAGGCTGAGCTGGCATGAGTCTGCCATGGCCATGTTGGCTCCCCACATTTCCTTGCATATTCTAGGCTGCAGGCCCCTCCAGGAGTATTGCTCTCTATCCTGCTGGTAATGCTGTAATAGACCAACATGATACTAGTGCTCCTGGGACGTTAGCCTTGACAAGGGTCTGATCCTGCCTATGTTGTCATAAGTGTCTTCTCTTCTGCCACTCAGTTGCCTCAACCTACCATCTCAGCAGTTGGTGAAGGTGTGCCAGGCCCAGGTTAAGACTTGAAAATATGCTTAGCCAGTGTGCCTGGTCCCTTAAGATCAGCCTTGCTGCAGTTTGGCTCCTGGGCCCTCAAACATAGCTGTGAGATTGAGTTAGTGTAACAGTGCCTCAGAGTGTGCCAGGTTATGAGGTAATTAATTAGGTGGTTGCCTCAGGAGTTAACCTGCCAGGAGTAGATGTTACTCTAACACTGAAGAGCATTGTGAAATCAGATTACAGTGATGTATCTAAAGTCATGGGAAAAGAACATTGTGGAAGCCCAGAGTTTGTATCCCAGATCTCTTACACTAAATACGGGAATAAGATTTTCACTCTTGCCTGTAAAATGGGGCTAATTGTGTAGTCTAGCCTGTCTGCTTCACATGGTTGTTAAAAGGATTAAGGAAAATAAGTTTTTAACTTAGAATTCTGTATCTATACTAGTACATATAAAGGCCTAAGCGACCAGGACTACTGGTTGACCAGTCGCTATGATGTGCAGTGACCACCAGGGGGCAGGCGCTCAATGCAGGAGCTGCCCCCTGGTGGTCAGTACCTCTACCTCCCCCCATAGGCCTCCATCTCTGGCCAGGCTGAGGGACCACACCAGGTGTGCACCCGCCATGTCTGTATCGTGTACCGTGGTATGCCATTCCCCAAACAAGTGGGACTGTCCTGGGAAAAGCAGGAAGAGAAGGTGCAGGGAGCCAGATCCAGCGGTTAGAGCCAAGGGTTCTGGGATTTGATTGGCTGTTCTTCAATGCCTTGGGATTTCATTTGCTTAATGTATTTTTTAAGTCATTTTGAGGCCAGATTTGACCATCAAACCTTTTATTAACCGTCTGGAGAGTGGCTGTCCAAAATCAATGCCACTTGAATCCTAAATTCACTTCCACAACCATCAGAATAAGCTGAAGCAGTATATAAACACGTTATCAACATTTCTAAGTTCTCAGTGTGTCCTAAGTTGCATTTTAAAAATGAAAACACATTAGCCCAAACCTTTGGCTCAGAGTGGATAGAGCGTCGGCCTGCGGACTCAAGGGTCCCAGGTTCGATTCCGGTCAAGGGCATGTACCTTGGTTGCAGGCACATCCCCAGTAGGGAGTGTGCAGGAGGCAGCTGATCGATGTTTCTCTCTCAT
>NW_005371832.1:20508-21088 GCF_000412655.1 Myotis brandtii | reverse complement strand
ATATATTTTATTGATTTTTTACAGAGAGGAAGGGAGAGGGATAGTTAGAAACATCAATGAGAGAGAAACATCGATCAGCTGCCTCTTGCACACCCCCTACTGGGGATGTGCCCCCAACCAAGGTGTATGCCCTTGACCAGAATCGAACCTGGGACCTTTCAGTCCGCAGACCGACGCTCTATCCACTGAGCCAAACCGGTCAGGGCAATAAAATATATATATTTTTTAAAATGAAAACACATTGATGCATAGCAAATAGTATGAGATTTGTTTCCATTGCATTGAAGGGCTTTTTGAAATTTTTTTATTGAAATACGGACACAAAACAACCGCATGGTGCTCCCAGGAGGCTTAAGTCCAGCTGAGACAGGTCAGGGAGGAAGCACAAAAGACGAGTAACTGGTCAGTACCCAGTTTTCAGTCCGAGTTTATTCGGGACAGTCCCCTCCAGATCTCGCAGCTGCAAAGGATCTCGAGCCTCGGGAACCCACGACGACCCCTTAGGAAGACGTGGTCCTCGGTCCGCCGAGCCGGGCTCCCCCAGGTGTTCCCTCCTTCCCTACCCGAGGGTCCGCGTGCC
>NW_005371832.1:6064-20256 GCF_000412655.1 Myotis brandtii | reverse complement strand
TCGCACTGCCTGGCGGGTCCATGTCCGACAGCGCAGCGGACCGGCGTGCGGGAGGCAAACATTTCCGGGAAGTATGGGTGCAACCACCTCGCAGGGGCCACAGGCCATACCAAGCCGCCCAGGCAGGGGGAGCACTTGAGAACCATGACCGGCTCTGCTCAGAAACGCTTGACACACACATGCACAACTTCACCCACCCAGAGCCTCCACGGTGGAAGGCTTTGGGGGAAACAGGAAGGCTCGCCATGACAACGTGCATGCGGACGGGCTGACGCAGGCCAGAAGACCCACGTGTGCGCGTGTACCTCCTTTCCTGCACACGTACAGGGACACCTGCATAGTCACAAGGCGGGCTCAACAACGTCCTGGACTCCAGCACCCACGGAAAGCAGCCGCAGAGCTGTCTCCAGGAGCCTCCAGAGAACTGGGAATAAGTGACAGCCCTGCGGAGCCTGGCCGCTCCCTTCCATCAAGACCCCCTGGTGTTCCCAAAGCGGGTGAGAAAAGAGGAAGCCAGGCTAGGTGTGCTACAGCCCCTCTGGCTGCTTGGAAAGCCGGGCCAGTGGTTCTCAGGTTTCTTAGTTTATCGGAAGCTAGCTGATCTGGCAACACCGCCTTAATCATGGAATCAAAGTTCATTACATTAACAGGACAGACTAGCACCACGTGTCTCCTAATGCAATGCTCTGAGGACACTGCGGATGTAGGAATACTACATCTCTTCTGTCGTATTCCTGCCAAAAATGTTCACTCTGAACCTCATCTTGAGGGAATGGACAGACAAACCAAAGTGAGAGTCATCCTGCAGAATGACTGGCCTGGACACTTTATAAATGTTCATCTCATGGGAGAACATTCTGGATCATGTGGGTGGGCCAATTACCATCACAACGGTCCCTAGAAGAAGGAGGGAGTGTGTGTCAGAGAAGGGGATGCGATGATGGAAACTGAGGCAGACAGATTGAAGGTATATGCTGCCGGCTTTGAAGACGGAGGAAGGAGCCACAAACCAGGGAATACAAGAGGGTCCTGGGAGCTGCAAAAGGCAAGAAAATAAGGAATGCAGTCCTGCCACAACTTGATGTTAGCCCAGTGAAACCCATTTCAGACTTCTGACCGCCATATTGTGAGATTACAAACTTGTGTTGTTTTGCCCTAGCCAATTTGGCTCAGTGGATAGAGTGTCGGCCTTCAGACCAAAGAGTCCCGGGTTTGATTCTGGTCAAGGGCACAAGCAGGCTTCTCCCTGTCCCGGGCCCTGGTCAGGGCTCATGCCGGAGGCAACCAATCAATGTGTTTCTCTCACATCAATGTTCCTCTCTGTCTTTCCCTCTCTCTTCTACTCTCTCTAAAAATCAATGGAAAAATATCCTCGGGTGAGGATTAACACACACACACACAAAACAAATTTGTGTTGTTTTTAAAACTTCTTTGAATGTCATAAAAAAGAAAGAAAGAAAGGAAAAGAAAAGATTGCGGAACTGTGTCAGATTAAACGAGATATGAAAAATGCAAAGTGTGATCCTGGATTGGATCCAAGTTGGAGGGGAAATCAGTTATTATGTTGTAAATATATTTTTTATTGTTGATAATATTACAGATATCTCCCATTCCTCCCCTTTTCCCCCCTTCTTTCCAGCCCCTACACACACCCCCCCCCCACACACACACACACACAGGTCTTCACTAACCTATTGCCCATGTCCATGGGCTATGCATATACATATATAAGTTCTTTGGAAAAATCAGTTATAAAGGACATTGTACCCTTGGGGAAATTTGAGTATGATCTGCATATTGGATGATAGTGTCCCAATGCCCCCACTCCCCCCGCCCCATCTGCAGGGGATACATTCCAAGACCTCTGGTGGATGCCTGAAACATGGATAGTACTGGACCCTATATCTGCTATGTTTTACCCCATACATATGCACATACCTATGGTAAAGTTTAATTTACAAATTAGTCTCAGTAAGAGATTAGCAATATTACTAATAAAATAGAACAATTATAACAATATACTGTAATAAAAGTTATGTTAATGTGGCCTCTCTATCTGATAACTGAGATGGCTACTAAGTGACTAACAGGCGGGTAGCGTATTGTGTGGACACGCTGGACAAAGGGATGATTCGTATCCTGGGTGGGACAGCGCAAGACAGCTCAAGATTTTATCGCAGGTTAAGGCTGGTGCTTTAAAACATGAATTGTTGCCTGGCCAAGGTGGCTCAGTGGTTGAGTGTCGACCCATGAACCAGGAGGTCAGGGTTCCATTCCTGGTCGGGGCACATTCCCCAGGTTGTGGGCTCGATCCCCAGTAGGGGGCGTGCAGGAGGCAGATCAATGATTCTCTCTCATTGATATTCTAGCCCTCTCTCCCTTCCTCTCTCTGAAATCAATAAAAACATACTTTTTTTAAAAAGCTAACAACTTGTTAATTGTTTATTTCTGGAATTTTCCATTTAATCTTTTCAGACCATTGTTGACCTCCAATAACTAAAACCACAGAAAAGAAAGAAGGGGAAATTACTGGGACATTAATTTACGGAGAGCACAAATTGTGGTAAAATTGTGAAGAATTGTTTAATCTAAATGGTTTGAAACTTGTCAGAATAAAAAGCTGGACTTGAGAAGCTAGCCTGGTGGGAACTGACCACACTATATGCTCTATAATGGAGAATTTGACTGGCTTTTGTCCCTCATTCCTGGGAGAGAGACTAAATCCTTGGAATTTCTCAAGTATTAGGAGTGATATATATGGTGGGCCCTGACAGTTTATACCAAACAGGTGATTCATGGTGGCCCCTAAAACGTTTCAGGATTGAGGCTGGCCATGCCAGAAAAACCAACCACGTGGTGAAAGGGTTGCGGTTTTGAGCCCTGTGAGGTCTAGAGAGAAGAGAGAGCCTGGAGATTGAGTTCAATTGCCAGCCAATTATCTAATCAACTGTGCCTGGGTCAGGAAGCCCCAATAAAAGCTCTGGACACAGAACTCAGTGGAGCTTCCTCATTGGTGAACACACTGAGGTGTCAGGAAGGTAATGTGTCCCGATTCTATGAGGAGAGGGCACCCAGAAGCTGTGCATTCAGGACCCTCCCAGACCTGACCCTATGTGCCTCTTCATGCGGCTGGTCCTGCTGATTCATGTCCTAATAAAGTTATTCATAAGAATGGCACTTCCCTGAGTTCTGTGAGTTGTTCTAGTGAATTATGGAACCTAAAGGGGGTTGTGGGAATCCCCAATTTTTACCCCGTCAATCAGAAGTGCCTGTGGCCTGGGAACCCTTCTGAACATGCAGCTGGCATCTAAGCAAGAGCAGTCTTGTTGGGGACGAGGCCCTTTAACTTGTGGGGTCTGTGCTAACGTTAGGTGGTTGGCACTAGAATTCCGTTGCAGCTGGGGTTTGTAACAGAACTCGGAATGAAGGGTGAGCAATCAGGACATCTTGGAGGGCACATAAGGCTGAGGACTGGCCCCAGGATGTCATTGGGTTGCCAAGTTGCAGTGCTCAACCCTCTAGTCCAGTGATGGCAAGCCTTTTGAGCTCGGCGTATCAGCATTTTGAAAAACCCTAACTTAACTCTGGTGCCGTGTCACATATAGAAACTTTTTGATATTTGCAACCATAGTAAAACAAAGACTTATATTTTTGATATTTATTTTATATATTTAAATGCCATTTAACAAAGAAAAATCAACCAAAAAAAATGAGTTCGCGTGTCACCTCTGACACGCGTGTCATAGGTTCACCATCGCTGCTCTAGTCTCTTAGGCTAAGATAAGGGCATTGATGGGAAATGGGTGGGACACTGAGATGGAATGGGGACATTGGCGCAGACATGGATGAGGCTGAGAATGGTTGAGTCCCCAGGTTCTCCTGAAATAGTTTTGTCTGTGGAGACAACATCCTCTGTAGGTCTCCTGTCTCCCAGGACATCAGCCCCAGAGCCCTTCCCACCTCCAACCCCCCTTGGCTCCAGGCCCTTCGTGAGTTAGATCCCAGCACAGCCTGCACGGGCCCACGCTAAGAGGAGAAAGCCCCGCCAGAAAGAGTTACAGGCCTTGCCAACCTGCCTTGGCGGGAGCCCCTGGAACTTGTGTGGGAAACAGACCCAGGAGGGTGGACTGTAAGGCTCAGCGTGGCCAAACTCACGGCCAGGGATGCTCATCAGGGTTTGGGATGTAATGTGTTGGCGTGAGCACCTGGGAGAGGCATTCATAGTCTGCTGGTTTGGTTAATTAAAGCCTGAACTTCATGGTAGCCTATAGTTAATAAGCTTGAAATGCCGGAATTTCCCTGGCATACTAGAGAGGAAGGAGTCTGAAATCTCAGGGAGATGGGAGGGCTGGATTGGGTTTGTTCTGTGCAATCTGTTTAGCCACTTCCAGCCACATGGTTGAAGGGGGTCAGGAAAACACTCCTTTACCAAAGCATGTCGAAGTGCATTGGCGAGCGACATCGAATTCTTGATATGCTCAGATGGCTGTCCTCTGTAGGCTGGTAATGCTATTGGGGGGGGGGGGGGGTGGTGCCAGGAGGATCACTGGAACTGGATTCCCTGATCTCAGTGAGGATAATGGTATCCTGGTGATGTAAAGGCCAGGTGGTGATATTTTTTGCATGTGTTTTTTTTTAAATATATATATTTTTATCAATTTTAGAGAGGAAGGGAGAGAGAGATAGAAATATCAAGGATGAGAGAGAATCATGGATCAGCTGCCTCCTGCATGCCCCACACAGGGGATCGAGCCTGCAACCTGGGCATGTGCCCTGACCGGGAATCGAACCGTGACCTCCTGGTTCATAGGTCGATGCTCAACCACTGAGCCACACCAGCCGGGCCAGGTGGTGATGTTTAACAGCCAAAGGCAAGGTAACGACAAAGACCCACAACAAAGCGTGGGAAAGAATGGTCATCAGGTGGACCATGATCAGCCTCTATCCCCAGGCACCCCAGGGCTTGTTCTGTCAACCGTGGTGGCAGGGGTGGAGTCATGCTTTGTCTCAGGAGCGTAGTCTTCCCCTCTCTGGGGCTACCTGCTGTGATCAGTGCTACAGCCCAGTACTGAGTCCCCATTTGGGCACCATTCCCACCCGGTTGTAGATGGATCTGACTTGGCCCTGCTAGCATGGAAGGGCTGTGCGTTAGCTTTGCAAGAATAGACACATTCCAGGTCTGCATTCACTTCTGCCTGCTTTGCTTTTGTCAGCACCACGGTTCATGGACCTACAGAGCACCTTATCCATCCATCACCACGGCAGGCCACACAACACCTCCTCCAACCAAGGCATGCATTTTATAGCCAAGGAAACTGTCAAATGAGCTCATGCCCAGAGAATTTACTGGTCTTACCCTGTGCCCCGGGGCCTAGAAGCCGCTGGCTTGACAGAAGACCGGATTGCAGCCAAAGGCTCAGGGAGAGCAGAGCCGAGAAGCCACCCCTGCAAGGTGAAGGCGCCTTCCTTCAGGATGCAGGGTGTTCTTTCAACCAAACAAGGCGTGGCTCAGTGGCTGAGCGCCCACTTATGAACCAGGAGGTCACAGTTTGGTTCCCGGTCAGGGCACAAGCCCAGGTTGAAGACTCAATCCCCAGTGTGGGGTGCGCAGGAGGCAGCCAATCAATGATTCTCTCTCATCATTTCTCTCTCTCTATCCCTCCCCCTACTCTCTGAAATCAATAAAAATATATTTTTTCAAAAAACACATTAAACCAATCACTGTATTGTTTAATAATAGATACATATATGGTAGAAACAACAAATAAAAGCAAAGGCAAAATTAACCAAAATTCAGGATAGAGGTTACCTCTATGGAGGATGGGGGGATGTGATCAGAGGGGGAGCTCAAAGGCTTCAAATGTATTAATTAGTATTCACTTTTTCTCAAGTGACATAAAAGGGTAGATAAGGTTTATTATTATTCTTTAAATTGCATACATACAAAAATAATACTTTTGCATGTACAACTGATCATAAAAATAGAAAATAAATTACATAATGAAGTTCATCCACTCTTCTGTGCTACCTATAATACAAGCCAAAAACCCAGGAGTCATCCATGACCACGCCCTCAACCAAATCCCATTAATTATCACTCCTGAAGTTTTCTAATCTCCCACTTCCTCACCTTAGTCCTTCCAGGGTCACCCGGAGCACTGCAGCCCCTTGCTCTCCCTGAAGGCAGTCAAAGAAACCATTTTTCGAATGTGATTATCATTTTAGTGTGAATCCAATCTTGCCAACTTGCTATCAGAAGCAAGAGAGAGAAAGAAGTAAATTGCCCAGGACCACACAGCCAGGAAATGGCAGGATTCAAAACCTACTAATCTTTCCCACCCTTTTGTTGAACAAGATAATACTGGGAAAGGCTGAGCCCAAACCTGGCATAGACAGGGTATCACTGTTAACGGGTAGATTGATTTCTTCTCCTGCATTCACCCCCTCACCACGGAAGGGACCTAGTGCCCAGGTGGGAATAAAAGAGATCTTCGGTGCTGGAAACCTGAGTCCTTGGGGCCAGGAATTGGGTCACAAATGAGCGCCCTCTTGTCCCTACTTTTAAAAAAAATATCATATCCACTCCCCTTGCTTGGAAGTTGGGTGGAGGACACCTGGAGGCCTGGCCCAGGTGCACTGGGGCCATTAAAACAGACCGAGGTGGCATGCAGAACAGAGTTGGGGGGCAGAGGGCAGGCAGAGCTAAGGTGCTGGGACTTCCCCAGTTGCCCAGAATAAGTTAGAGGCTGCAGAGGTTCAGCTCCTCGCCTTGGCAGCACGTTCAGAATTGTCCGTTATCTTTCTGCCGTACAGCGGGCACCATCATGTTCTGAGCTCTCGTGTCCAGCACCAAGCATGACCCAGGGTAGACAGCCAGGAAATGGCAAGTCTGGCGAAGCCCCATGAGCTCTTCAGCTCTGACTCGGGCACCTCCTTGAGAAGAGAAGTCTTCTTCCCCGCACACTGCTGCTGTTCCATGCCATCCACCACCAATCCCCTCGGCTGGGATGCTCTCTGAATCGCAGGCTTAAAAATCTTTGCTGAGTCTGGTCAGTGTGGCTCCGTTCACTGACCATGGTCCTGTGCACTGAAAAGCTGCCAGTTCGATTCCCAGTCAGGGCACATCCCCCAGGTGGTGGTACAATCCCTGGTCAGGGCGCATATGCCTGTCCGACCTTCCCCTTTAGGTGCCCCTCCTCTCCATGGGCGCTGCACCTGGGTGGACCTCTCAGCCCCTAGACCTAATGGTTCCTGGACCCCAGGAGCCTGTCCTGATTCATCTCACTGTGGCATCACCTGGCAGTGCTCGGCACCAGAGTAGGCACAGGCAACATCTGCAGAAGGCACCATCTCTGAGTGAAGAGAGGTGCCTGTGGGGTGGACAGATCCTGGTTGGGATCCCAGCTCCGCCCCTGGAGAGCTCACGGGAGAGCTGGGGGAAATGCCTTTCCTATTAGTTCGCTGGTCAGAAGAATGGCTGGCTGAGGAGTCCAGAAATGAGGTCTGGAACTACCTGGTTGAGCTGTCAGGAGAGCCCTTATGCGCAGGTATCTGGTATCTAAGCTCTGTAAGGAGGCGAAGTTACAGTGGGTTTGTCCTTCTCTGCCCCGGTCGATTGTCCTCCACCCCCAAGTCACCTAGAAAACAGAGCCTAAAACAAGCACAAAGTACCACTATTTTACTTGGATGGCGTAAACCCAAGGCACTGAGAGGGAGAAAGAAAAAGCAAGGCAGGGGAGAAGGGAGGTGATGCAAGGTGATGGCAGGGGGATCCTGCGACCCACGAAACCCAAGGCACTGAGAGGGAGAAAGAAAAAGCAAGGGAGAAAAGCAGGGGAGAAGGGAGGTGATGGCAGGGGGATCCTGCGACCCCACAGCCTTGAAGCACAGCAGGTGTGCTCACTGGCTGCTTGGGCGATCTCCCCGTTGGCTGCCTGTGTGGAGAGGCTGCCTTGCAGCAATTCAGGGAAGGGAGGGGAGCAGAGGGAACTTATCTGCTTGGGTCTCTCCCAACTCCCATTAGTCAAATGTTACCCAAGAGGATGAACTCCCCCAGGCTTCTGTGTTGCTGGTGGCCACTTGAGATGCCAGATCCCATGCCCTGCGGTGGGGCATTCCATCCAAGAATGAAAGTGGTGGGAGGAGACAGAAGCTCTGGGCATGTGGCTGGTGAGTGCTGGACAGAATCTGATTCAATAAGGTGTGTCCCAAACAGGCCAATAGTACTTTTCTCACCAGAAGACCTTCCCCAAGGTCACATGGCTAGTAAGCGGTAAATTCAGGATTTGAACATACTAGTAGCCTGGCTCTGGAAACTGTGGAAGATTACGATGAGGAATTTGGATTTTTTGTAGCAGGCCAAGGAGAGTCACTGAAGGGCTGCAAGTTGGGGAGTGACATAAAGAGCTTTTTAAAAATATATATTTTTATTGATTTCAGAGAGGAAGGGAGACAGAGAGGAAGAGAGACAGAAACATCAATGATGAGAGAGAATCATTGATCAGCTGCCTCCTGCACGCCCCCTACTGGGGGAATTGAGCCCGCAACCCCGGGCATGTACCCTTGACTGGAATCGAACCCAGGATCCTTCAGTCCACAGGCCGATGCTCTATTCACTCAGCCAAACCAGCTAGGGCTTTTTTTTTTTTTTAACCCTTAGGGCAGATAGCTTCCCTTCAGCTTTAATTCCTCAGGCCTTGGGGAAATTCCCAGATTCTAACAGCTTTCTTTAAAAATAAATTATTAATTTTAGAGAAAGAGAGAGAGAGGGAAGGAGAGAGAGAGAGACAGACAGAAACATCAGTTTGTTGTTTCACTTATTTATGCATTCATTGGTTGCTTCTTCTTGTATGTGCCCTGACCGGAAATCGAATCAACAACCTTGGTGTATCGAGACAATGCTAACCAGCTGAGCTGACTCATGAATTTTCTAATAAAGCTCCCAATCTCTACTTTGCTTCATCTGTCCATGTAGCTAAACGCAGCAACAGTAGGTGGCCCCAAAGAGACAAGGGCATGCAAGACAGTTTTTGAAGAGTCCCCAACAGGGGTCCAGCTCATATGGGCTTCACTCAACACTGCCTCACAATCTTTCTCTAAAGCAGCGGTTCTCAACCTGTGGGTCGCGACCCCTTTGGCGGTCGAACGACCCTTTCACAGGGGTCGCCCAAGACCATCCTGCATATCAGATATTTACATGACGATTCATAACAGTAGCAACATTACAGTTATGAAGTAGCAACGAAAATAATTTTATGGTTGGGTCACAACATGAGGAACTGTATTTAAAGGGCCAGAAGGTTGAGAACCACTGCTCTAAAGAGACTAGCTGGTCAGAGGCAGGCAGGATCTGGGTGGAGAAGCCAAGTGAGGGGAAGAGCAGATTGACCTAAAGGCCAGGAGCACCAGCCATCTGTTCATCGTTGGCCTGTGGATTCGGGGATCCTGGCACCCGCAGATGTGTCCTTTGGTGTTGCCTGAGGTGGTCAGATCTCATCAATTCTTGGCCGCACTGATCACATGTATGTGGCCAGTAGCTGGTGTATATCCACATATGTCGTCCAACGGAAGAAAGGCCACGTACAAACTTCCCACTCACCTTTATAGGGCCTCTCACCTGTGTGTGTGCGTTGGTGACTCAGGAGGTGGGAGCGCGTGGTGTAAGCTTTCCCACAGTTCTCACGCTAGCAGCAGGAAGGCCCTGCAACCAGGCTCTCCTCCTGGGAGCCCTTTCCGGGGTCCTGCACGTCTGCTCTGCTCTTTGGGGAGCAGGTGTGGGCTGCTCAGGGAGGAAGGGGTCTTCCTGGGAGGCTGGCTGGCTAACAAAAGCGTCCTGGGATTCTAACGTCAGCAATAAGGGGGACCCAGCTGGGGCCATCCCACAGTTGTGGGGACCTCTGGGGGGGCAACGTCTGAGCCAAAGAGGGGAGCCCTGCCTGGCCCCCAGCGGAAGGCATGGTTGGGACAATAGCATTCTAGATTAAAGAGTCTCTATTAGAAGGTACTGTGGGGGCCAGCATAATGCATTGTTGGTGTCCTAATGTGGCCCATTGGGGAGCATGCTTTCATTCCCACTGAAGGTCATGGCCACCCCTGGAATACTGGACTCTCCTAAGGGCATCATCTGGGGCCCCTTGAAAATGATTGTTCCTGGTGGAGAGGGAGACATTCCCTGCCAGTAAACCGTCTGGGAGGGAGGGAGTTACCTGGGGGCAGTAGTTACCACGCTCAAGCAGAAGTACATCGAACCGTGGCCCCGCTTCCTTTGCATTCTGCCTGGGCTCCCGAGCAGAAGCCGGGGGGTCCTCTCCAGCTGTGGGCCCTGAAGGATGTGTCCAATGCCCGCCGACCCTCGCCATTCCCATTTCTCACACCACCGGCCCAGCAGGCAGAGAAGGGGTCCCCGTCATGGCCGGCTGATGAATCCCAAGCACCAGAGAAACTGGGTTTGCGACTGCGCAGCAGTGGTTGGCACTGGATCTGGAGCCCAAGGGACTCGCCGAAGGGCTTCTTCACAGCCCTCTGCCCAGGAGCCGGGTCCACCCAAGAGAGCCGAGACCACACGGACTCAGGGCCTACAGGAATAAAGGCTGGAGTGATCCTCCGAGTAAAACACCCTGCCCAGCCAAGGAGCTGGCAAAGGGCGAGGAGACCGTGTCCTTGGGGGTGAAAGCAGGTGGCTACGATGATACATTCAGGCCTCACGACCTTCACTTCCCACTGCTGACTTCTGGGAAGAACTCTCGCAGTAGCTAGGTTTCCATAGGAGTGTTGCCAGGTTGACACCCGCCCCCCTCAATCATATAGTAGCTGATGGGACACCATCCTCTGTGCTGGGGACAGGGTTTTTTTAAAATTTGGACCAAGGATCAGAGGAGCTTCCCTGTGACTCACCCCCCGACCCTGCCGACCCCACGCCCTAGTGAGCTGAGCGACAACAGGGGACTCGGGACTCACACCCTCCGTTTCAGGATCAGAAGATGGGAGGATGGTGAAGTCAGGAAATTTATTCTCCTTTTCCTCTCCCTGCGGGGTCAATACTGACTATATCCACTGACTGGCGGTCACAGCTGTTGTCTGGCACCCTCTCCACCCAGCTCTCTCTGGCTCCGGGTTCCTGAACGGCTCCCTCTTCCCCCCATTTCAGACCGCAGGTGCTGACACCCACTGTTACTTGCCACGGGTACTGTAGCAGCCCCGGGGGTTTCTCTGTGCCCTGCCCACACCTCTGTGAACAGTTCCCTTATTAAACTCTCTTCGAATCACCCAGCTGTGTTCCCGCTAGGGCCCTGGGACAGGCAGTAAATGTTTTAGTTAGGATTCATTTTAGAAGAAAGAGCAGAAAAGTTAAAATAACCATAGTATACAGAAGATAAAAGCTTGTCTTTCTTATGTAAATTAAACTTAGTGTTAAAAAAAAACAACCCCAAAGCTAGTGTGGCGGCTCCATGGACACACTACATAGACTTTTTCATCCTTTTTGAATTAACATCAGAACTGTTTTCCCACAACATGACAAACTCTTCATACAGAATCAGGATGTGGCTCAAGTCTCATCTTCTCAATCACTTTTCCTGTTGATCACTCCAACTCTAGAAGAATCCTCTCCTCCTCCCAGGACTCCACTCTCTGTCCCTGTGCGTGTGAGCGGGCGCGCACACACACACACACACACACACACTCACACACTCACCAGCCCTGGCATCTCTCACTGTCCAAGTTCTGAACCTGTTTATGAGCCTGTCTCCTTCCTTGACTGCAGGCAGCACCTCTTTTTGTCTTAGCCCAGCCCCAATTCCTGGCACAAAACAGAGACCAATGAATGGGTTTGGATGAAAGCATATTTTAAGGCCCACATTTTTTAAAAATATTTTTTTATTGATTTCAGAGAGGGAGAGAGAGATAGAAACACCAATGATGAGAGAGAATCATTGATCGGCTGCCTCCTGCACACCCCACACTGGGGATTGAGCCCACAACCCGGGCATATGCCCTTGACCGGAATCGGACCCAGGACCCTTCAGTCCGCAGGCTGGCGCTCTATCCACTGAGCCAAACCAGCTAGGGCTTAAGGCCCACATTTTTTAAAATTAATTTTTTTTTTAGAGAGAGACATAGATTTGTTGTCCTACGTATTTATGCATTCATTGGTTGATTCTTGTAGGTGCCCTGACAGGGGATTGAATACACAACCTTGAAGTATCAAGGACAACACTCTAACCAACTGAGCTATCCAGCCAGGGCGAGGCCCGCACATTTCGTCATGGAGATGCACCCTAGCTTATTTAGCTATTTCCTTATTGAACATTGAGGTGATTTTTACTTTTTATATAAATATCATGGTTGGGTTTTTATTTGACCAATGAAGAGGTGCCCCTGTTGGTGTTACTAGAAGAGACTTCTTAATAATTAGCACGCACACATGCTGACCCCTCTTTGCCCCTCTGGCTACAATTTTCTACTTGGATGTCAGGTGCGCGCGCCCAGTAATTGTTTGGTAATATCCACAGTCTTCTCTAGTGAGCACTGCTACTTTCCCTTCGTTTTCTTTCTCACATCCCATGTAGTCATCTCAGGTTAACAAGGGACCTCTTTTTTCTACCTGTGCATATTAAAAAAAAGTGGGGGGCCAGACACTCAGATGAGTATTCACATTCAATTTCATTTTCCCAAAAACCACATGAAAAGCGCTTTGGAGAGAGGCAGGCCTGTAAACACACCTGGCCCGCGCTGTCCTGCTAGGGAATCTTCAGCGGTGCAACCTGGTGTTTCTGAGCCTCCGTTTCCTCGACTGTCCGACGGGGATGAGGATGCCTGGTGACGGGGCGGCTCTGCGAACTGAACTTGATGTCTGTGAACAGGCCTGGCTCTTCGCAGCCGGTGGCAAGTGGCAGGCTCAGTCCCAAGTGAGGGGCTCAGCGCGGATTCAGCTGGGGAGCTCAGGCAGCTATCGGGACATCCTCCCCCCCTGGGCAAGGGCATCTTTAGGGCCAGCAGGGGCTCCTGTATGGGGGGAACCCCTGTGTGAGCAGACAGTGTCAGCTCCCTATGGCCAGGGAGCTACGCGAGGTGCCCCAAGCAGTGGGGGTCCCCACCTTCCTCTCCCTGGGAAGGTCTTGAAACCCATCTGTAATGTGGTAACCTCCCGGGCGGAAGGGCGGGCGGGAGTCGTTAGGGACACCTGCCTTCCCCCCTCCCCTCTCAGTGGGAACCCATGGGGACTGAGCACCTGGGCCCCGCAGCTCCTGGGAACACGTGGCCACAGAGGCCTCCAGGCTGCCCTGCAGGAAAGGGGCGGAGTGGAGCCCCGACGGGAGGAGGTTTCCTCAGGACATCGAGGGTGTAAGCAGCATGAAGATTAAAAATAATCATGGGGGAGAATCATGGGGACTACTAAAATAATCAAAGGGAGATGAAGTGAAGCTGGCACCAGAATAAAGAAATGAGAGCCATAAACCCGCCAATGTAAAAGGCATTAACACGCAATAAAAAACGTTTCCCAAATAAGGGGGACAGGAGGGACTACTCAGTTAATAATCTTGGAATAATTGATTAGCTCTCTGGGGGGAAATTAGATACACATCGTCTATCATACAGCAAAATAAACTCCTGATGGAGTTAAGTCGGGGGTGCAGAGAGCAAACTACATACGCACAGAAAGACAATAGAAGTGAGACTATGTCCTGGCGTGGGGGGGAGGGGGGTGCTCAGTTGGTGAGAATGTGGTGCTGATGCAACAAGCTTGTGATTCAGTCGCTGGCCAGGGCACATGCGAGAATCACCCAGTGAGTGCATGGATGAGTGGAACAACAGACCCATGTTTCTCTCCCTCTCTTGCTCTCAAATCAATTTTTTTTTTTAAGTGAGACTATATCAATTCACTGGAAGGGGGAGCAGACTTTCTAGGTTTAAAAAGCACAAGATAAATCCCAATAGGGAAGATGGATATGTTAGTTCATACGAAACAAAAAACTGCAGGTTAAGAAAAAAAAGTGAAATTTGCCCAGCCGCTGTGGCTCAGTGGTCGAACATCGGCCTATGAACCAAGAGGTTACGGTTCGATTCCCGGTACATGCCCAGGTTTCAGGCTTGATCCCTAACGTGCAGCACGCAGGAGGCAGATGTTTCAATGATTCTCTCTCATCACTGATCTCTCTCTCTCTCTCTCTCTCTCTCTCTCTCTCATTCTTCCT
>NW_005371832.1:4843-5232 GCF_000412655.1 Myotis brandtii | reverse complement strand
TTTTGATTGGAGCATTTAATCCATTTACATTTAGGGTTATTATTGAGAGGTACTTATTTGTAGCCATTTTAATTCTGTATGACTAGGTTTCTCTCTCTGTTTCTTCTTCTCAGCAATCCCTTACAGCAATCCCTTTAGCATTTCCTGTAATGCTGGCTTGGTGGTGATGAACTCCTTTAGCCTTTTTTGGTCTGGGAGTTATCTGACCGTCTATTTTGAATGATAGCCTTGCTGAATATAATAATCGTGGTTTCAAATCCTTGCTTTCCATTACCTTGAGTACTTCATGCCATTCCCTTCTGGCCTGTAGAGTTTCTGATGAGAAATCAGGTGTCAGCCTTATGGGAACTCCTTTGTAGGTAACAGTTTTCTTTTCTCTTGCTGCCTTT
>NW_005371832.1:3380-4571 GCF_000412655.1 Myotis brandtii | reverse complement strand
TGTTTTTTAATTGTTTTTTCTTTTTGGTTTTTGATTGAGTGATATTTTCAACTCTGTCTTCTAATTCACTGATTTGATCCTCTGCTTCCCCTAATCTGCTGTGTATTCCTTCCAATGTGTTCTTTATTTGTGTTATGTCATTCTTTATCTCAGACTATTTTTTTTCATAGTTACTATATCTTTTTTCATACTGTAGAGCATTTTTAACATTATTACTCTGAACTCTGATTCAGATAAATTTCTTATTTCTGCTTTACTTATCTCTTCTTCTAGTTCTTTCATTTGGGGGTTGTTTCTTTGTTTCCTCATTTTGGTTGTCTGTTTTGGTTTGTGACTATGTATTAGGTAGATCCTCTATACCTCTCAATCTCTAGTGAATAAAGTCTGTTTCTGACTAATTGGATCAGGCAAAGACTCAAAGCTTCCAGAGACTGCCTCTGTCTACAGACTAATAGAATTCTGAGTTGAATTGCCCCCCAGCAATCATCCTCAGGTGTGGTGAAAGTTTTTTCAACAGGGTGGGGCAGTTGCTTCTGCCTGGAGGCTAATAGTTACTTTTAATCTCTTAAGTGGCCTCAGGGCAAGGTGTTTTCCAAGAGGGTGTGTCGATTGTCTTCTCCCCAGGAAAGGCAGATGTCTATGTGGGAAAGTTGTCCTCCGCTGTGTGAGGCAATGGCTCAGACCAGGAAACTTGAGGTGTCTGCCTTCTGAGCTCTATCCCCAGAGTTCCCACTTCTGGGTACTGCTCTCACACTTCACCCTCCCTCTGCCAGAGCACAAAATGGGTGGCTCCACAGTGTATTTAGTGTGTTGGCCCTTTAAGAGGGTGCCTGAATTTCCAGCCATCTCTCCCTCTCAGACAGCACCCCACTGCTTTTCACAGCTAGATGTTATGTGGGTACCCTCCTCAGTTTGGTGCTCTCTGCTGGAGAGCCCAGCTTCAGGATTAGATCCCAAAGTTCTCAGTGGCACCCCCACCCCTATAGCTGAGATATCTCTCCAGGACTCCAGTTGCCATCTGTGGGTGCCCGACCAGCCCTTTTGCACCTCCGTCCCTCATACCACACTCTATTCGGTCTCCACCTTCAGTCCTTGGGGATCAGGGTTCTCTCCTGTGAGTTTTCTGTTGATTATTCAGGAAGACTTTCCGTATTTCAGTTGTAATTCCAGCTTGTTCCTGGGAGCATGTCC
>NW_005371832.1:0-2421 GCF_000412655.1 Myotis brandtii | reverse complement strand
AAAAAATATATTTTATTGATTTTTTACAAAGAGGAAGAGAGAGAGATAGAGAGTTAGAAACATTGATTAGCTGCCTCCTACTGGGGATGTGCCTGCAACCAAGGTACATGCACTTTGACCGGAATCGAACCTGGGACCCTTCAGTCCTCAGGCTGACGCTCTATCCACTGAGCCAAACTGGTTAGGGAATATATGTGTTTTCTGATGGTCTTAGGCGACCCCTGTGAAAGGGTCGTTTGACCCGCAGAGGCGTTGTGACCCACAGGTTGAGAACCGCTGCCTTAAGTGATGGCCTAATCATTAGGGAAATGCAAATGGAAACCTTAGTGAGATAGCACTTCACGCCAATTCGAAGGCCACTATCCAATTCAACTACAGTTAGTGCCCAGGCCAGAATGGCTCCCTGGTTGGAGACTCCACCTTTGGATCAAAAGGTCTCAGGCTTGATACCCAGTCAAGGGCGTATGACTCAGCTGTGGGATTGATGCCCAGGTCCCATCAGGGTGTGTGCAGGTGAAAGTCAATGGATCCTCTCCCTCCCTATAACTCTTTCTAAAAATTAATGAAAAAAAATAGGCAAGAGACTTTTTTACTTTTCATTTTCATACCACTGTGTATGGTTGTAGGGTCTTACTTTTCAATATGTCTAATGATATTACATTTAATATGTATGTACATATGAATCTAAGAAACAAAATAGCCCTGGCTGGTGTTTTTCAGTGGTTGGAGTGTCGGCCCATGGACCAAAGGGTCACAGATTCGATTCCTGCTCAAGGGCACCTACCTGGGTTGTGCAGGTCCAACCCCTGGTCCCAGTTCGGCCGCTTGCGGGAGGCAAGCAACCATGTCTCTTTCACATTAATGTTTCCCTCTCTCTCTCTCTCTCTCTCTCTCTCTCTCTCCCTCTCTGAGGATATTATTTTAAAATATATATAAATGAAATTCATAATGATGATAAAAATAAATAAAATTAACAGCCCTGTCCAGTTTCTAAGTGGTTGGAGCATCAGTCCATGGATCAAAAGGTTGAGGGTTCCATTTCCGTTCAAGGGCACATACCTCCATGGTGGATTTGACCCCCAGCTTCCAGGCAGGGTGTGTGTGGGAGGCAACCAAACTCTCTCTCTCTCTCTCTTCTCTCTCCCCCTCCCTCCCTCCCTTTCTCTCACTCTCTCCTTCTCTCTCTCTCCCTTCCCTCCTTTCCAACTCTCTCTAAAAATCAATGGAAAAAATATTCTCTGGAGAGGATTAACAAACAAAAACTTAAAAATTAAATAAAATTACCAAATGGTCCAGCAGTGCCACTTCTGGGTATATACACACAGAAATGGAAAGCGGGGTCCTAAAGAGATATTTGCGCACCTGTGTTCATAATATCTCAAAATGGAAGCAGCCACTGAGGAATGTGCATGGAGAGATGAATGGATAAGAAGCAAAATGGAGCCTAGACATGTACCATGGAATGGTGTTCAGCTTTAAAAAAGGAAGGAAATTCTGACACGTGCTCCAACATGGATGATGACCCTTGAGGATATGATGCCTCATGAAATCAGCCAGGCCCATAAAGGCAAGTTCTGTAGAATTCCACTTTAATGAAGTGGTCAAATTGACAGAGGCAAAAGTGTAATGTTAGCAGATAGGGACTGGGTGGAGAAGGAGGGAGAGTTAGGGTGTTTCATGGGTACAGAGGTTCAATTTAGCAAGATAAAACAAAGAGAGAAGAAACCTTATGGAGGGATGAATATGTGCTCTGGGTTGATCATCAATCTAGGAACCAGGAGGTCACAGTTTGAGCCTGCACCTGCCCGGGTTGCAGGCTCCATCCCTAATGTGGGGCAAGCAGGAGTCAGCCAATCAATGCTTTTCTCATCATTGATGTTTCTCTCTCTCTCTCTCTCTCTTCTCCCAACTCTCTCTAAAAATCAATGGAAAAAATATCCTCTGCTGAGGATGAACAAACAGAAACTTAAAAAATGTAAGAAATTACCAAATGGTCCAGCAGTGCCACTTCTGGGTATATACACACAGAAATGGAAAGCGGGGTCCTAAAGAGATATTTGGGCACAGGTTTTCACAACATCTCAGATGGAAGCAGCCACTGAGGTGTGTGCAAAGAGATGAATGGATAAGAAGCAAATGGATAATACAGCCCAGCTCTCTCATGATATCAACCAGACACAAAAAGGCAAGTTCTATAGAATTCCACTGTAACGAGGCGGTCATATTGACAGAGACAGAAAGTGGAATGTTAGTGGCCAGGGACTTGGGGGAGAAGGAAGGGAGAGTTAGGGTGTTTCTTGGGTTCAGAGGTTCCGTTTAGCAAGATGGAAAGTGGGGAGGGAGCCTTATGGAGGGATGACCATGTGTTGCAGCCCCCCAAAGAGGAGAAGGCGGAGGACAAGGAGCCATTGCGTCTGACCA
>NW_005371831.1:0-462 GCF_000412655.1 Myotis brandtii | reverse complement strand
TCCTTTTTCCCCATTGACCTCTCCCCAGCAGCCCCCACCCCCCACTGTCTGTATTCATTGGTTATGCTCATAATGCATACAACAAGTCCTTTGGTTGATCTTTTACCCCCCTCACCCCTAGCCTTCCCTCATAGGTTGGACAGTCTGGTCGATGCTTCTATGACTCTGGTTCTATTTTTGTATTTCGCTTAGCCTAATGCTCTCCATGTCAATCCATGCTGTTGCAAATGGTAAGAATTTCTTCTTTTTTACCGCAGCGTGTAGTATTCCATTGTGTAGATGTACCACAGTTTTTTAATCCACTCATCTGCTGATGGGCACTTAGGCTGTTTCCAAATCTTAGTTATTGTAAATTGTGCTGCTATGAACATAGGGGTGCATATATCTTTTCTGAGTGGCGTTTCTGTTTTCCTGGGATATATTCTTAGAAGTGGGATCACTGGCTCAAATGGAAGTTCCATT
>NW_005371830.1:0-2399 GCF_000412655.1 Myotis brandtii | reverse complement strand
TTCCTGGTATAAACACTGACCCTATGAAGTCAATACTTCTTTTTTAAAGATCAGTAAAGGGAGTTACAGAGAGGTTATCCTATCCACATGTGGTAGGCTGAAAATTACACCAGCCCCTGATTCCCAAGATAAGCATTCCTGATCCCCAGAACATATAAATGTTACCTTATGGCAGAAGTGATGAAGTTAATGATTTTGAGATGGATAGATTGTCTTGGATTATCTGAGTGGGTCCTACATGTAATCACAAAGGCCCTCAGAAGAGGGAGGCAAGATCAAAGGAGGAAGAAGGCAATGTGATGATGGCAGCAGAGATTGGAGTTATGTGATCACAAAACAAGGGATTCTGGAAGCTTCTAGAAGCTGGAAAAAAGGAAGTGATGGATTCCCTCCTGGAGATACCTTCATCCCTGAGGATACTATCATTTTATCTCCATAAGACTAATTTCAGGCTCCTGACCACCAGAACTCTAAGAGAATTCATTAGTATTGTCTTAGGAAACTAAATTTTGGGTAATTTGTTATGGCATCAATAGGCAACTGATATACCAAAGTTAATTGTGCATTATTAAAGTGTCAAGACAGTTCAAGAAGCCATTCCTTTCTCTTCCTGTAATTATTTTTTAAAATATATTTTATTGATTTTTTTACAGAGAGGAAGGGAGAGGGTTAGAGAGTTAGAAACATCAATGAGAGAGAAGCATCGATCAGCTGCTTCCTGCACACCCCCTACTGGGGATGTGCCTGCAACCAAGGTACATGCCCTTGACTGGAATCGAACCCGGGACTCTTCGGTCCCCAGGCCGACGCTCTATCCAGTGAGCCAAACCGGGGAGGGGTCCTGTAATTATTTTTGCAAAATTGTAATAATTCTGAATTTTGGATTTATCTAGAACATAGCAGCAGAAAAATCCTTCAACTCCACAATGCAGACTTCGATAGAAGTTAAAGAAATGTATTTTAATAACCCCAATCTTTTAAAAAAATAAATATATTTCCACATTGACATGTATGTTTATGATGTAAAGCATAAAGGGGGAAAAGAATAATAGGAAAATGTAAAATAGGAATCCATGTCTTTCTCTACATTCATCTCTTTGCTTCTGACTATGTGGAAGGAGCAGCATCCTGGTAGGGGGAAGAGCACCTTCATGGAGTTGCAGGTGGGGACCAGCAGCAGAGAGACAGGTGGCTCACAACAGAGGTGGATGTGGAAAGGAGCTCCTAAGGATGAGAAGCACGGCCAAGTGAACAGCACAGGAGAGACATGAAGCAAAATCCCTTCTATCAAAAGTCTCCTAGAGAGAGGTCAGTCCTAAGTGAGGGTTCAGGGGTGGGAGCTGTGTTCCAGATGCTTCTCCATTGCCAATGACCTCAGGGCTATTAGCATTCAAGACCAGCATACTATTTTCTGTAGTATATATGGATTCTATGTTCCTCTTCCCTTTTGGGAACCTATGAATGTTCCTGGAGAAGAAAATTAGTTGTCCCAGAAAACATAAAAGGCAGCTTCTGACAGGAGAAGTTTCATTCAGGGAATATGGAGAATGAAGTAAAACTGGGACATTGGTGGAGGTATTTTGATCCGGAGATGCAGTTCTGATTCTGCTCTGGATATATATATATATATATAGAGAGAGAGAGAGAGAGAGAGAGAGCCTGTCAAGGTGAGCTTCATGGATGTGTGACTTGTTAGTTTGCTCAAGGATCTGTGCTTAGAGGGTATAAAACTCTGTAATGTCATCTTCAAATTTTTCATGATTTTTAAACAATGGGCTTGGTATTTTTCTTTTGTGCCAGACCTCATGAATTGTGTAGCTGGCCCTGATCTGTGTCTTTATTGGAAATAGGAAAACTGTTACCTGGGATCCTTCAGGTGAGCAAAGTCATTCATACCAATAATTGGTCCAATAATATGGCCATTTACACTATCATTTCCAAATCTATCTGCTTCCCTCCATGGGTAGCAACCCTATTGTCCTCTAGTTCATGGCACATCTGGTCCACTTAGTACCTATCCTCAAGCTTAAGTATTGACTAACCCACTTTCTGAATCCAGTGAAGCAAAATGTATAACCGAAATTTAATCTATTTGTGGTGATGCAACAGAGAACTAGAACATCTTGTCAACCATGAGAGAGTCAACAGCCTCTCTCCCAGCTGAAAACAATTCCCAGCTTTTGGATCCATCCACCGGTAAGTCTAGGATTAGCTGCCTCTGTTTGGGCCTGGAGAGGGAGAAGGTAGGAAGGCTGGGAGGGAAGGTTGCATCTACTCCCAGGATGCATCTTTATATGTCATGCAATGCAGACTTTCAACCATGTAAGAACCATATGAAAAAACAAACAAACAAACAACGAAACAAAAACAGAGAGATTGTGATCATTGGGAGACTTTTC
>NW_005371829.1:0-743 GCF_000412655.1 Myotis brandtii | reverse complement strand
TAAGGATGCTCAAATGTCTGGATGACAAATACACACAGCTCAATGATAAATCCACACAACAATTATAAGGTTATAAGGAGCTGAATGAGAATGTCACCAACATGAAAAGGAACCAAGAGGAAATGAAGAACGACATAGCTGCAATAAAGAACACAATGGAAGGCTTAAACAGTAGAATAGAAGAGGCTGATCCCGCATCAGCGAATTAGAAGGCAAGGTAGGAAAAAACACACAAACACCGCAGCAACTGGAAAGAAAATTTAAAAAGCAAGAGGAAGGCCTAAGGGAGCTTTGGGACAACAAAAAAAAAAAAAATGAAACAACATCTGCATAATAGGGATACCAGAAGGAGAGGAAGAGAAGCAAGGAATAGAAAACCTGTTTGAAAAAATAATGACAAAAAATTTCTCTGATATTGGCAAGAAAAAAACTATGCAAGTCCAAGAAGCACATAGAGTGTCAAACAAGATGAACCCCAAAAGACCTATCCCAAGATACATCATAATTAAATTGGCAAAGACCAACGACAAAGTAAGAATCTTAAAGGCTGCCAGAGAGAGACAGAAAGCTACCTACAAGGGATCTCCCATTAGAATATCAACTGATTTCTCAACAGAAACACACTGGGCCAGAAGGGAATGGAATGAAATATACAAAGTGATGCAAAGCAAGGGGGTGAATCAAAGAATGCTATACCCAGCAAGGTTATTATTCAAAATTGAAGGTGGAATCAGGAGCTTCAC
>NW_005371828.1:0-779 GCF_000412655.1 Myotis brandtii | reverse complement strand
GGTTCCTTCAAGTGGAGGCGCTTTGGACGTGAACGGGTGGGACCATGTGGGGCTCTTGGGGCTCAGGCACAGGGAGTGGGCAGAGGGAGCTGGGCTGTGAGCCCCGCCCGTGGACATCAGCACCCGTCCCCACGCCCGTCCCCGGCCCAGCAGCCCTTGTCCGAGGAGCCTGCTGGTGGCCATGGAGGACGGAGCTGGGAGCCAGAGTGCGGTCAGCGGGGCCCAGTGTTCCTGGGACGTCGGTGCTTCGAGGACTTCCGAGGGCCCAGGACAGGAGATCGCATCGCAGGCCTCTGAGGGCGGTCGTGGGGGCAGCTCGGGGCGATTTGGCACCAACATGAGCGACAGCCAGAGCCCACGGCATCAAGTGAGACCCAGGAGGCCGCCGGGACTCACATGAACGGGGAGGGCGCCTCCTCCAGGGCAGAGAGGGACCTGCATGGCCCTGGGCCTCCCACCCCCACGGCTCAGGCGGGGTCACCAGTGGGTGAGACTCACCAGAAACAGGATCTGAGCTGCTCTCAGCGCAAACTGTTCCCCCAACAAAATGCTTTTTAGGTGACGCCTCAGTGTGTGCGACTCATTCTCAGATCACAGTCTCTCATCAAACCGCACACATCGCGGCAGAACTGATCAGCACAGAATTTATAGCTTTTCCTGCACAGCCACTGAGATGGTCCCCAAGCCTCTGGCAGTGAGAGGAGACCTTAGGATGAGATACTCAGCGAATGTCAAGGTCAACGCCTCAGCCACCTGTGGCTTCAGAGTGTGAGACCAGC
>NW_005371827.1:756005-776441 GCF_000412655.1 Myotis brandtii | reverse complement strand
TTTTTCTTTAACATGCATAATCTACCTTCCCTCACACTCTCCTGTGACTGCATTCATAGGCTGTGCTGTGGTCAAGAAGGTTTGGGTGGCCATACACTGTGCCCTCTGCCCTCATGGGCAGCTAGGAGACTACAGTCCACATTAAAAACCAGAGGTAGCTGGCCATTTATCACTCCCTAGAATTGCTTAATTGTTTTACACTGTTTTTGTGGGGCTGCCTTTCTGAAAGCCTTGATGGTGAAGAACGCATGGGACACGTAGCATGGGGAGAGCATGTTTGCTCCCCTGCGTATGTGCCCTTCTGGACAAGTCAACAGGGTCAGGGCCTTAAAAACCAGAGGTAGCTGGCCATTTATCACTCCCTAGGAGAATTGCTTAATTGTTTTACACTGCTTTTGTGGGGCTGCCTTTCTGAAAGCCTTGATGGTGAAGAACGCATGGGACACGGGGCACGGGGAGAGCATGTTTGCTCCCCTGCGTATGTGCCCCTCTGGACAAGTCAACAGGGTCAGGGCCCGCTTGCGATGCAGGGGTGACCTGGCTGCAGGAGCTCATCTCTACCCGACACACATGTATGCTGCTTTCCACCTGGTCCTTCATTCATTCTTCCAAACAACCTTCTGAGGATCCCAACACATGTTCTCACAGTGAAACACACAACTACGATATCCACAAGAACTTGACTGTGGCTAAAAACATCCTGTCCTCCTACAGTCTCTTCCCTGCTGAAAAATGAAATGAGGGTAAGGTGACAGTCAGACATCCACATTTCAGGAAATGAATGTGGTCTATGTCTGTCTGCATTGGTCTGGAAATCAGTCTGTGTGTGTGTGTGTGTGTGTGTGTGTGTGTGTGTGTGTGTGTGTGAACTCTGTATAGTCATGCAGAAAACGTTTCATTCTTCAGGTTGATGCTGGGTATCACTGAATACAGTGAGGGAGGCAGGGCTGACTAGAGGATGGAGGAGGGGTGGTGGAGAGGACTCTGGGAAATATGACAAGTTGTATGAGCATTTTACAGGCCAAACAATATTTTTGCAACCTAGTGATCTCTGAAAGCTATTGGGAAGCCTGCCAAAAATCCAAGTTCTGGGAGATGCATACATCACTTATCAAAAATCTGGGAAACCAGAAAAGTTGGGTCAGCTGGGAATGCAGACGATTGGATGAGGATGTTGACTTTACACAAAGGTATTGGGTATATGGGGAGTCCACGAGAGAAGGGACACAGCCTTCAGGACTAGACTATGGTGCTGGGGAAGACAAAGCACTCTTCTGCAGGGAACCCAAGCTCATTGTGGAAACCTCTGCCTACAGATATTTTAGAAATTCTCTTTCAGGACAGCATTGGATGTTATCTCCCAAGCTGGTGCTATGCACTCTGTTACATGAAATTACAGTGAGTCCAGCCTGTTTCCAGGTAGTGTGAAGGAGCCTGGGTGGCAGGTACAGATGTACAGATGGTTTCCAGGGCTGGGAAATTGCTGAGTATACACTTCGTGTAAAAATTTCCAGTCTCAGCATTTCACACAGGAACATGGGCTTTGTGGTAGCCTGGGCTGGGTGGGTTGGTAAATAGTATAAAGTCCCACCAGGTTTGCAAGGAAGGAGAGCCAGCTTTCAGAGCCCACCCACCACCTGGGAGGGAGTGCAGACGCCAGTGTCTGCTGTGTCAGCAGCACTGAATAGGAAATCTCACCAAAGACAACATCTTCCGGTCCCAGCATCTCCTGGGCGATTCTTGTGTCTATCCTTGAAGTCTCACTTTGTTCTCAATTCTTCTGTGGGAGGGGCAGTGTCGCTGTGGCAAAGGCCTTGGAAGCTGGGAGACGTGAATTCAAATCCCTCCTCTGTCCCTCGTGAAAGTTCCTTAGCCTCTCTAAGCTTACTGTTCTCACCTGTAAAGCAGAACAAAACATGCTTCGCAGTTGTGGTTAGGAAATATGTGGACTAGTTTAGGTGAAGAGCTAAGTGCAGTCTCCGGAACACACCCATTCCAGTGCTCATGAAATAGTAGCCAGAATCATTTGACATGTGGATTTCCAGTGGGGTTCAGCTACATTTAGATGGACTTGGGGAAGGGACCTAAAGCAAAGGAGCTTGGGAAGTAGGCCCAAGGTCAGGCTAGGAGGCTGCTGTGGCTGCCGGACAGCCTGCTGACAGTTAGGGACGGAACCCTTATGTGGCCAGGTCCTGACATCACGTGCAAGGCATTCCTGAAAGTTTAATGCATTGGCCAGTGGGCAAATGAATACTTGCCTCACATTTTAATCTTCCTTGACTTACAAATAAAATCCTAAACACTGAAAATGCCTTAAGGCCACTGGAGTGAGGATCTGGAGACCAGCCCAGCTCTGTAACAAGACACCGTTGGACCTGGAACAAGTTTCTTGATTGTTCTGGCCTCAGTTTCCCCAACCGTAAAATGAGGGGTTTAAATTGGATAGTTTCTAAGGTCTCTTCCAGCTATAAAATTTTATAACCCTGAGAAGGATTTTTTTCCTTCCAGGAAATGTGCCCACATTGTATATTTGAGATGAGTTTAGTTTTACTGAGCCAAGCTTCATTTTACACATACATACGCATACTATAAATATACACACAAGCATATGTATACACAGGCATTGAAAGAGGAAATTGTCCCCACACCTCAGTGCTTTCAATTGAGCCATCAAGTCACTCAGGTATTTATGATGGAGAGAAAAATATGCACACTGTTTCCCTCTCTCGGGAGGACCATGCCAGGAACTCTGCTTGGATGCATGGCTCATGTTTACAGAAGAAAAAAAAAGAGAGAGAAAATCGTCCCCTCTCTAGTCCTACATTTCCAGGTACCAGAAGGCCTTGTCTTCTCGGAATACTTGGTGGGCGCCAGGAGAGGGTGCGCCCCCTCCTCTCAGGTACAGCTGGTCTCCAGCTCTCCGGGTATTTGAATTGGTTTGACTCCTCCCACACCTGCACCCCTCAACCACTATCTGTTTCCTTGGCCTGTCAGTTTCTGTCTGTCCTTCATGCAACAACTGTTCATTGTGGCAGGAAGTGTGCTAAGTGCGGGGACATGGTGTGAGCAGGACAGACCCAGTGTTCTCCCCCGTACTCCAGTGGGGCTGTGTTGGTTAGATTCCACCGGCTACCGAAAGCCTCAGTGTTTTGTTATAATAGAAGCTTATTCTTTGCTTCATTTCTATCAATTCAATGTGAATATTTGGCAGGCGGCCTTCGCCATCAACACTCAGGGACCCACGCCCCTCCCTGTGGCCTTGTTGTGCCGAGGACTGCGTGTCCCTTCCTCTGGTGGATGGAGACAGCACGAGCGGAGAAGGCCCATCCCCATCTGGACCCGTTCAGCTCTGAAGTGTGACTCTCTTTACTTGTGCGAACACGAGGTGCAGAAACAACACACAGGATGGAGGGGAGCACAGACCTTGGGCGGACAGAGGCAACGAGCACTTCCCATCCGGAGCACTTCGGCCATGAGAGGAGGCCGAGCGCCAGAGCAGACCCACGGCGCCCTGGACAGGGCCAGCATCCTGGGGGGCAGGCAGCAATGACCCGGGTGTAAGAAAGTGGGGAGTGGGAAGGCAGGGGGACTGGCTGAGCATCGTCAAAGGTCGTGAGCAAGGGAAGGTGAGAGAAGTTAAGCATGGTCAAGTGCCCTGTGCCAGAGGGACGGGGCGGGGGCGGGGCACAGGAATCTGTAGGCGATAAGAAACTCTGCAAAGACAAAGGAAGCTACAGAACACGCCTGGGCAGCAACATGAGGTGACTGCCACTTGGAAAGAGGCTCTGGCTGCCTGTGAGGTTGTGGCCCTGGAGGCAGGCGGATCAGTGGGGACGTTGTGGTTGTCTCACTCACAGCTAAGGTGCGAGTTGGGGGATGGAGAGAAGAGGGAGGAGCCTGGAGACATGGATGTAGGCTGTAGACCCCTTAGAAGTACCCGAGGGATTTCCTGGTCTGGGTCCTCACCCCTCCAGCCTCTCAGTGTTCTTGCATCGCCTCCTCCACTTCCTCCCAGGGGGGTGATGGCATCATCACAGCACCCCTCTCTATGGGTTAGGGCTCTAAGTTGCAGGAAACACAGTCCCCTCTGGCCGGTTCGAGCAGAGAGTGATCTATTGAAGGTGGAGAAAATGCGCACAACCACCGAGCGGACTGAAGGAACAGACTCAGGCGGCCTTCCGGGAGGAGCTCCCAGCATCGCCCTGCAGGACTGCCTGCCAAAGGAGCCTCCGCTCTGCCATCACCAGGGAGCTGCCGCCTTACCTGTCCCCTCCGCCACCACTGCCACTGTGTACCAGCAGAAGCCATGGCCCAGGCCCTCCCCTCCCACCCAAAGCCTAGTGCAGGGGCATCCGCGCAGAAAATTATATCAAGTCAGTGGGGGCCGGACAATGGAGTGCGGGGGCACTGTCTGACGGGAGTAGGTTTTACATCACGAGAACAGTTAGAATGCAAAGACCTCCTTCTGAAGGATGGGGGCAGCCACAGTGACAGCTGCCCCCATTGGAGGCTCTGGCACCCCGTGCCTCTTACAGCATGTGTGTCTCCCAGCAGGGCCTCTGGAGGCAGTTCCTTTTCTCAGTGGATGAAGGAGCCACTCAGAGAGGCTAACGAGCTCGCCTGAGATCACACAGCAAGCAGCCGGCTGCATCTGAATTTGAACCCAGCTCTGTCTGTCACCAAAGCCTGCCCTCTCCCTATTGCGTTTGGGGAATGACAGTACTTACCAGTTGTTTATGACAGGAAACTCTCCTCAATTTGAGCCCATCCTGCTTGTCTAATGTATTTTGCCCAGAGCCGCCGGGCCATGAGTGAAGTGGCAGCCACCTAGAAGGGTCCATGCTTGGCAGGCCCGGGCAGGACTGTGCTGAGCCGTCGGTGAAGGCAGGCCGCCAGGATTTAGAGTTGGCCTTGTTAACACGCAGCTTACACTGCTACTCTGGGCAATAATGGCAGAAATACAGTCGTTAAATTTTAATTAGGAAGAAAAGAGGTTCATTATAGTTGTCACTCCTCATTGTTTCCTAATTATGCTCATTGCATGATGAAATGAAAGACTGCGTCTCCCTTGCATGGTTCTTGCGAAAAGAAAGGCAGGTCCTGACTCCTACCCCGCCTCCCCCTGCCTCCCCTTGTCTGAGCGGCCCCTTGATAGCTCCAAATGAATGGCCAGGAGGTTAAGAGGGAAGATTCTGGAATCAGAGCAGCCTGGGTTTGAACCCTGAGCCCAGCACTCTCTAGAGGTCAGGCTACTTCCCACGTTAGGGTTGTTCTTCCCGCTGTAAAATAGAGATCTTAAAACCTCCTTCCTGAGGTTGCAGTGCAGACAATAATGTCACATGAGATAATATTCATACAGTGCCTGGCGCATAGGCAATGCCTCAGCCAGTGCCAGCGGTTTTTATTATACTTTTAAGGTTTATTATCAACTAGAGACTCACATACCAAGCTAAGACGTCTAGACTGAGCTTCCAAGTAGTGGGAAATCCCTGAGGGCTTTTTCGGGAAGGTGGAGGGCGGGTGCTTAGGCCCATTCCTGGGAGACGGATCAGGAGGAAAGCCGCTGTAGGTGTAAGAGGGAGAAAATTCGCCACCAGTCCTACAGATGGTTTCACTTACCCGGGCTCCCCAAGAAAGATGTGACTTTGACCTATTTCTCTTGTCCTGGGTATGGGTTTGCCCTGAGCCCAGTGGTGCCAGCGAGGCACTGGAAGCCCTGGCAGGAAAAGACAGACTGGCTTTAGGGCTGCCTGTTGGATAGGAGCAAAGCAGACCCATATGGGGGAGCTTAGGCCTGTCCCTTGTGTCGCCTGCAGGCCTCTGCAACGCCCAGACTGACCAAAGACCACATATATGAGCGGTCAACTTCTCTCAATGTTAATACCTTCATTTATGTTTAATCACTTGAGGCCCCTAACATTAAATTCACCTGAAGTGTAGGGAATTGGGAGTTTTGCACTGAGCTGGTACCCCTTTTCTGTGTGTGAAGTTCATTTGCTCTGAGAAAGAAAAAAGGAACAGCTTAAAATGATTTTTTCATTTGATACTGAGCCAAATATATTTATTTGGGTTAAAATGTGTAACTCCCAGAACTGACAGAAAATCCACAAGGCTGAGCACGCCTCATGTATGGCTTGGTATGGAGTGCTAACGCTGAAGGAAAACTGTTATCTGGATGGATTCTCTTCCGAATTGGTCTTTCTGTCACATGAGAGGGGAGCAGTGGCTACAGAAGCACCAGGCAAGCGTCTTATGTCCCTTAGTGAAGCAGTGCCCTGAGTAAAAATATTTCTCTCCCATTTAGTGAGAGGGATGGGGTCGGATTCAACTGATCAGGGAATAGAAGAGAAAAGAAGACAACAGCTATTTGGATAAAATGAAGGTATTTCAAAGCCCCACTGATATGAATCTAGGGATGTTATAGAAGTTCCTGGCAGCCAAGCTGGGATGTGGCCAGGGTTGGGTGCGGGAGCACGCTGTTAGATCCCTGGTCCGTACAGATGGCAGCCAGTGATTTTAGGATCAGTAGAGGTGTGTTCAGCCTCTGCCTCTCCGGCATCAAGCAGTGGGGGAGAGGGGCTGGCAGGGTGATTTCTCAAGATCTCAGGAGCTGCCTTGCGTGCTGAGGACGCACTGGAGCTCCGTGGCGTCTGAATCCCGCCCTTATCTGTCCACCCGGTATGCCCATGCAGAGGAAACTCACCTAGCCAATGACCCCAGGGACAGAAGCAGACACCCGGGTCTTCCTGGCGGCAACACCGGCTACCTTCACAGGTCTTGTCCATGATGCCTCTGGCTTCTGCAGAGGTGGCTGGGCTCAGGTACCGGGCCCCTATACCCACCTGAACCCCAATGGCTTTCCTTTGATCTGTTCTGCACACGGCATTGCTGCATACAATTGTGTTAAGAAATCTTTGGAAATTATTCTCTTCACCCAAATGTGTAAACATCTTTTATGAAAGTTTTCTTAATTCTGATTTAGTTATTAATTCTAATGATAAAGGTAATATATATATGACATGGAATATTTGAAAAACACTGACGAGTAAGAAGAAGAAAAAAATTTAATTACTCAACAACGGCTAACACTTTTCATGCTTTTATGTATTTTCTTCTGATCTTGTTCTTGCTCATATTTTTATATGGTTCAGATGGCATTGCATCAACCACTATTTTCATTCATGATTATTTTTTATTTAAGATGATTTCAAAAGCATCTGTGCTATGGATGTTGTTACTTAACTATGGTTGTTACTATTATTACTCTTAGTTTTGCTATTATAAACAATTTAATACATAAAGCTTTCCCAAATTTAGGATTTTTTTCAAGTCTCAGCAGTAGCATTATAGGTGCAAAACATCCAGGTATTTTAACATTTTTTGGGAGCATAACACAAAATTGTTTTGTGAAAGGGTCAAACTGACTCACTTATCCACAGCCATTTATGAAACTGCAGTGGGCATATTTATTTTTAAAAACAGCATCTTGTTTCTTTGATTATTGGTGGATTTGAATGTTTTCATCTTTGTTATCTGGTTGCATTTTAGGGTGTTTTTCTAAAATCCAAATCTGGTCTTTTGCTTTCCTACTTAGAAATCCCCCTTGCCCCTACCGTGCCTACACATCAGATAAAGTTCTGTGGAGCATAATGGGTGTGAGCACATGTGAACACACATGTGACACACATGTCAACTCACATTTGAACCAGAGACATATTTTCTAGGCCTAGTTTTCCATGCACTATTTATGTGACCTTGGGCAAGTCCCTTGATCTTAGTTTTAATTCCCTCACTTACCAAAGTAAGAAAAGCGATGCCAACTTCCCATAGTCAACATGAAGATGAAACGAGATGCTCTTTATAAGGACTCCAATAGAGTATCTGCTCTATAATAGAGCTCTAGATTAGTAATTGTCATTTCTTTTATGATAATGTTCAAGGCCCTTTAGGAGAAGAATAGCCAATGTCTAATGACCACATTCTACTCGCCAGGCACTATGTTAAGCAAGCCCTTTACATGTATTAACTCATATTAGCCTCACAACAGCACGTGATGGAGATAATTGTATGTTTATTTAGTAGACAAGGAAACTGAGGCACAGAACGATTAAGATGTTATACCATTAGAAAGCAGCAAAGCCCTAGCCGGTTTACTCAGTGGATAGAGCATTGGCCTGCAAACTGAAAGGTCCTGGGTTCGATTCTGGTCAAGGGCACATGCCCGGGTTGTGGGCTTGGTCCCCAGTGGGGGACTTGCAGGAGGCAGCCGATCCATGATTCTCTCTCATCATGGTTGTTTCTATCTCTCTCTCCCTCTTCCTTTCTCTCTGAAATCAATAAAAATATATTTAAAAAGAAAGAAAGCAGCAAAGCTGGGACTGAACCTTTAACATTGGGTCCCATCCTTTCTCTCAGGCCTCCTCTCTCCTGAGCCACATGAACACACCATGCCCTCTCACCCCTCTCTGCACATGTGCTTCCCCCTCCTTGAATAGGCATCTCTGTTCTTCACCTTGAAAGCATGTTCATCTTTTCAGATCTGACTTAAATGTCCTCTGCTCTGTGCAGAATCAGGTCCCCTCACTTTGTGCTCTATAGTCACCTGTACTTTCCCCCTAAAACACTTAGCCCATTGTCTGGGTGTGTATATTTGTGTGAATGCAATGTGTGTATTAGCATTTTTGTTTACATATGTATCTCCCCTTCTAGCCTCTGGACTTCTAGTAGACTTCAATTTATTTTCCTATTATCCCTAATCCCAGAAGGTGCCAGACACCTCCTTGTTGCATGAATGAATGAACAGTGACATTTCAGGCACCATGAGAGGTTGACAGATGAGAGATCTGGAAATATTGGGCTTCACACAACCTCTCCTACTTGGGTGCTGTATAAGGGCTGGTGCTGATATAAGATAACCTCTTCCCTTTTTATTGGCTGTGGACCCAGTTCACATTCTGCGCAGAAATGCCTGTGGTCGCCAGCTGCACTCCCAGGTCGCCAGGAGAGCCTCAGCCGCACACTGTGAGGTGTGCATTTCTGCTGGCGGAGCAGCGCGCCAGCGCCTCTCATCAGCCATTTGCACTTGGGCTGCACCGCAAGCCTGGAGGAGACATGTCAGCTCCTGTGTGGGCTCCGGAAAAGCAGCCTTTCAGAACTTGCTTGTTCTGCAGGGACCTAGGGCTGTACGCACATGTACCAAAGGTGACCCAGAAGTGGCCATGAGTGCCTGTGTGTACAAGAAAGAAGACTGAATGCAGCTCTTGGGGTTTTCAGGTGAGATGTAGGAGTGAGCACAGCATGGTACAGAAGCCCAGAACTGACTGTGTGGGGTGCAATATTTTAAAATATTGCATAGCTTCCAGTTGCTGCTGCAACAAATTACCACAAACTTAGTGACTTAACACAGCACACACTTATTCTCTTGCAATACCGGAGACTGGAAGTCTGCAATGTGTCTCCGTGGGCCAGGATGGAGGTGCCAGTCGGCAGGGTTGCGCTCTCTCTGAGGCTCCAGGCAGAACCTGTTTCCTTGACTTTCTGCATCTGGAGACTGTTCTTGTTCCTGGGCTCACCCAGCCTAGTGAGCAGGGGCCATGACGTGGTGTGCAAGCCGCAGGAGTGAGATGCAGGCCACATGCGTTACTTCGCTCCTTCGGTTGACACATGTGCCATCAGCTGCTCTGTACCAGGCCCATGGCAGACCCAAAGAGACAGAGGCGGCATGAGTGGTGGCCGATGAAGAGTAACTGGGATGTGAGCACAGAGTGGCAAATGCCACCAGGGAGGCCCACGAGGGACAGAGAGGGACCATCGCCTTTGGTGACAGGTGAGGGAAGGGATCACAGGACAGTGAATCCCCTGAGTTGATTCTTTATTTTAAAAAATACATTTTTATTGATTTCAGAGAGGAAGAGAGAAGGAGAGAGAGCTAGAAACATCAATGATGAGAGAGAATCATTGATCGGCTGCCTCCTGCATGTCCCTTAAGGGGGATCTAGCCCAAAACCTGGGCATGTGCCCTGACATGGAATTGAACAGTGACCTCCTAGTTCATAGGTCGGCGCTCAACCACAGAGCCACATCAGCAGGGCCCTGAGTTGGCTGTTAATGGCTGAGGCATTTTCCAGGTGGACAGCCTGTGGGGGAGACAGTAGCTGGAGCAAAGGAAACAGGAGGGAGTGACGTGCGAGCACCAGTCACTCGGGACCTCTGAAATGAGACAGGTGGGTGACATCTGCTTACCTGGTTATGGACTCTCCGATCCTTGGTTTTCTGTGAGTCCACAGTAGGTTCTATCTGAATAATCAGACAGGGTGGGAAGTGTCTGAATTGGGGCAGATGCCAACTTGCGCCAGGAGCCAGGATTTCCCCATCGTTTTGCTGTGTCACCTCAGAAAAATCGAGTGGGACAGACAAGCTTCAGCCCTCGACCTCGTGTGCTTGTGGGAGGGTCACTAAGGGGCACAGGTCCATTCCCTCCCTCTGGACCTTTGTGCTCATTGACTATCCTTCCGATATTGTGCCTTTATGCTGCCCAGCCCACGCCTTCCTCGGCTGCTCTCGCTCCCCAATCTCTCTCTCTCTCAGCACGGGCTGAGCATTTGAGGAGCAGGGCAGAGGCCATAGTCTCTGGAGCCAGACTGCCTGGAGCCCAAAGTCTCCTGACCTGTCCATACCTGTGTTTGCACATCTGTGAAAGGGGCCAGTGCAGAGAGCTCAGCCGGCAGGAGACACCCCCACATTTAAGGTGCTATCACCACACACTTAAGTACTTGAGGGCCTCCACACCATCTCTAAGGGCTGCTCTCTCTGTCTGCTCCTGAGCCACTGAGGGTGGGCTCCGAAGGCACAGTTAATTATTGGGCAAAGAAAATGGACGTGTCAAAGATTCCGCCCTCATCTGCAAGTTTGATGGGTATTGGGAGAGCTCTTGGCTTCAGGTTTAGTTTTAGTCTACCAGTGGTGGGGTTGTTTTTTGAGAAGAACCTGCTAGAAAGGGTTTCCAATGCTTCCTACTTTGGAGGGCTAGTTAGCCCCGATTTATCTATGTACATGCAATTTCTAATTCCACTAGGGGATCAGTGATGCAGGCGCCCCTTGCCCCAGGCCTCCAATAAGTAGCCTTTGAGCTCTTACATTGTTGACAGACAGCGGTCTGAGCTCTCCCCCGTGCTTCTACTTGCAGAAGGCAGCCTCCCTGCTCCCCTCTTCGTGTTTCTGGGCACATCCACCACACACATGTGTTCATGAATGAGCCTCTGGTCATTTCCACAGGGGTCCAGTGCCTGTGTCACCCCTTCAGCACGGAATCCTGCCTGTGGCACTGACATTGGGGCCCTCCTGGGGACATTGATCTCCACCTAGGATGCTGTTACTTCCTGGGGCTCCCAAGCTGTAAAGTCTTCAAGGAGCCGGACTCTTCCGCGTTCCCTCCGGTTCCTAATGTTCAGTTCCTATGGCCCATGAAGAGAATGCTCCCATGTGCCCTCCTCTGGACCACCCTGGGCCCCATCCAGCCCGCCTGTGGCCTTGCTGCTCACAAGAGCATCTTTTCACTTCTGCCTCCAGCTCTCCTCCCATATGACTGCTCAGGATTGGGAGCCACCTCTCTCTCTCCTTCCGTCCTTCCAGGTGTGCCTGTGCCTCCTTGGCGCTCTCCCTCTGGGCATGCCTCCAGGTTCCCCATGTAGGCCGCTAATGCCTGACTCCCTGCAGATAACTCAGCCTGCATGCAGCTGAGAGCTCAGATCTGCAGGTTTTGGGGAATGATTCCATTGAAAAGCTCACAGGCAGAGATTATGAATATCTGACTGTGAGGCTAGAGGAAGCCAAGGCCAGAGTTGAAGCAAGTATGTGACACTGGGCTTGTGGACTGACACATCTCCTCCCTCCAGCATGATTCTGTCTGCTGAAATAATCGCACAGGGATTAAGAGCCCCCTGGAAATAACTTGGATCGTCCGCACATGTCAGAGAGGAGAGGTGAGGACACGCCCGGAAGCTAGATTTCAGGGAGACTGCAGGGTCTTGGGTTAGAGCCCACCACAGGGGACGGAGGAATCTGATGCAGGAGCCTCAGAATCGGGGAGCTGGTGGAACTGAATGGTTCCCAGAACAGTGGGTATCTGTCTCTTGAACTCACCCTGGATCTCTCCATCTTCTTAGTATGTGTTATGTAGAGGAACAAAAGCCCTACGAACAAAAATAAACACGGAAATAAAAATGTAGTTTCAAAGATCTGAAAAACTAGGTGTGGGATCCCCTCGGAAAGTGCAGCATGCAGCATGCAGGGAGGTGAGGGAGGAGTGAGAGGGGGACCTGAGGGCTGGGGTGGAGGACACCAGCCAGCAGGATAGTCCAATGCAGGCGGGGGTGGGAGAAGTGGGAATGGGGTGGGAGGAGTCCTGAGGGCAGACCACAGCTCCCAGAGGGGCAATAAGGAAGCAGCCTTTGTAATATCTGCCCACTGTCCCTCCCTGCACCCCACTCCTCCCCAGGCAACCCACATTTCTTAAATGGGCATTATTTGGTTCTACCTGTGTCAGGGAGGCTGCTGTGAGATGCAAATGAAATAACGATTACAGTGCTTTGGAAATTGTTGGGTGCTAAGCACAGGTAAAGCAAATGGGGATCATTAGGGGATTATTCACCACCTTCTGGTTGCTTCTGCTGAGGGGTGGCCCTGAGCCAGGTGTGAAGCTTGGCAGTGGGGACACTGGGAGGCAGGGCCCCGGCCTGAGAGGGTCTCAGAGAAAGGACATCTCTTTCAGGCCCCGAAGCCTAGGGTTTTATTCCCTCTGCAGTGCTGCACGGTGCTGCACTGTGCTCTTTAAGGGCTGCTGACAGCCGTCATTAGCTGAGCATTGGAAAGGAGCTGTGATAATCACCACTGAGTGGCTGTAAACACCTGGAGTCCCCCAAGACGATCGGAGCATCAGGCACTTGTTAGCTTTTGTCTGGGCTGGAAACTTCCCTCAGGGAACGCATTTGCCATAGTGAAAACATAAAATCAATCGTATGGTTCTAATTTAATTTTAATTCACATTTTTATACGTGGAGTTCGTTAGAAGAGCTGACATTTCACTGTGAAAATCTATAAGGGCTGAATTGTCCTCGAATTAGAAGATTTTTAAAAGAAGTTCTTTACCACTGGGTTGCAATTTGTTAAAACAAACAATAGCATAACCACAGCGCAATCGGATGCCAAGATATTACTGGACTCAGCGAAAATCAAGTAATCTTTTTAGGTTCCATTCTCTCCCAACTAAGCTCTCTAGCAATGTCAGAAAATGACAAATTGCAGGATGAATCTAAAAGCAGTGCCTTCAAAAATACAATAGTTATACAAGCCATCTATTGTTAATGAAGAATATAATGCAATTTGCCTGTCTGTAATACAATTATGCAAATCAAAGGAGAAACTATCCCGAAATCTCTTTACATTCCGATTAAAATGAGATAATTTATCAAACAGAATATTACTGATTATGTTTATGTGTTGCACATTAATCCTGTTACAATAATGTATCCTTCTCCTAATGTAATGGATTTGTGCAATCTAACAGAAAATGACTTTTATACTATCCACAATTATAAAAATATTCAAAGCATATCCATCCCAGCCCAATAGCACATGTCTACAACTGTACAATAAACCTATTAAAACAAGCAGAGCTTATGAATGCAGCCTTTATCCCAATAAAGATGACAGTACATTCAATTTTATTGTACTCATTATGTGAGCAGCTCCATAGATGCTAAATACTAGGAGTAAATTAACTTAACCTTTTTCAACTTTTTTTTCCTAAGAAAAACGAGTGGACTTTTATCAGTGAAAGTACCCCGCCCCCCGTCCCCACCCCCACCCGCATCTGGATCTTTTGGTTGGTCAAATAGGATACGATTTTATATATGAGTGACTTCCAGGAAATCTTTCATAAATGAGTTGCTCTTATTCTACCACTAGCTAGGTGTTTGGACTTGTTCATTTCCACAGGGTCAGGAAGCGTCTGTGGAGTATCACTTCCTATGTTGTTGTCTTCATGTATGTTGGGAAATATGTATGCTTTGGGTGGGAGCGTGGCCCCAGCTGCAGTCATCGCAAGGGGCGCAGCGCATGTATCTCCATCATTACATGGTTGCGTGTGCATCAGAGCCAAGAACTAATGAGGAGTATTGTCAAGAAAAACAAGAGCCCAAATAATTGGCCAAGATCTCACTTGTGCTTCTATTGCCAAGGATAATCATTTTTGCATTTAAACCAATCTTCTCTACCTTGACAACAGTCATTAGCATCTGACAGTGAGTGATAATGTGCTTAAATTTCACACCTCTTGGCCTTGTTTGTATTGTCAACATTTTCCATATGCATACCTCCACACTAGGCATCCTGGCTGACTTAAACAAATGTTTATCTTTTGTGGTAAAATTGTAAACCCCAGTATAATTGCAAGTTCTCAAATTGTTTTCCATGCCTTTAAATACCTGTAAACCAGTTTTGCTTCAGATTATGCCTAAAGTATTATTCGCTCTACAAATGCCAGGGGTTCCCTTCCCTTCTTTACACTTTGATTAGATTGACCTGCCAAGTCAAGAGAAGACAAAACCTCATGAAAAGCAGCCTTCGTCCGCCCTTTCCAAACAGCTCAATACACACTCACACACACATATGAACACAAGGCACAATGGACAAATCTATTAGCCCTCATCTCAACCAGCCAGCATCTGCTGCAACTGTAAGAGAGTATTTATTTGTTCTCTTGGAATTATGGCTGAAGAAGGAAAGTAAGGAAGGAAAAAAGGCAGGAAGGGAGGGTGTCATTTATTGTTTAATAAACACTTGTTTCATAGAAACTACTGTCACCTAGAATTTTTTATGGTTTTTCATGCATATTATTTAGAAGTGAAACCTTGCTGCTACCCATCATTGATACCCATCACTTTTAACAGAAATGGAATGGCAGAGTTGGAACATGGCAGATAGGTGTTCTCTTTTCATGGTTTTCTAGTTGGTTTCTTCCTCTCAAGTGTAGACTGTCCCAAGTAAAGACATGTGATGAGGGCTACCTGGGCAGAATTTACACCCCTGCTCAGGATGTAGCAAAGGCGCATCTTCTACTCAGTAAGATTTCCTAGGCAGAGCCAAACGATCTGGGAGCTTTGACAGATCAAACATGGGACATTAGGGATGTAGTCATAACAATGGGAGTCAGAAGTCTGAGGAGACAACACATATGGAAGACATCAATCTCCCTGCTGCAGGCCCAGAAGGAGGCCACCCCTCCCTTTCAGACCCTGATGTGGTTGAGGGTGTACTTAAGGCTCAGGGTCGAAAGGCAATGGCAGTGAGAGAACAGAATTTTGACCGATGGTCTGGGCTCATCAGAGCTGTGCCAGGCTGTCTTAATATGTTGTAGGCATTGGGCCTGAAATTGCTGGACACCTCTGCCATGAAGATGAGCTGGAGAAAATGAGATCAACTGTATCTTTCAGATCCAGTGAAACTGTGCTGAGGGTAAATACATGTCTGGTGGAAGATAGAACGATGGCATCCTTAACGGGACAAACAATTGCAAATAGTTTTTTTGTTTCATTTTTGTATTCAATAAATGTTAACTGAGGGTCAACTGCGTGTCCTTCAGTGAACAAATAGACACAAATCTCTACCTGGTGAAACTTACAATTTTAGAGAAACAACACAGGCAATAAGTAAGTAAACAATGTACTATGTTAGTAGGTGATAAATGCTGAGTTAAAAAACAGGAAAGAACAGAGTGAAAGAGATCAGTCAAGGGTGTGGGAGAACAGGATTTACAATCTTAAACAAAATTACACTTTTGTTGTTAAAACTTTAAAAAATATATTGTTGCTTTGAATAAAGCACTTTGCCTAGTTAAGGCCTCTGTTGCCACGAGAATATGCAGCTAATTTGCATTTCCATAAATAAGTGGAACTTTTGATAGACAGGTCCTTTAGGGGATTCTCAACAGGTAACTCCTTGGTGTTTACATCTATAAGAAAAAAGTCTTGATTCATTATTTTATCAGTTGTTCTCTTCTGCTTCGGACAATAATCAGTAGTCTTAATTGGAATACAATAATTCAGAATTGATTTTAGGTTGCTTATACTTAGCTGTGGCACTTTAGAGGAAAAATGGTTTAGGGATTCCTAAAAGATAGCATGCCCCCAAAGGTACATGGAAGGTTCAGTTTCTTGGTGGAATTTCCCATTTGAGCTAAAGATGTCTACCTTGCCCTGTTCTCTGAACCTGACCCATCATCCAAATAGGCATGCCACTGCTGCTCAGTCAGATTGGGCCAGAGTGAAGCCCAGGGCTCCCCAGTTAGCACGGAGGCACTCAGTTCTTCAGCTGCTGGGAGCCTTGGCAGTGTTCGAGGTCACAGCACCCCTGGGGGCAGCCCGTCTAGGGATTGGTCAGTCAGTGGGGATTTTAAATGACTCAAGGAAGGGCAGCTGGGAAGGCCCATCTGAGCCCCTGAGCTCCCAGGGAAGGGCTCAGGCCTCCCTTGGGACAGTTCACCCCTCCCTCTGCCCAAGGCTGCCTCTCCCACTCCCCAGTAGGCTTCCTGCATGCAGATTGCCTTTCAGTGTCTGTTTCCCAGGGAACTCCATCTAAGAAACTCTATTTAGCTCTGAAAGCAGAGATCAACTGCAGAATCAACCATTTACACTGATTATGTCCTTGTACTTACACTCAACTCCATTATCTTTCTGCCAATTTCTGAGTCTTTGGCTCTCCCTCCTATATCTAGTTTCACTCTCCCCATTTGGACTGCTTGAACGCTTCAGCTTCCCGGGTTTTAACCTCTGCTCCTACCAATTCTGGTCCCTCCCACCCCCTAAAAATCCCCTCCATTTTAGCCTCAGTTACCAGGACTTAAACCTAAGGGCCTGCCTTTCTCACTCCCTCCATCCTGAGCATCTGACTTCAGGAAGACCTCACCTCACGAGTCACACAGCACTCCCTCAGCCAGTGCTGAGGCTCTTGCAAGCTTTAGAAGGAAAACACTGAAGATTAGGACACCATAACCGTGAAATTATGGGCAACACAGAACAGTAACGGGGTCATTTCCCTACTGACGCTGGTTGAGTTTATGTGCACACACTGGTCTTCAAAGCATAGTGCACTCTAAAGGAAAGTGCAACGATTGTGGTTTTTAATGATAATATTTTCATGATGATGGATTTAGATTTGAACCCTTGGCTTAGGGGGTCATAACTGACAAAAATATACTTTGATTTTTCCTTAAATAAGCTGCTTCTGCTATAATATTACCACAGGGTTTTGTAGGCACAGCTTTTCTTGTTGTGTTATTTATTCTAAATGAAACACCACCCCACTCTAAGTGATTTTCGGTGCCCCTTAATATCTCAGGAATTCTTTTCAGGGCCTGTCTGTCTAAAATTATCCATGGCTCCAGCACGGGTGGGTAAAGTTAGTGCCTCCAAAGAGTTATAAATCCAGTGTCCCCACTGAGCCCATTGTTTTAGGGCCAAAAGTGTATGAATTGCAGCCCCAAGATTTTTTCTTTATTCTTTGTTATGAAATAGGTAACCAGATCTCACTGAATGAAAATCCTCCTTCGAAGACTTTCTGGCATCCAACTCCACTTTCAGCTCTTGCAAACCTTATTTTGGAAAATGGTCATTTATAATATCAACATTTCTAGATCATGTTTTAAAGACGGTTACAGGCGTTTGGAGTAACCACATGCCAAAGCTGTCTACTTCCAATCTCAAAACCCCCTAGGTTGAAACCAGAGCGAAACTTCGAGACAGGCGGCCAAGAGCTGAAAAACCCTGGGGGGATATTTATAATCCCCAAATTCAACCAAAATTGTTTCCACTCAAAATTAATACTTGGAAACAGATTTTGAAGCCCAAATTTAGATTCTGCCTTCAGTTTCTTGGTTCGTCACAGAGCCAACTGTTTGAAATAAATGTCTTTGAAACTGATTGAACATTAAAATGATTGCCTGTTACACTGAAAAGATAAATAATACAAAATATTTAAAGAGATGACCCTCTTAATCCCAGAGCTCTCATAGCCAAGGACCAGGGGTTGGCTGATGTCCACAGCGAGAAAGGTCATTACCAAGCGTATGGACTGGACGTCTGTTTACACATGTGATTACTCCGTAGAGCGACCGAGAGTCTCTGTTTGGCGAATGCAGTTGCAGTTCACATTTATGGGGGGAATGCGATCCGCTGGAAAGCATCGGGGCCTTGGAGTTAGAAAATCTTCTTTCAAAGTTCTGCTTTATCAGATCCAAGTTGTGTAATCTTCACAAATCATTTAGGGTCATGGAATCTCCATTTCTTCATATGTAAGATGAGGCTAACCAGCCTTGCTGCCTCCCTCTAGAGCTGCTAGAGGCTCAGATGAAGGACTAGATGTCAAAATGCTTTATCACTGTTCCAAATAAATGCTCTCACTGTGTCATTCTGGGGGCTTTTTTTTTCTTACTTACTTTTCAAATATCTATAATGCTTGCAATACCAGACCTTATTTAACTAGTTAATGTGTGAAAAGAGAAGTATAAATATAAAGGAAACTGGTTTCTCAATGATGACCCCCTGTACTGTGCACTAATTAGGGCAGAATCCTTGTCCTCAATATATATGGAGACTTTTTTCCTTTAGAGTTTGAAAGGTGTTTCCTGGTGACTACTCATCACAACCAATTTTAAAAGTTTTAGGTTTTGATTACTAATTTATCTCCTTCGTCATGCATTCCACAGAACTCTACTGACTGTTAAGATTTAGGCAAGTTCTATGTTAGGATTGCCAGATGCATTTGAATTTCAGATAAACAATGAAAAAAATTTAAAGTATAGTAGTTATACTTTAAATTTATACTCATACTTAAAATTACCCCTGAAGTATTGACAACCAAGCCAATGTTTTTAAATACTGTGTTGGCTAAACCTAATATATATATATACTAGTGGCCCAGTGCATGAAATTCATGCAGGCGGGTGGGGAGGGGTTCCCTCAGCCAGCCTGCACCCTCTCCAATTGGGGACCCCTTGGGGGGTGTCCGACTACCCTGTGGGATCGGGCCTAAACCAGCAGTTGGACATCCCTCTCGCCATCTGGGACCACTGGCTCCTAACCACTCATTTGCCTGCCTGCCTGATTGCCCCTAACTGCCCTCCCCTCCGACCTGATCTTGCCCCCAACTTCCCTCCCCTGCCAGCCTGATCTCACCCCCAACTGCCTCCCCTGCAGGCCTGATTGCCCCTAACTGCCTCTGCCTCGGCCCCTACCACCATGGCTTTGTACGGAAGGAAGTCGGATGTTTGGAAGATGGCTGGTCCACCCGGTTTAATTAGCATATTACCCTTTTATTAGTATAGATGGATTATATAGGATAGGATTGCTTAAATCGGAGGGGAAAGCCTTTTCAGCAGGAGGAGATGCTCTTGGCAGACAAAAACACATAATCCCTATATCTGAGCTGATAGCCAGCCATATGCACTATACTGCCAAAGTGGTCATTAAAAAATTGAACCGCTTTCTTACACCTTTCACCAAACAGCTGTTGCCCTTAAAACCCCTCCTCAGCCCCCACCTTAGGTTCTGCCTTCTCAGTTCACCCAGATTAGGTTCTGATTGGTTGGTTTATATGCCAGTCAGCATTAAAAGCTCCACCTCTTAGGCCAGTGATGGTGAACCTATGACACGCGTGTCAGAGGTGACACGTGAACTCATTTTTTTGGTTGATTTTTCTTTGTTAAATGGCATTTAAATATATAAAATAAATATCAAAAATATAAATCTTTGTTTTACTATGGTTGCAAATATCAAAAAATTTCTATATGTGACACGGCACCAGAGTTAAGTTAGGGTTTTTCAAAATGCTGACACACCGAGCTCAAAAGGTTCGCCATCACTGTCCTAGGCAGCCATTGGCTCCTCGCAGTTCACCCAGATTTGGTTCTGATTGGTTGGTTTCTATGCTGGTCAGCATCTCAGGGCCTATCTCCAGGCCTAGTCAGAGAGGCAGGGCTGGTCAGCAGCCGCCCCAGGCTGCTGGAGAACAGGCTGAACTGCTGACCACTTGGAAAGAGAGAGAGGCGCGGCTGCTGGTGAGGCCCAAAGAGAGAGAGAGAGGCAAGGGCTGATCAGCAGCTGCCACGGAAGCTGTGGATGAGACCCTGCTTCTCTCTCTGGGCCTTACCAGCAGCTGCAGCAGCTGCTGATCAGCCCCACCTCTCTCTCTCTTTGAGAGGTCAGCAGTTCAGCCCGCTTGCTAGACCCTGCCCACCCGAGCCTGCTGCAGCCTGGCATTAGGTCATCCCTTCGGTCGTTTAGACGTTACAGACCCTGGCTCTTTATAGATATACTAGAGGCCCGGTGCACAAAAATTTGTGCACTCGGCGGGGGGGGGGGGGCCCTTAGCCTGGCCCGGGCC